>NW_015640510.1:96248-127107 GCF_001515625.1 Sinocyclocheilus rhinocerous
TGAATTTTCAGCATCATTACTTCAGTCTTCAGTGTCACATGATCTTCAGAAATCATTCTAATATGCTGATTTGCTGCTCAAGAAACATTTCTGATTATTATGAGTGTAGAAAACACTTGTGCTGCTTCATATTTTTGTGGAAACCATGATAATAGTTTTTTAAGATTGTTTGATGAATAGAAAGTTCAAAAGAAAAGCATTAAAAATTTTTTTAAAAAATATATATTTTTAAAGATTGAAGAAAGGAATAATGGTTCACATTAGGGTAAATCTAGACACAAACTGCTTCTTACTGGTTGAAGGTTGTTCAGACATCACACATCCTCATCACAGACTGAACTAGTTCTTTCTTTCTTTCTTTCTTTCTTTCTGTATTTGGTGCTTCCATTGGATGTGGGAATGTGAGGAGTGTTTCTGTAAAATATTTCAAGGTCCTGTCAGGACGTGTGAAGGAAGACGTTATTTGGCTTGAGGTTGTTGTTAAGTTGCCCTAAAATGAGCTTTATTCAGCAGCACAAATACTTTTTAATTGCGTTTGTAGTACTCATGTATTAAAATGACTGGCACAGACTTGGATTTTTAACATCTGGAGGTTGGTGTTTAAGTAAACTATTAAATAACGTCTACTGTTTATCTTTTCAGTTAAGAAGTAGAAGCAAATAATTTAACAAATAAACCACTATTTTGGCTATTCTAACATATTTCCACTTTTGATGAATAGCCTGTTCTATTTTGGCAACTTGTTTAATGAGTTAAAAGCGTAATGACTTTAACAATCAGTGTTATTAAGTTGAAGTGAACAGAAGTGGATGGATTTGCATGGCTTTTCTCTCTGTTACATCATGTCTCAAGAGCTTTGTGACCACAATCTTCTGCGGTTGTACTTAAGCCCCAGTTCAAGACAAAATGCATTAGATTACATATTCCCCTGCTTTTGATCTTTCTAGGCTATGGCTTTAGCAGGTGAGCGCTGACCGCAAAGTATAGGCCATTTATTTCAGACTTTTGCAACAAAGAGATGGTGCCGATCTCAATAAATGTCATTTATGAGCTGTTGAGAATTGCGATGGCTGTCAGCCTTCGTACTAGACAGACGGGCACGACGAGCGCCAAGACCCGGTGTGGTGAGATCTCTCTGTTTCTCGAGTCAGCACATTTCTCTTTTCAGTTCCTCCCGCAGAAAACCAGAGAGACAAAAGAGGGAGATCAGAAGGAAAGCACAAATGAGAGCAGGATCAAAAGAGGATAAACGAGGCCAGACGGAGTGCAAAGAAGAGAAGCTCGCCATGATCGAGACCACTTTTTTACACACATGAGAGGACACTTATAGAGAATGACAAAGCGCTGCCAGAGATGGACTCATGGCCTTGTGAAAAAGAAGTGTGTGTACTTCAAATAGATAGTATATTTTTTAAAAACTGTACTTGCAGATAATGTAACAGCAATGAAAAAAGGCCACTTAAGTGACACTTTCATGACTGTTTCTTAACACGCTTGTGCACTTTGCAATAATGTCAAATGAAAAGTTTTAAAAGTCAGTTTTAAATTTTAAAGTACATTTTAAATCACCGATTTAAATAATCTTTTGTGATGTTTTAAAGTGCACTTATTTGACTAACTCAATATTACAATTAAAGTAAATGTACTAAATTAAAATGTCATTACAAATGTGATTACAAATATATTTAAATACATGATATACACGTTTCAATAGAAATTACATTATAGTATATTTTAGTTTATCATAAATGCTTGTCAGTACATTCACTTTAACCAGATTTTAAAGAGAATAGAAGTAGATATGACAGATGTACTGAAGTCCTACGTAAGTCAAAAAAGAAAAAGAAAACCATGCTTAAGTTCAACTAGTTGCATTTAATATAAATTATAATACATTTTCATTTTTCTAAACAGTTCCAGATTAAGGTTTTAGGAAAAGGAACTTTTTTTTTTTTTGGTGCTGAACAGAATAATATAAGGTTCCATAAAGAAGGATGCTTTGAAAGTGCTGTAGAACCTTAATGGTGTTGTTAAGCAGTGTTGGGGTAAGTAATGCGAGTTACGTAATCAGATTACTTTTTTCAAGTAACTAGTAAAGTAACGCATTACTTTTTAATTTACAAGAGAATATCTGAGTTACTTTTTCAAATAAGTACTAAATACTTTTTTTTTTCCAATTTATTGATTGACAGCTCTCCTGTCCCCATGTTGAGAGAAATCAGATGTTACTGTAGTTCTAAAATAAATATGAATATGCATTAATTCATCTCACTCAAAAAAAAAAAAACCTGCAATAATTAAATGTTAAACAACACAAATATCCTTTATGTATTTAATCCCATTCTATTAACCAATGTCTTTGCTTCTGACCTTCGATGATCCAGTTCAACTGTACTAATAATCAAAAATTACTCTAGACGAACATTAGTGTGTTGAAATTTCTTCTTCTGCATTCTACTGTACGGACTTCAAACTGACTTTCCCTTCAGCCTGAGGCTTATTCATTTCACTTCTGGTGTGAAAAGGCTTTTATATTTGCCAAAAATATAACTTTTAAAAAAAACAAACAAACAAGCAAGCCCTGTCCAGATTTAAAAAGTAACGCAAAAGTAACGTAACACATTACTTTCCATAAAAAGTAACTAAGTAACGTAATTAGTTAATTTTTTTATGGAGTAACGCAATATTGTAATGGATTACTTTTAAAAGTAACTTTCCGCAACACTGTTGTTAAGTATGGACAATGTGAACCCTTCACAGTAAATAGGGTGAGCTTTGATTTCATGTTGACTTTAATAAGTGCTTGTGTTCTCTGGAATCGTTTGATCTGTCTGAACACAAACTATACAACAAATACGAGATGAAAAGTGTGATGAAGTGGACAGACGCGCACCTCCTTTTCCTAGAAATTCCCAACTTTCCTCTGGACTCTCCAGCACTGAGCCTGTAAATCCCAGTGTGGCCCTCAGACGGTCCCGGGCTCAGACAGTGACGTGCAGAGGGGCAGCTTTTTGACCCGGATCGCTGAGGGGGGATTACTCTGAATAAGCACACCCTCTTTTATCTGGCTGTGTGAAACCCAACCAAAACTCTTCTGTTCTTCCATATCATCCACTAAACCCAAAATAAATTATTTTTACAAATAATTTTTTGTAAAATAATGAGCTCACATATAGTTTCCCTGGAATTTTGCTGGACATTTACCCTCGGACGGCTTCTTTTTTTTTTCTTCACATTTTATGTTGAGCCTAAAGGCCTGTTCACACCAAGACAAATATTTGGCACAAAACTTCAGTGCAGTAAACATTTTAATTTTATGTTAATGCATCTGTTAAGAACGACACAAACATTTGCTTTTTTCTTTGCCATTGCACTGTGAAGAAAACTGGCCAACCTATAAAATGCTCCAGGGATGACATAATTCCATTGTCCTGAAATCAATGGATGAATGGGTTTTTGGTTAAATGACTAAAATAAGGTGAACACAAGTTCAAGATATTTTCATGTCAATAATTCATCGGTAATACCCTCTTATGATTTTTACATTTACATTTAATCATTTAGCAGACGGTTTCATCCAAAGCGACTTACAAATGTTAAGAACAATAAAAGCAATCAGACCAACTAGAAAGCAACAGTATACAGGTGCAGTGACAAGTCTCAGTTAGTCTAGCAAAGTACACATAGCAAGTTTTTTTTAAATGAATTAGAAAAAAAGAATAGAATAGAATAGAATAGGTAAGTGCTAGTTTTAATTTGTCCGGGTGTTGACGAAAAAGATGTGTCTTTAGACATATTTTGAAAATGCTGCTGGAATTGAAATAGGCGGGTCGTTCCACCAGCTGGGAACAGTCCAGGAAAAGGTTCCTGCGAGAGATTTTGTGCCTCTTTGGGATGGCACCACGTGGCATCATTCACTTGCAGAATGCAAGCTTCAGGAGGGCACTTAAATCTGAACTAGTGAGTTTAGGTATATTGGTGCGGAGCCAGTGATTGTCTTGTAGGTAAACATCAGTACCTTGAATTTGATGCGGCGGCTATTGGCAGCCAGTGCAAACTGATGAAGAGAGGTGTGACTTGGCCTTTGTTTATCGGTTCATTGAAGACCACTCTCGCTGCTGCATTCTTGATCAGTTGCAGAGTCTTGATAGTACATGCCAGAAGGTTCTCCAAGAGAGCATTACAAGAGTACAGTCTGGAGAGAACGAGAGCTTGGACAAGGAGTTGTGTGGCCTACTCTGATAGGAAGGGTCCAATCTTCCTATTGTTGTATGAGGCAAATCTGCGTAGTAGCAATTATGGTCTGTGAAGCTTAACTGATCATCCCGGGCTGTCCTGGAAGGAATTATGGTTGACGAACCTAGCTGTATAGAGAAGTTGTGATGAAGTGCTGGGTTGGCAGAGACCACGAGCAGTTCTGTCTTAGCAAGGTTGAGTTGAAGATGATAGTCCTGCATCCATCCAGAAATGTCTGTCAGGCTGCAATGTGAACAGCCACCGTTGGATCATCTGGTTGGAATGAGAAGTAGAGTTGAGTGTCATCTGCATGTTTCTGAGAAGTAGAGTTGAGTGTCATCGCCATGTTTCTGAATGACAGATCCTAATTATGACATGTAGATGGAGAAGAGAAGTGGTCCAAGCCCCGAGCCCTGAGGAACCCCAGTACAAGAAGTTGTGACTTAGAAACCTCACCCCTCTAAAACACCCTGAAGGGTCTACCTGAGAGTTAAGACATGAACCACTGGAGTGCAGTTCCTGAGATGCCTATCTTCATGAGGATTAAAAGGAGGATCTGGTGGTTAACTGTGTCAAAAGCAGCAGACAGATCCAGCAAGATGACTAACGAGGATTTGGAAGTTGCTCTTCCCAGTCTCAGGGCTTCAGTAACCGGAAAGGATAAGTTTGGAAATGTCTGATTCCGAGAGTGGAGAGAAAGAGGAGAGAGAGTGTGTATCTGTTGCTATGATGTGTTTGTCAGTTTGTGGTATGGAGAATTGGCCGCTGATTGTTCTTGTTTCATTTATGAAGAATATAACAAAGTCGTCAGCTGTAAAGGTCTTTGCACACTGAGTCCGAAATTCTCATTTGAAATTTTTGCAAGTTAAAAAATAAATACGACCTCACGTTGTGTCAATCACGTTTACACACTGCCTCCAAAACTTTCGTCCGTCATAAATTTTTTTTGGATCAGATTCGATTTTCTGCGCTTTCGCATCCGTAGCAAGCATTTTAATAGGAAAGGATGACGAATATGAAAAAAAAAAAACTACGAAAAAATGCATACAAAAATTTCGGACTCAGTGTGCAAGGACCTTAAGAGTTGATGAAGGAGGGGTGAGGGGGAGGAGGACAAAGAAGTGAAGAGACGGTTTTGAAAAGTGTGCAAGAGTCCGAACAATTGTTAATTTTGTTGTGGTAGTATGTCATTTTAGCAGTGGAGACATTTGCTTAGAAGGAAGAGAGGAGTGACTGATACGAACAAAGGTCGGTAGAGTTTTTGGATTTGCGCCACTTCCTCTCTGCAGCCCTGAGCCTAAAAAAGAAACATTTTCTAAGACAGCCCTGTTGAAAAAAACAGCATATGCTGGTTAGGTATGTTTTGAAGCATGGAAGCTGGTTTGAACTGGTTTATGCTTGTCCTTTGTTGGTTGTAAGCTGGTTATGAGCTGGTCCCGAGCAGGAGTTGCTTAGGACCAGCTCATGACTAGTTTAAACCAGCTCATGACCAGCTAAGGACCAACTAAGGACCAGCTTAAACCATCTCAAACCAGCTGCAATGCTTCAAAAATACCTAACCAGCATATGCTGTTTTTTCAACAGGGAGGTACAGTAACATGTTTTTAAAGGAAGAGCTGACCAAAGATTAATGGTGGTGATGTTGGAGTCATGTGACCATGGTGTAACTAGTTTGAAGTCTAAATTTAGCTTTTATTATTGCCAATTGTATTTAGGCTTTAAAATCCATGAAAGTTGTGTTCAGTTATAAAGATTACCATGTTAAGGAGAATATGCAAAAATCATCATCACCAAGAATCATTATCATCAGCTTATTTTCTACAATAATCCAAAAGCCAATGGAAAAAAAATCATATATTGTGGTTTTTTTCATGCGAACCATGGTGGAGCTAACTTCACTTTTCACTCCATATGGCATAACGAGCAAAGTCAAAAAAATGTAACAGATATAGCAAAAAGTTGCATTTCATCACTTGCTCACCAATGGATCTTCTGCAATAATTTATTTCAACCAATAACCAATAAAAAGTCTTCCTCCATAGAAAAAGTCATCATGTCTGAATAAGAAGAGAAATATGCACAGATGAAGTGTGTTCAGTTATAAAGATTACCATGTTAAGGAGAATATGCAAGAATCATCATCATCAAGAATCATTATCATCAGCTTATTTTCTACAATAATCCAAAAGCCAATGGAAAAAAAATCATATATTGTGTTTTTTTTCATGCGAACCATGGTGGAGCTAACTTCACTTTTCACTCCATATGGCATAACGAGCAAAGTCAAAAAAATGTAACAGATATAGCAAAAAGTTGCATTTCATCACTTGCTCACCAATGGATCTTCTGCAATAATTTATTTAAACCAATAACCAATAAAAAGTCTTCCTCCATAGAAAAAGTCATCATGTCTGAATAAGAAGAGAAATATGCACAGATGAAGTTAAAAACATCTTGTGGATTATCGTGCTGTTTTTATCAGCTGTTTGGATTCTCATTCTGACGGCACCCATTCACTGCAGAGCATACATTTGTGAGCAAGTGATGAAATGCTACATTTCTCCAAATGCCACTTGGTTTGATATTTTGAATATCAATGCAACGATAGTGGTACATTTTCAAATGTCCAACTGTGTATATTTTTTGCATGAGGGAAGAGCTTTTATAGAACAAGAAAATCATTTTGTCATTGCATTAGCTCTTTATAAAGGCTTACAGACTATAAAAATCTATTGATTACCCTAGAAGCATGTTTTGGCAGCACAACACCTGAAATGATCGCCTAATAGCCTGTTGCCTTTAAGTTCTTCGATCACTGAACACGAGCCTCTTATCAATTGCAATTACTGTAAAAGCATCTTTTCAAAGCAGAGCTCCAGCAGTAAAATGCTCTGTCCCTGCCAATAAATGAGAAATACGTCAGAATTACAACATTTAAGACCATATTTGTGCTCAGCACTTGTTGAAAGTCAATGTAACGGGTGCCCAGCAGCAACTATGCATGTAACTGCACAGCAACCATAGAGACCAACTATTAACTTTAGTTGACAGGTCACAACTAGATCTTCTAATTTATTTAAATAGTATTATAAAGAAACTTGCTATATTTTTAAGAAAACTTGTTAGGCACTCAAGGCTGTGTGTAGTGGCAAATTATGGCCTTTAGTTGTGACTATATTCAGAATGTATATAGTATGATTTCATGTACCTGATTGCTAAAATAAGGTAATTAAAACAAACTCTGTCAACACATTTGCTGGATTAGAATGTTTTGGCTATTGTAAGCATATGGTTTGTGCACTGATGATGTCATCCTGCTCTTAAAACAGACACGCTGAAGCATTTTCCTAAAGGGAAAAGTGGAAACAGCACATTTCTAAACCTCTTCTAATATTGCTTTGCAGGATTAAAGACCCAAACCCAACTAAAACCTCATGTGGTCTATTTTTCAGGAACTGATGAGATCTGAAACAATAATATTTCAGTATCATTGAAATATTTACTTACATTTTTATAGTTAGGAATGACATGACATCTTGTACATTTTACAGGTTGCCTTATTCAAAAGACATTTTTCACAAATATAAAATATGAAAATAAATAATGTAAATAAAGTTGTGACAGCAGTTTTTAAATGTATGAACATAAAATAATAGTAGCTTCATAACATTACGGTTGAACCACTGATGTCACATGGACCATTTTAACGATGTCCTTACTACCTTTCTGGACCCTCAACGTGATAGTTCTGTTGGTGTCTATGCAGGGTCAGAAAGCTCTTGGATTTCATCAAAAATATCTTAATTTGTGTTCAGAAGATTCTTGCGGTCTTGCGGGTTCACAACGACATGAGGGTGAGTAATTAATGACATAACTTTCATTTTTTTGGGTGAACTATCCCTTTAAATTCTTCCACACCAAAATCATCCAACTCTGCCTTTATGGACCTTGCTTTGAGCACCGGGGCTCAGTCACGCTGGAATAGAACTTGTTCACACAAAGTTGAAACATTTCAACACAGGTTTCCACTGCTCCAGAGTCCAGTGTCGGTGCATGCTTTACTTGGTTTTTACTCTTGGTGATGTGAGGCTTGCATGCAGCCACTTGGCCATTGAAACCCATTCCATGAAGCTCCTGCCACACAGTTTATATGTTTATATTATGCCAGTGGATGTTTGGATCTCTTCAGCTCTGGAATCAGCAGAGCACTGGTGACTTTTACACACTCGGTGACATTACATGGTCTTCTGCTTCGAGTTGCTGCTGTTCCTAAAATCTTCCATTATCCACTTACAGTTGAAGGTGGACTATCTAGCAGGAGTGAAATCTCACAAACTAATTGCAAAGGTGGCATCCAATCACACTACCATGTTTGAATTCACTGAGCTCTTCAGAATGACCCTGTTTTTTGCACATATGTTTGACTGCATGGCTAGGTGCTTGATTTTATTCACCTGTGGCAACGCATCTGATTGAATCTTCTGAATTCAACAATTAAAGGGATAGTTCACCCAAAAATGAAAATTACCCCATGATTTAGTCACCCTCAAGCCATCTTAGGTGTATATGACTTTCTCCTTTCAGACGAAAACAATCTGAGTTAATTAAAAATAGTAAAAAAAAAGATTTTGAAGCCCAAAAAAAGAGCATCCATCCATCATAAAAAGTGCTCCACATGGCTCCAGGGGGTTACTAAAGGCCTTCTGAGCGGAATCGATGCATTTGTGTAAGAATAATATCCATATTTAAAACTTTATAAACCATAATCTCTAACTATGTAGGTGTAGTGTAAGCTCCGGTGAGAATAGTTTTGATTACAGCAAAGGAAAACCACTCTCTCCTCTTGGCTTATATTGAAATCCTCCGACATTTTTCTTTACAAATCTTCGTTTTGTTCCTCTAATTCATGACAGGTGCTTTGATTTGCTCTCTCCTCTGCACTTCTGCGTTCATCACTTCTCACCGGAGCTTACGCTACGCCTATGTCTTGCGTCATCCGCAGAAGTGCCACTCTCTCGTGAACGCGCGAACGAAAGTTAGCAGAAGATTACAGTTTATGAAGATGTAAATATGGATATTACTCTTACAAAAATGCATCGATTCACTTCCGGAGGCCTTTGTTAAAGCCCTGGAGCCATGTGGAGTACTTTTTATGATGGATTTATGCACTTTATTTGGCTTCAAAATCTCGACCACCATTCACTGCCATTCTAAAGCTTGGAAGAGCCAAGACATTTTTTAATATAACTCCGATTGGATTCGTCTGAAAGAAGTAAATCATATACACTTAGGATGGCTTATGGGTGAGTAATTCATGGGGTAATTTTCATTTTTGGGTTAACTATCCCTTTAAGAAGTGTGTCCCAAAACTTTTGTCCATATAGTGTATGTAAAATGGGACATGGCTATGTTTGATTTTGGTCAGCCTCTCTGTGCTGCGGTTTTGTATGAGTCAAACCATGATTTCGTTGTTAAACCACTATGAAGAATCAAAAGCATTTTAGAAATGATCAGCGCTAAAAGTGAATCGATGCTGAATGAGAATTGATTTGTGTGTGTAAATCAGAACAGGACAGAGCAGATGTTGCTAAAAATGTTTTATGGTTCTTCACAAAACACAAGGTCCTGTTTAGACTGTACTGAGAGATGTTGTGGAAAAAGGGACGTCTGACACACACACACACACACACACACACACACAGATGATGTTCAGACACATTTTAAGGCCGTTTTAAAAGTCCTGCATATCAGCATCCATGAGGACGATCAGTCCTGAGTTTAAAAGGGTCTCCTTCCTCTTCCACCACCTCTTCCTCCTTCGCCGCCTCTTCCTCCTCCTCCGTCGCCTCTTCCTCTTCCGCCACCTCTTCCTCTTCCTCCTCCACCACCTCTTCCTCTTCCTCCTCCACCACCTCTTCCTCTTCCTCCACCTCTTCCTCTTCCTCGTCCTCCCCTGTTAGAATGTAAGTGTCCAGCCGCCCGTCTGATCTTCCTCCTCTCCTCATGATGGTCACGTTCAGCCTGCTGTTGAAATCGCTGCCTCTCCGTCTGACGAAATACAAGTATAAGAAACAATTCACGTCAAAGCCAAAATGATCCACAACTTGTCTAATTCTTTTTTTAGAATTTGTTCCGAAAGGTTAAAAAAATGTCTCGGCTGCATCTGAGCAGCGTTGAGTTGTGACTAACTAAAAGCAGTGACACAGTAGACTCAGCACAACAATAGCTCAGCTGTTTTAAAAATAGTGTGGCTTTTCCACTAACAGAGTAGTGGTCACTCAACTCACTCAAGTTGTAATCAAATGCGTTCGAACTCTCTCTTTCAAGAAGTACTGGGAAACTTGATTCATTTTAGTGATTCATCAGCATTCTTTAGTCATTCTTTTGTTTGTTCAGACTCTTCACGGAAATAAACCCGTTCAAAGAAAGGTCCCTGCATGGCATTTTACATTATTTATAGTGAAATACAGCTTTGAAGTTAGCACTGCTGTCCATCAGTTTATTTTTACTCTGTTCTAGTTTTGATAGTTTGTATAGTGTAATTTATCTATTCAAGCTTACTGAGGTCAACTTGACTAAAATGGATAGAAAAGCAACCACTGCTTAAACTTGGAGAACTAAATTCCGAACAAATCCACTGAGAACAATCTAGTGTTTTAATTCTTTGTCCTATTGTGAATGTAGCACAACCACAGAGAACAAGCAGGTGTTTTCATGCAGACACCACATTTGCTGAAGGAATAGTTTGTCCAAAAAATGATCAAAGTGTACTTTTATTTTAAACTTAAAAATAGCTGTTGTTTTTCCACAAACAGAGAATGGTTGAGACGGTCAAGAACAAATTATGTTTTATACTGCCAATGAAAAGATTGGGGT
The DNA here is from genome assembly GCF_001515625.1 of Sinocyclocheilus rhinocerous. Classification (NCBI taxonomy): domain Eukaryota; kingdom Metazoa; phylum Chordata; class Actinopteri; order Cypriniformes; family Cyprinidae; genus Sinocyclocheilus; species Sinocyclocheilus rhinocerous. The sequence continues at coordinate 107,361 of NW_015640510.1, forward strand.
CACTGATTGTTTTTGTTTACCTAGCATAGGCAGCATTTATGTTATCAAAAATATAGTAAAACAGTAATTGTGTAATATTATTACAATTTAAAGTATCCTTTTTATGTGAATATATTGTAAAATGTAATTTATTCCCGTGATTAAAGCTGAATTTTCAGCATCATTACTCCAGTCTTAAGTGTCACATGATCCTTCAGAAATTATTCTAATATGCAGATTTATTGCTCAATTATTGATTTTACTGAATTATTATTGCTCAGTTATCAAAAACGGTTCTTATCGCCAATGCTGAAAACAGTTTTTGTATACAAAATATTTTTATGGAACACTTTTTTTGTTTTTTTCAGGATTCTCTGAGGAACAGTAAGTTCAAAATAACAGCATTTCTATGAAATATTCCTTATATTACAATCCTAAACATCTTTACTGTGAGTTTTATTTAATGCATCCTTGCTAAATTAATGTCTTTAAAAAAAAAAAAAAAAATTGTACTGACCCCAATCTTTGAATATGAATTGTGTCACGCTTCCTTGAGAACTACAGCAGATCGGGTAAATCATCACTGAACAATTACACAAGCTATTAAATGACTTCAGAAGACTTGGATTATATTGCATGAGTCATATAGACTACTCAAACTATCCGGTTGCTAAAATATTTTCAGGTTCATTTAACAACCCAACAAAGCAGCTAAGTGATTTTGTGTACGACAGACAGGAGGAGTATGGGAATTAAACGGGCGTGTGAGCGATCAAAGGACAGAAAACCACGGTGAGAATTCAGGGCATACAGAAGCCATTCTTCAGTCTTTGCTGTGAGTCAGCAGAAATCTGAGCTGGGAATGAGTCTGACCCAATTTTACCACACCATAACCTTCAATCGACCAAAGACAGAACAAGATATCGCAGTAACAAATGAAAACCCATTCAGCATTCTTCAACTTGCATTCTGCAGATGTTTCAGATGAATCATCAGTAGAATCAAATGAGTGGAATAAAGCCTCAGTCTGCACAGGTGGCCATCTTCATTCTTACCTTTTTGAGAGTGAACGTGAGCTGTTTGCTTCCAACTGCTGTGTCACTGAGGTTTAGCCTCCCTGAGCTCTGCTCCCGCTGGAGTCGCTCCTCCAGAGACGTCCTGAGTGAGGTCAAACAGCGTTACGTTCAAGTGTGAAAACACAGCAATTGAGCAAAATAATGACCAAAAAAAAACAAAAATCTTTTTACTTCTGTAATGTGACTTGAAAATCTTTAACAAGAGAAAATAGTGAAGGGAGGACTACAAACATTTCTCAAAAGCCTGATGATCATGTTAGATATACTGTATATTTTTTAAAATAAATTTACATATATTAATATTAGATTCTTCTAAAAAACGATATCAGTCGGAAAAAGTTATTACGTTGTAACTAACAAATGTGAAGAAAAACAATTTTTCCTTAATAATAATGTGCATTCAGGAAGCGTTCCCAATAAGACCACGAACACGTATTAATAATGCAAAATAGAGTCAGTTTTGATTTCATGTTGACTTTAATATGGAAAACCCCTGCTAGGTTAAGTGTAAATGATTCACTGAGTAAAACCTCAAGTCTGAGAGCGTTAGACGATTGTCTAGCACTTTTAAACCCATTAGGAGGTTCAGGAAGACGTGCTCGCTATATATGGCACGTTCACTAACACGTGTTACCTGTCAATAAACCACCCACTGCACGTCAAACATGGTTAGGACGGGACAGCCATTACTGACCGACACCGAGTGCTAGTATAGCTGTTCTAACAGCAGTTATTAATATTAAAGGGCACGTATCATGAAAATAATTTAAAAAAAAAAAAATCTACATTTTCCACACAATCAGAAACTATGGGTTCAGTGCGTTTAGAAACTTATAGGGCTGCGCGATTAATCGAATGCGATTGTCATGCGCATTTTGTTAGTAAAGCCGGTTCTGTAATCAGCAGGAAATCATCATCACGTGCTTTCAGATGGAGCAGAATTTACTACAAATATACTTTATTTGAATGAAAATTATAATAAGAACTCAGATAAACCGTATATTGCCGTAGTCGTGTGTTTATTAGTTACGTTGAATCAATGAAAGCAGTTGATTCTTCTGTTTATTCAGCTGCAGCGATAGGCATTTTCTGGGTTTCTTCTGCGAGGCGTATTTGGAGTTTCAGCGCGAGAGCGCCCTCTGGCCTTTGGATGGAGATTTACTGCTGATCACAGAACCGTGCTTCACTGAAAGATACGCATGACAATCGCAGCTTCTGTCGAATCGCGATCTCGATTCCATTTCGATTTATCATGCAGCCCTAGAAACTTAGTCATTTCTAGATCCCTAATCATTTCAGTAGCACAGGGCTGATCATTTTGTGAGTCAGTATAATGCAGCTTTACGCACAAGTCTTCAATATGTACTTGTGTCTTCAATATGTGAGCAATCAATCAGTTTGAATGCAAGGGTTAGCGCACGTGCGCACATATTGACATTTTTTAACGTTTTATGCGACGTGCAGCAAGTGTATGTTAGGTTATATCCCGCCGGTTCATATGTACGTATCTAACCTCCGAACCACGCAGCAGATTCGTTCTGAATGAATCTCTTCCCAAATCGTCCCTCCTCCCCAACATTTTAGTCTCGTTTTTATTCGTTGACGAAAATGTCAATAGATTTACGTCATAGTTTTTGTCATTCAAAGAGAGTTTTAGTTCGTTATCGTCTCGTTGTCGTCTGTGAAAAAAATGTCGTTGACGAAACTTATGACGAAAATTATTTGTCAACGAAATTAACACTGCCGGGTTCATCCGCTCGCCTGTACACATAATTTATATTTTTAATAATCTGAATACTAGATGTGTTTTTTTTATATCACGTCTCCTTCCACAAAGCCGCGTTAAGATTTTTCCCACTGACTTCTTTTGAATTTGTTCATTTTGTTCATTCTGATTAATTCACTCATACATTAAGTGACCATTTCTAATGATTACATCTTTATGCCAGTAATGCCAGTAGAATGAATGTCTTTTATGTTTTTTGAGTGAGTTATTGAATCACTGAATCATTTTAGGCGGTCAATTGGACACTGCAGACGTGAGAGGATTAAACTAGTTTAATTTGCTCAATATTTTTGAATAATTTTTATAACATGCTTGAAATTGAAATTAAATATTTTCAAAATGCATCCTTTTTTAATCTGAACACAATCTTAGACATTCTGCTTTCAGTTGTTTTTTAATTTTTTTAGTTTGGGACTTTGGATTAATATATGTATATACATAATTACAAACATTAATTTGTTCTTATACTTTAAAACATTAAAAAACTTATTCCCCACAAAGTAATCTCAAGGTCTAAAATGGCACATGTTTTGGTGGTCAATTCATATAGGATCTACTTGTATATTTCATTAGTCTTTCTCCTAGGCAGGCCTGTAAGAGTCTTTGGCTTTCTGGTGGACTCAAGCTGTGATTTCATTATTACTCCTAAAGTACAAGTAATTTGGTTTAAAACAGTTTGGAGGACCAGGTTCAGTAAACACCTTATTATTAAAGCATACCAGACAAGCAGAATATACCCCAGTATATGAACGCAATGCGCTGAGTTGCACATTAATCGTTTTCTTGGGATAGAAAACGCTTAACGTGGCTTCATGGAAGGAGACAGTGATATTAAAAAAAAAACACATCTAGTATTCAGATTATTAAAAATATAAATTATGTGTACAGGCAAGAGGATGAACACGGAATAAGAATGCAACGTGCTGAATTTAAGCGCTTTCCTTCCATAGAAAACTGTTAGGCTATAAAGAATAAATGCTTAACGTGAGACTTTGCACGTTGCGTTCATATTTTGGGGTATATTCTGCTGGTCTGTAAATCGTATACGCTTTATTAATAAGGTGTGTATTGAACTTGGTCCTCCAAACTGTTTTAAGCCAAGTTCATTTGTTTTAGAATGTCCTATTTATTCTTAGACCACTATCCTGTGACAAATGTGTTTATAAAGTCATTAAGTTGTAAAATCATAATTTCGACATTTAAAGTCTTAATTTCGACAAAGTCATAATTTTGACTTTTTAAAGTTATAATTTTGACTTTTTATCTCGTAATTATGACTTAAGTATGTCATAATTTCGACTTTTTGAGGCATTAATTTTTTTTTCTTATGTGGCGGAAATGGGCTTCCATACATTTGTTATTGTTTAACTCGATTTTTTTATTTTCTTTTTTCCAGAAAACAAGACTTCATATCTTCAGGCAGCTTGCATCTCAGTTAAATTTATCTTGACTTAAGGATGTTCAGATATTTATATTGGTAAAAAAAAAAAAAAAAGGAAACACTGAGAAAGATTTATTTTTTGCATTCAAGGACATAATTTCATCATTTTCTGTTCCAATTTAAGAACTTCAAGGGTGAATTAAGAATTTTTAAGACCCACACAAACCCGGTATAAATGGATTTAAAATGATCTAAGAGTATAACTCACTTCTGCATCTTCTGTTTGCGGGCCACATCGCCGAAGCTGCGAAACTCCTCTCCTGCTTTGATCTGGTAGAATCTGGGCTGGTTCTGGCTCTGGTTCTGAGGCTCCTGCTGGCGGTTCCTGACTGGATCGGAGCTCTGTAAGCTGGTTTCTCGGTCCTGTTGCCTCCTCTCTTTCCTCTGGTTGAACGTGCGCTCCCGCTCCTCCGCCCGTATAAGACGGCGCTGCTCCCTCACTTCCTGCACCCAGCTCTTATCATCATCATCAGAGCTCTCCTCTTCCTCTGAGCTGCCACGGCCTTCCACCTCCTCCTCTTCCTCATCCTGCTGGTAAGATCAAGAGAAATCTCAATGTGACATCCACATGCTGCACTACTTGTCACCAAAGTTTCTAAAAAAATCGCAGACGATTTTATTGCGTGATTCTGAAATCGAAGAAATCGTTCGCGATAATGACAGCTGTTTGCATAGCATCTCAGTGAACTACGGCTCTGTGAAGTAAATGCTGCTCCATCTGAAAGCAGGTGAAAATACCACATTTAACATATTTTTACTCCAAACTCACTTCACATAACGTCAGTCGAGTGTTTGAAATAAATCCTTCTGTGAGATGATGTGGCTTCTTACACAGAATAAGGCACGCAACATATTTCATAGTATTTAAGCAGTGATAAAGGCATTGCATTATAAATATACTTTATTTTAATGATAATTATAATAAGAAGAACTCAGATAAACCGAACGTTTTATGCGACGTGCAGCAAGTGTATTTTAGCTTATGTCCCGCCGGTTCATATGTACGCACCTAACCTCCGAACCACGCAGCAGATTCGTTCTGAATTAATCTCTTCCCAAATCGTCCCTCCCCAACATTTTAGTCTCGTTTTTATTCTTTGACGAAAATGTCAATAGATTTACGTCATAGTTTTTGTCATTCAAAGAGAGTTTTAGTTCGTTATCGTCTCGTTGTCGTCTGTGAAAAAAATGTCGTTGACGAAACTTATGACGAAAATTATTTGTCAACGAAATTAACACTGCCGGGTTCATCCGCTCGCCTGTACACATAATTTATATTTTTAATAATCTGAATACTAGATGTGTTTTTTTTATATCACGTCTCCTTCCACAAAGCCGCGTTAAGATTTTTCCCACTGACTTCTTTTGAATTTGTTCATTAAAAAGATTCCGATTAATTCACTCATACATTAAGTGACCATTTCTAATGATTACATCTTTATGCCAGTAGGTGGTGACAAATGAATGTCTTTTATGTTTTTTGAGTGAGTTATTGAATCACTGAATCATTTTAGGCGGTCAATTGGACACTGCAGACGTGAGAGGATTAAACTAGTTTAATTTGCTCAATATTTTTGAATAATTTTTATAACATGCTTGAAATTGAAATTAAATATTTTCAAAATGCATCCTTTTTTAATCTGAACACAATCTTAGACATTCTGCTTTCAGTTGTTTTTTAATTTTTTTAGTTTGGGACTTTGGATTAATATATGTATATACATAATTACAAACATTAATTTGTTCTTATACTTTAAAACATTAAAAAACTTATTCCCCACAAAGTAATCTCAAGGTCTAAAATGGCACATGTTTTGGTGGTCAATTCATATAGGATCTACTTGTATATTTCATTAGTCTTTCTCCTAGGCAGGCCTGTAAGAGTCTTTGGCTTTCTGGTGGACTCAAGCTGTGATTTCATTATTACTCCTAAAGTACAAGTAATTTGGTTTAAAACAGTTTGGAGGACCAGGTTCAGTAAACACCTTATTATTAAAGCATACCAGACAAGCAGAATATACCCCAGTATATGAACGCAATGCGCTGAGTTGCACATTAATCGTTTTCTTGGGATAGAAAACGCTTAACGTGGCTTCATGGAAGGAGACAGTGATATTAAAAAAAAAACACATCTAGTATTCAGATTATTAAAAATATAAATTATGTGTACAGGCAAGAGGATGAACACGGAATAAGAATGCAACGTGCTGAATTTAAGCGCTTTCCTTCCATAGAAAACTGTTAGGCTATAAAGAATAAATGCTTAACGTGAGACTTTGCACGTTGCGTTCATATTTTGGGGTATATTCTGCTGGTCTGTAAATCGTATACGCTTTATTAATAAGGTGTGTATTGAACTTGGTCCTCCAAACTGTTTTAAGCCAAGTTCATTTGTTTTAGAATGTCCTATTTATTCTTAGACCACTATCCTGTGACAAATGTGTTTATAAAGTCATTAAGTTGTAAAATCATAATTTCGACATTTAAAGTCTTAATTTCGACAAAGTCATAATTTTGACTTTTTAAAGTCATAATTTTGACTTTTTATCTCGTAATTATGACTTAAGTATGTCATAATTTCGACTTTTTGAGGCATTAATTTTTTTTTCTTATGTGGCGGAAATGGGCTTCCATACATTTGTTATTGTTTAACTCGATTTTTTTATTTTCTTTTTTCCAGAAAACAAGACTTCATATCTTCAGGCAGCTTGCATCTCAGTTAAATTTATCTTGACTTAAGGATGTTCAGATATTTATATTGGTAAAAAAAAAAAAAAAAGGAAACACTGAGAAAGATTTATTTTTTGCATTCAAGGACATAATTTCATCATTTTCTGTTCCAATTTAAGAACTTCAAGGGTGAATTAAGAATTTTTAAGACCCACACAAACCCGGTATAAATGGATTTAAAATGATCTAAGAGTATAACTCACTTCTGCATCTTCTGTTTGCGGGCCACATCGCCGAAGCTGCGAAACTCCTCTCCTGCTTTGATCTGGTAGAATCTGGGCTGGTTCTGGCTCTGGTTCTGAGGCTCCTGCTGGCGGTTCCTGACTGGATCGGAGCTCTGTAAGCTGGTTTCTCGGTCCTGTTGCCTCCTCTCTTTCCTCTGGTTGAACGTGCGCTCCCGCTCCTCCGCCCGTATAAGACGGCGCTGCTCCCTCACTTCCTGCACCCAGCTCTTATCATCATCATCAGAGCTCTCCTCTTCATCTGAGCTGCCACGGCCTTCCACCTCCTCCTCTTCCTCATCCTGCTAGTGAGATCAAGACAGTTAGAGAGAAATCTCAATGTTACATTTACATGTTGCACTTGTTACAAAGGTTTCTTGGTGGTATTTTTATAATTTTCACAATCAGAAGTCTTTAGCTCTGTTCACAAAACCGTGAGACCTGCCTTCAGAGCTGGTCTAGTGATTGATTACATGTTCTCTGGATTACATAATCAGATTCCAAAAATTGAGTACTCATAATTAGAGTATATTACATTTTAATGCTCAAAATCAGATTACAGTACATTTTTTATAGATATTATTCACACAATGGCAGTACATCATTCATAATTGACTGATTCTGAAAGACCTTGAGCGTGTAATGTCATTATTGGCTGTCTATTAATGTTTGTTCATGAAATGCAGGGATTCCAAACCATTTTTGTCAGCCAAACACCATTGAAATGATACTTGCAATATTTCTGAGGAAGGTAATATTTCAATAATTTAACACATAATTGCATGTTTACAGTTCTCTGATGTTGATTAATGGTCACACATTGACATGGTAAACAGATAAAAAAAGGAAATAATTTCTATTTTTAGTGATCAAGTGTTTAAAAATGTATTTGAAATTTTATGATTTAATTAATTACTAGCATTTAATCAACAGAGATTACATTACTAACTACAGTTTTCATAATCAGTAATGAACTACAGTTTGTAAGTAATCTACCCAGCTCTGTCTGCCTTGCTGTCTAGATCAGTGATATTTCAGTATCAGTGACATACGCAGATTTCATTAATATTTCTGAATTAGTTTTTATGTTTTAGTTTTGATATTTTGTTTTCATTTGAATTTCAGTTAAAAGCTTTAGTCCTTTTGTTGTTTTTTGTCATTTTTAGTATTTTATTATTTTTTATTTACATTTACACATCCCCAGTAGAGTTGTCACGACACTGGGATTTCTAACTTTGGTACAATACCTTGAACAATATTTATATTTCATACCTTTTTCAATTCAGGAAGGAAAAAACTGTACCTGTTCCTCTTGCTGAACAATTTGGCTGAGTTTCTGCCTCCTCTTTTCACCCACTTTAGACACGATGGGGTTGAGCAGCCGGAACTCCTCGCTTCGCTCATCCACCTGGTAATCAGGGTTCTCGAACATCACCTTGAAGCGGTCATCCGTCAGGAGATTGGCTACGGCCTTGAGAGAAAAACAGATAAGAGCAGAATGAGAAAAGGAGTGAGAGAGACAACAGAATTAAAACACTTGACTAAAATATTTCTGTATTCCATCAGTGTGGAAATGAGTCAAAGAAACATTGCCCACATTGCCCTTTTTCTTCTTCTTCTTGGTTGAAAGCTCACTTTCCTCCATGAGTTTCATGGCCAGATCCTTGTTGACCTTGGGCAGCTTCTGTTAGAGAACACAAGTCAGAGAATGACGGAGTCAAAGCACCGATGATAACAGACTATGAGAACATGGTTAACAGTTTTATTCACACAATACTAGGGCCCCATGTGGAAAAAGTGTATGGACAAAATGGCAATATGATCTAGTGTCTGAGAATATCGTGCTGCAAAAATACTGGTTTAAATATGAAGCCTGCACATCTGTGTGTTTTCATCTTTTTCATCTTTTACACGCATACTGAAGCATACTCATTACATGAGCACATAAAAACTTCAACTTCATCTCCAGAGCTGCTCTGGATTTACACCATTTGATTTGTGAAAACTACCATCAATTACAGACACAAACTCAAAGATCTTCACTGCAACACACCATAATAAACGTTTGGCTTAACTTGAACAAATTGTGACAGGAATATATTATACAGCAGAATGTACTTCTCAAAGTAATAATTCTAATAATAATAAAATGATAAAAGTAATATCTCACAATTTTTCTTACATGTTTTCATTTTAGCACTTTGTTTGGCAAAAAATAAAAAAAGAAAGTTTTTTAATTAAATCCATTTTTTTTTTTTTTATAATTCATGTTTTATGAGTTCATTTGATTACCACTGGCTTTGAAAACAGACAAGACAATGCTTCTGAAAAATAAAACATTTCATAGGGTCCTATTATTGTAAACATTTTAATAAACTATTAAAGTGGTTATATTTTATGATTTCAAATGATTATTAAAATTAAAATTAACTATTAAAATAGAATAAAATGGAAAACGTGGAATTTGGGAAAAATAAAATGAAATTTAGTAATGGGGTCCATATGGCTAAACATTTAATAAAGTGTTGTTAAATTATGTAAGTTTCATAATTTCAATCAATTACACATGCTTTTTGATTACTAAAATTACTAAATGGAATAAGCTGGAAAAAAAAAAATAAGGGTGCTTTCACACCTGTAGATCGATTGCTTTGTTTCGAAACAGGGATTAAAATTATTACAATGTTGCTTTTTATTCTTGGTGCGGTTCGCTTTCACACGGCAAAGTTTCTAAGCGGACCAAATTTGTTAATACAAGTCACGCGCGAGTAAACTGTTCTCTCATTGGTCAAAGTTTCACGGATCGGATTGCTTTCTCACTACAACCGAACCGCTCCAGAGTTCGTTTTCAATCGAGCCGAGACCATCTCGTTCAGGCGATCTCGGACCGATTGTTTTGGCGCGGATCCGAGCGCGATTGCCATGTTCACATATGCCCAAACCAACCGAGCTAAGGGGGGAAACGCGCCAGGTTCCGAAACAACAGGCCAGGTGTGAAAGCACCCTAAAACAGATTTCATAGGGACCCAGCACAACACTGGCTAACTAAACAGTTCTTAAATATATATATATATATATATATATACACATCTATATATAAAATTTATATATAGAAAACATGCAAGTTTTTCTTTTCACCAATACTTCTGTGGTCTTCATCTGCCAGGTTTACTCATAGCTGAGATAAGCACGCACACAGGGTGAATGCGTCAACAAGCATTACCTTGAGCTGCACTCTCTGAGCTCTCGACTCCTCAATCTTCTGCCGGATTCTGTCCTTACGGTACTCTTCATAGGCAAACGGGTTCGCCATGGTCTTCACCTGCACCAATGCACAGGAATTAAACATGAATCATCATTTAAAGGGCAAAAATGTTCAAACAAACAGCATAACGTGCACAAATGCTCAGACCCAAATCCGCACCTTGTGGTAGAGCCTGATGTCCATGAAGAAGCCGTGCATGTAGGCCCTGAGCAGAGGCGAGCCAATCAGATGCGTCAGACCTTACAGGAGGAAAAAACAAGCGAAACATCAGGAAATGCAACAAAAGTTCAAGAATCACAAAGAACAACACATTTAGAACAAATAATATAAGCTGCTCGGTTGGTCCCAATCCACTATGTTTTGGGTGTATATTCCACCCTCAAGTTGTTTCAAAGCTGTACGAGTTTCTTCCTTCTTGTTGAAAGCAAAAGAAGATATTTTGGAGAATGTGGGTAACCAAACAGTGGTTGGTTCCCATTGACTTCCACAGTATGGAAAAAAACTCTCTCTATCTAAGTCAATGGCTACCACCAACTGTTGCTTTCAACAGAAATAAGAAACTTGAGGCTGAGTAAATGATGACAATTTTCATTTTTGGGTGAACTATCCCTTAAAAACCTGATTTAATGTGCAAATGTCATAATATTATAACAATCTATCAAATGAAGTGGACAAAAAGATATAATGTTCAAAATAAAGACAAGTATAGACTGACTTCATGCATCCACTAAAAATCACTTTGGCACCAGATTAAATGTCGCGGAGCAAAAAAATAAAAAATAAAAAAACGTAAAAGATAATTTGCTTAATACTAGTGCTGTCAAACGATTAATCGCGATTAATCGCATCCAAAATAAAAGTTTTTGTTTACATAATATATGTGTGTGTACTGTGTATATTTATTATGTATATATAAAATACACACACATGCACGTGAATATTTAAGAAAAATGTTACGTTTATATATTAAAATATATTTATATATGATATAATTTATATGAATATACATATATACCTTTTATTTTGGATGCGATTAATCGCGATTAATCGTTTGACAGCACTTAAGTACTTAATACTTTTCGGGGTCATTGTAGTGTTTCCTAAACATGCACAGTTTATCTGCTGGATAATCTCATGCAACTAAACCCTCAGAGAAGAGACACAACAAGTGCACTAAATACATCACCTGACATTAGTAAATAGACACTCTGACCACCAAAACACCAGCACCCTCAACCCAATGCTGTATACAACAGACTGCATGACAAACCTACTTATATTGTATTTCCATGGTTTTAAAATCGCAAGGTTCAATGAAGACATGCTAAAGCATTTAAAGAATCCAGCTGACCTTTGTCTATTGAGCAGGGATGAACTATTCCTTCAATTACACTCTTTGAAAACTTTTACTGCTATCAGGAAAGAGGCTGATTACACAACAGAGAAAACACAAAACTGACCCCAGACCAGCAGTATGACACACGTCTGTCTGAACAGATCCGAACCCAGAGCATCTCTGCTGCAAATTACAAACACGTCTCTGTGACAGACCAGGCTGCAACATTTCATCACAGTCTACTGTTATTTTGATTTCTTCTATTATTATGGCTGAGAAACAAACCAAAATGTAAAACCTTTTTCACACCTTCGTTATTCTTTGGAACACAAATTAAGATATTTTTTATATTCTCTCATTATTTCCATCTATCCATTGAAAAAGCCCACGTAACCAACATTTTCAACAACATCTAACAATGTCTTAAAGAGATTGAAGACACGATCACTTCACATGATGAACAGATTTAATATAAGCTTTTATGCACAAACACACATCATCAACACACATTCAACCGTACTTGCATGACCTAAGAAAAAAACTTGGTTTTCCATATATGTGTGCTGCATGTGCATTCATCAATATTTATACATGCATAAAAAATAAGAAATAAATTAAAATCGTATCAAATAAAACTATCATATAAAGCTATTGTGTGATCAACGTTCAATGGTTCAACGTCCACTGTGTTAATGAATGCTACTGCAAACCATTTAGGGGGTGGCGCAACAGTACAAACTTTGCCTGGATCTCGTGTACATCTCGATAGGTTTAGTTTAAATGTATTTCTTGAATTTCTGCACCAGCGTTTTCAAAATTTGTTAAATGAGGGAAGTTTCAGTTACTACGACTTTTGCCAGTGACGGTGACATGGCCAGACAAGAGACAGAGCGCTCACTAGACTCTAGTCCTGTTACATTGTGATCAACGTTCAATGGTTCAACGTCTTTTGCCAGTGACGGTGACATGGCCAGACAAGAGACAGAGCGCTCACTAGACTCTAGTCCTGTTACATAACCCTGCCATTCTGCAGCCCTCCACGTCACATAACCCACTGCATCACATGCTGACGCCGGCATTCCTCCGCTGTTTTCCCATCCTCCACCCACTGAACTGGATCTTATCATCGCTGTAGGCCTGCCTCTGTCTCCTCTGTGATATTTTTATCTGTTCAATTTGCATCATTCTTTGAGTTTTCGCAGATGGACTGAGATCACTCAAGGACTCTCTGTGGCTCAACGCCTGCGACTGACTGACACAACTACAGGAATGCTCTCGTAGTAAATATTTTATAAGCAGATGCACCTCAAACTTTGTACAAAACGTGTCATAACGTGCTCCTCGCTGATAAAACTACAACTTGACCTGGACTGACTCTGCAGTTGCAATACCATTTCCGTTAAAATTAAAACGTACAGAAACGAAGGAAAACATGTAAAATACTTGTGGCTTTAATTCATTACAAATTCAAGCCTGAAAAATTGACCAGAGCCCAGGCCAAAATCAAACTTTTAAGGTTGATTAGTGGACCTCTAATGCATTTAAGATTTATGCATTTTAATTTCATATCAAATTTCTGTAACGGTACAAATAAACTGTGATTTAACCAGGTATATTTATAAATCCAATTTTGTTTTATTCTCATACATTTTAACTAATTGAATACTGATAGTCATATTTAACCATGCTCATACTTTATAACTGAATAAATGTAACTGCTTTCACAAAGAACAGCTTTATGCTGATTCTAAGCTATTTGAATAAAAGCATTATGAAAATATGATAATTTGAAAAAAAGTTAATTATAAACAATGCCTTAACTGCGCCGCTTCTGAATGAGCAGCAAATATGCCTCACAATACGTTTTTATGCATCACATTTGTTAATGTTAAAAGTTTACTTGATGAAATTCGATATGCAGTTCAAATACATAAATCTAAAATATAGACATTTAAAAAAAAAAAAAAAAAAGATTTTATTGGTGATCTTACGACAGCTGGCCAGAAAGAGACGGACTTACCCAGGTTCTCCAGGTCTTTGCGGGTGACAAACTTGTAGTCGTCATAGATGGTGCTCTCTGGGTTCTCCTCGAGCTCCTCTGTCAGGTTATCCAGGAAGGAGCACCAGCGTGGAGCCGGACCAAGAGCCTGAAGACAGCATGACACAATGGAGGAAATAATAAGGCTTCTTTTGTGGTAGATCATGAACAGCTTCTCAAAACATGGCAGTTTACAGATATTCCGGAGAAGAACATTTAAAGGCACAATATGTAAGATTTTTTTATTAAAATATCCAAAAACCACTAGAACAGTGTTATATATAATGCTTCGAAGAATGTTTAAATCCAGAGAAATTAGCAATTTTAACTAGTGACACGGACCGTGTCCATAGTGTCATTGTGTCGCCTGCCAATGACGTCATAACCCCTCGATTTCCGGTTTTGTTTTGTAGAAAACATGGAAACACCAAAGACGCTTTAATATGTTGTGCGTTTTAATAGACCGGTGACGACCGCACAGAGTAGCATTATAACAGAACGTTCAAATGTATCTAGTATGATAAAACAACGCTGCTTTTTTCCCCACATACGCACGGTAGCAGTTGACTGTGGTATAATAAAAGCTCCGCTGCTTTCGAGCCGTGTGTCACGCTAATTTAGCGGCCTCGTTTCGCTTCGACGGCTTTCAGCCTCACCCGGCTTCATTCTACTACGTTAATAAATCATTAGCTCATCCATGAACATGATTTCTGCCCGAGTCCCGTCGGATTGCATCGGCTGTGAGGATGAAGACGACAACTCCCATGATTCCACACTCGGTCACAGCGTCATCAAACTACGCCTTTGTCTATTTGTTTATTTTGAATATGTGCCCTCTAGCAGCGAAAATTACATTTTGTGCCTTTAAGGATGAATTTCATTAAAACTGTTGGTCAGACTTTACAGAGAAATGCACCCGGAAGGTCAAAACCATCATCAGAAACCCTTCACACACTTCTGCCTTCTGGGAAACGATGCAGAACATTGTATGCCCACAGAACACGACTCAAAAACAGATTTTACCACAGAGCAGTTGTTGAGTGGTTGAGGACCTAGAGACCTCAACCACTTCCCCACATACTGACTTTTAGTGCAGTCACCTTACTGTGCAATATTTCATTGGGTAAAAGTCTTTGTTTATCATGGTCAAGATGTCAACTATACTACCCAGTGAAGACCTTGTCTGAGTCCTCTGCACAATCTGACTTTGCTGCAGCCTAGAATTGAGCTGCTGGTTTCGTCTGGCCAGAGGAGAACTGGCCCCCCGACTGAGCCTGGTTTCTCCCAAGGTTTTTTCTCCATTCTGTCACTGATGGCGTTTTTGTTCCTCTGGCTTGCTTAGTTGGGGACACTTAATTTCCAGCGATATCGTTGACTTGATTGCAAAAATTGAGTGTTTACTATTGTCCTGCATTATTGACACACTATTTTTCTATTTAATACTGTAAAGCTGCTTTGACACAGTCTGTATTGTTAAAAGCGCTATATAAATAAAGGTGACTTGACTACCTCAACACTTGTCACTTCCTGCTTAATTGCACATAATGTCTATATTTATGCACATACACAATGTTTACATTTATGCACATTTGTTGTCTTGTGTTATGTGTCCTCTGTGTACTGTGTTGAATAGCGTATTGTGTATATTGTATATTGCATTGTGTATATTGTATTGTACCGTACAGAGTATTATGTATAACAGTAGAGTCTTTAGTGTATAATCACTTATATGCATGTATCAAGAAGGCACCTGGAGGTCGCTCCACCAGAGTTTCATTGTACAGTGACAATAAAGTTTATTCTTACTTAGAAAGAAGTTACCCAGACGACGGCTGTATTTAAGCGCCATTAAGACTGTTTGTATTGTGACATTTTCATGTCAATTAAGCACATTGCCAGTTAATGTGAAATAAGATGCATAATGGCAGTATCTGTTGTAACCGACAATAATCTAAGCTGATTAAAAAAAATGAACAACAAAAACCCCTCAAAGCTCTTCACTGCAAACCACCAAATTAATTCTTAATTTATCAGTAAATTAATTATTTGATTACATTTTAAATAATTAAATTAAGCTTTATGAATTCTTCTCAGACACTAGTAAATTAATTGTCATTTTTATTTGATTGTATTTTAAAGGATAATGGAGTAGGTAAAGTTTCATGAATTCATTTAATTAGACTTTTAAATCCTAAAACACAGAATTCAGGAAAATAGTTGTTTATATTCATTCTTGAGCTCTAACAAACATGTGACATGCATTTCCTTGCCCATAAATTTTATGTTATGAATATTGTGATAAATATCAACATCAAATGATAATAGAAAAAAAATATTGTTTGGCCATATTGCCCAACCCTAATTTTGTGTTTGAGGGGGAAATGTGATGAAAATAATGTCACAAATGTGAAAAAAACTTAATGGTCCTTAGAACAGGCCTTCATTTTGTAAAGTATTATTTAATGTCGTTTTGAGTTTGTTGTGTAATGTGACCAGGACTTTTCTTCACAAGATTCACTGAGCCTTGTTTGTTTGCTAAGCATGTCACCGCCTTCGTGAAGGACATATCAAATGGTTTGGTAAGTGTGTGTGTACTCAACTCGAGCACACACAGGGTAAACCCCTCTTATTGCCAAACACACAGTTATATCATGTGCAGGTCTAGAACAGAACGAAGTTTCTCAGAAATGTTTCAGCTGCCCTTAACTACCATTGCCCCGTTAAATATAAACACTATAAAAGCACCGCGAGGGCTTGCTTTTACTTAGAAAGACAGGAAAAGGTGTAGTTGGTAGGCGTATACAGACTTGCCATGACTAATCAAGATATGAGGGACAAAATGTGCTCAAAGCATTGGCTGCTTTTTGCAGCATACTTGATAACAAGCCATCTGGTACTTACAGGGATGTAAAAGGTGTTCATTTTGGGATCTTCATTGGCAGTGAAGAGCATACCTGTAAATTGGGTCACAGAACAGCAATTAGAAAACAAACTCACCCCTCATGGAACAAAAAACCCCCATATACAGTGAGTCAGCTGATGGACAATGTCACGCTCTGCCAATGGGTGCATGCAGGCCTAAACATTCGAGCTGTGTAAATATAATGCACTCCTAATAAACAAAGTGCAATGAACAATAATCAGTCTATAACACAGAACTGAAATATTTTATTCTGGTCACTACCATACAAAAGAATGAGGTTGGTAGATTTTGGTCTATAAGCCTCTTTTATGTTCACCAAGGCTGCATTTATTTTATATTAAAAAAAAATAAAAAAAATGTCATTTTGTAAAATATTATTATAATTAATTTATATTGCAGTATCTCAGCATCTATTGCATTGTTGTCCTACATTTACAATTTTCATTTTTACTGTGTAACTGAATAATGAAATCCAATTTTTTTTTACATGCATTTATATATTTTATAAATAGTTATTAAATTAGTTTTTTTACATTTAAAATAGCAATACAAATGATTGATGATTAATAATATAATTTGCACTACCATTCAAATGTTTAGCGTTGGCAGGATTTTTCATGAATGATGTTTATTTGATCAACAATATAGTAAAATGGCAATACTGTAGAATTATTACAATTTAAAATAACCGGGTCTATTGCAAGATATATTTTGTCAATAATATATGCTAAATCTAAAGCTAAATTTTCAGCATGGTTACTCACGTGATCTTTAAGAAATAATTCTAATATGCTGATTTGCTGCTCAAGAAACATTTCTGATTATTATCATCAATGTTGGCTTTATCAAAGGACTGTTTGATCTGTTAATGACTGGCTGACTGCACATTATCACTTACATATGTGCCCATTTAAATTTTTCCAAACAAATCAAATCAAATATTTGAAATCATTTTCTTCAATCCTTTAAAAAGGCTATGATATAATAGTCTTTTCAAATGCTAACCCTGAGCTTTCAGTGTCATTCACTTCCATTTCAGCTGTCCAAAAGAGCCCGTTATGCTGCTTGATTCTGCAGACTTGTATTTCTGATCAAATTCTTTTAATGTTTTGTCGTAAACACAGGTTTGTATTGAAAATAGTTTTACCGTTTACTGCACTTTGTTATTCTTCTAATTATTTACCTAGAGCTAATAAATTGGAAGTCTGGCACATTCACAGAATATAGCTTACTTCTGAGTAGCAAAAAGGTGGATATTACCTAATAAAATGACTATATTTTATAATTTTATTATATTAGTCTTTTGTTTTAAAGGGGTTTTTAGTATTTCGTTTAAGACACGCTGCCAAACCAGGACTTGCAATTTTCTATTGTAAGAGACGGTCACACCTTACAAAGCATCTGAATGGACCAAAAAATAAAAAAAATACAAATTTACACACCCTGTGAGCAAGATGAGATCAATCATTTTGGTCTGCTTTCCAGTAAGAGAAGGATTATCATTTCTAAATATGCTACAAAGTTTGTTGGCATCTTTCAGTACAAATGCTACGGAATGCCACAAAACTCCAATTTGGATTTCAAGGGGACATTTAGAAATGAACCAGCAGCTTCTTGTGGTTAAACTTCAGTTCTATTTGCGTGAACTAACCGGAGCCGGGGTAGAGACACACATCATTGATGTTGGCCTGCGGTTCGATGGAGGAAAATACTTTTCCCTGAAATTAAGAGATTAAAAAAAAAAAAATGTTATGCATTTGATGTTTGTCTTTGAAAGTTCATTGCTGGACGTCTGGATATAAAGTACACCAGCAAAGCCGGTCTTACATTGTCTTTATTCCACATCTTGATGATTTTGGAGTCGGCGGAGAGCACCAGGTCCAGCGGGTTGTGGAAGTGAAGGGATTTGATGGGCAGCCCATAGTAATGATCTTTAACCAGCAGAGGACGCGAAGAACGAAGATCATAGACGAGAACCTGAGGACACGTCACAAATGAGCACTGCTAGCCATTCAGCACTGTAAATCTGAAGAGCTTATTGATTTTAAACTGAGTAATCTCCTCAATGTGAGAAATAAAAATGACCTGTCCAGTGCTGGTGCCCACCGCCATGCCCAGAGAGCCATTAAACTTCAGCGCGCTGACAGCCGGCAGGCCTTCCACCCTTCCGACATGAGAAAAGCACATAAGGATGAGGTTATATTACTCATGTTATTTGATTGATTACAGTATTCGACTGGAGTAATCTTACTGACCCTAAACTTTTGATATGCAAACTCTGGGCCTCGAAAAGATCAACATGATCAAAACTTTGCTGAAAAACCTGTTGCACACAATCTACTACTCCTTCGTGCCTTCTGTCGGCTAAATGGTATATAGTAGGGGAACAGGTTTTAACAGGTTTTTACTGTAGCATTTTTAGTCTTTTACAGTTAAATTCACGGTAAATTTTTACAGTGTTTGTAAGGCCATTTCTTTTCTAGAAGTGTGTCAAATTCTTACATTTAATCAATAAAGCCAATTACAAAAATAAAACATTTGAGGCTGTTACCAAACAAATAAAATAATTCTCAAAAAAATTCATGCAATACAGAGGAAACACAGAAGCTGCATCTGAAGTGGCATTTAGATGCATATACACACTGTTTAATGCAAGGCATGAATGTTTAACCTGCAGTTACAAATGCATAAATAATGTTTTGATATTTTAATCCTAAAACTTTGAATACTGATATTTGAAATGATTTTAAAAAATATATAAAAAGGTACTTTAAAATGTGAAATTAAAACCGCCAGTAGGTGGCAGCAAGTCACTGTTAATAAGTGAGTCATTGCGATTGAACCGAATCATTTAAACGGTTGATTCATTCAGTAACGAAACACTACTGTCATGTTTTTCAGAGACGCAAAACAGTACTGTGGCTTTGTTTGGAACCATTTTTGTTGGCGAAA
>NW_015640510.1:127135-132488 GCF_001515625.1 Sinocyclocheilus rhinocerous
CACTCTTCGTGTGATATTGATCAACTATATGAAATGATATAAATATATACATTTTCTGCCCCCATATCTTGAATTTTGGGAGCATTCTAAATGCATTTTATTATACTGAATCATGCAGTGAAAGAACACACTCTAAATGAGCATTCAGTATATCTAGTGTTTAAGCACTCATAACTCCTCTTAATCAATGAAGCTGTCCATGCACGGTATGATAAATGAATCTCTAACTTACATCGTACGTACATCTGCACTTTGTTGCTTATGATGAGGGAATTCACGAGTTTCAGTCTGAACAAAAGTCTGGGGTTTCAGCGATGACTAATCTGAAACGCCTCTGATTGGCTACCGCATTCCTAAGCTCAACAGAATCGTGTGTGATTGGGTATAATGAGCAACGCTTTAAAAACGCGTAAAAATAAAATATGATGTAACATAAGCAGGTCTAACTTTAATATAGCAATCGAAACTTAATTTTAAGTATTAAAGGGGTCATATGATGCTGCTGAAAAGAACATTATTTTGTGTATTTGGTGTAATGAAAAACACTCCAAAGAGAAAGGAAAAAATGAAATTGCATCATATGACCCCTTTAAAGTTTTATTGAAAAAACAGGGAACCCCCCCCTTCAAGTATATTTTTTGGGGTGTTATGGGGGGTCCCTTAACGCTTATGGGAGGTCCGGGACAACCCCAGCCCCCCCTCAATTCGAACACTGGCCATAATGCTGACTTGATCTAATCGTGATCTAATCGCACTGTTGGTGTGATCTAATCGCTAGCACACCCTGAGCACATGTGAGTTAATGTATTCCTCATATCGGCAAGACATATCGGCATCATTTTTCATATCGGCCGATGCCAATATTTACATTTAAAGCCATTATCGGGCCGATTCCGATATTGGTCCGATGATATCGTGCATCCCTACATAATACAATGATTTAAATGTTTATGACACAGATATTATAAGACTGGATAATTGACTATACATTATACTTATACTGCAAGGTCTTCTGAAGCCATATGATAGCTTTTTGGGACCAAATGTCTGAAACCTAAATTATTCACAGAAAATATTGTTTAACAGCTGTGGTCACCATTCATTTTCATCGCACAAGGAAAGAGCTGCATTTCTTATGTGTTAACGGAATAAGTCAGTCATATGAGTATAAAAAAAACATGAAATGGTGATCGGCAAGACATATCGGCATCATTTTTCATATCGGCCGATGCCGATATTTACATTTAAAGCCATTATCGGGCCGATTCCGATATTGGTCCGATGATATCGTGCATCCCTACATAATACAATGATTTAAATGTTTATGACACAGATATTATAAGACTGGATAATTGACTATACATTATACTTATACTGCAAGGTCTTCTGAAGCCATATGATAGCTTTTTGGGACCAAATGTCTGAAACCTAAATTATTCACAGAAAATATTGTTTAACAGCTGTGGTCACCATTCATTTTCATCGCACAAGGAAAGAGCTGCATTTCTTATGTGTTAACGGAATAAGTCAGTCATATGAGTATAAAAAAAACATGAAATGGTGAGTAAAAAAAATGACAGAATATTCATGCTTGGGTGAACGGTGAAATATTTCTTTAAGCCGTATATGAGAATAACAGATGCATGTAAACTTACTCAGTTCCGTCAGTGATGCTGCTGAGAGCACAGTCCAAAACAGCCACTCGACTCCGGACACGAGGGTCCCAGCAGTCCACTCTGCCCTTCACACACACACACATTTACACACAGCACAATAACTCTAACACAAACACCAGTCCTGAGATAAACTCCTACCTCTAAAGTTCCCGCAGCAAATAACTGATGAACAGGATTGATGTCACACACGTTGATTTCTCTGTGAAGACATGAGATCTTTACAATTTATACACGACTAATCTACTGTGATTAGGGTTGCAAAGGGGTGGAAAATTTCCGGCAAATTTCCGGAAACTTTCCAAAAATCCCTGGAAGATTAAAAAAAAGAAAAAAATCCTGGAAAGTTTCCAAAATTTCTGGAATGTTTCCCAAATTTACTGGACATTTTCCACCTTTTTGCAACCCTAACTGTGATCAATGTTTGGGTGTTTATTATGACGCGTCCAACACTATCATGTAATGAAAAATGCTATTTTGCATCTCAAACTTTTATATAAATATATACTATTATAATAGCATTTTATATTCCTTTCTTATGTATCTTGTTATATAATTGTGTTAATATGCACAAAATTGAGACTACATCGGCATTTTATTAACATTTGTACACTATTATAGTTTGTTAATTTTCTTAATTTTGATTTTGTGTTTTGTTTTCACTTTGATTTTAGTTGATGTTTTAGTAATTTTGCTGTATGCCATTTTTATTAGCTTTTTAAAAAAATATTTTTTATCTATTAGTCTTATTTTATGTTTCAGTTGTTTTAATAGTTAAACTAAACGAAAATAAGAAATGTTCCCCTGACATGTAGCTGAAATAAAATAAATGTTATTTCAGTTAAGATCAATTTTATATTAAACAACAAAACGTTTTCATGATTTCAGTTTTAGTGAACTATTAGAACCCTGGACTACATGTAATATTTTTCATTTTAAAAATGTATGCTCCACACAGCTACATTATGCTAAAAAAAATATATATATATACAATTTTCTTTAAAGTTTTGATGTTTCTATTTGATACACTAGAAATGTGTTTAAATGAAAGAAATGCTGTCTTTTTCATTGCAAGCTATCTAAAGGAAAATCAACGATAACGTGCTTTAACTGCATCACTGTATACACAAACCACATCAACCGGCAGGTATATAGGCCACCATAGATGTGAAAAAGAATGCTTTCTATCGCACAAGCACAGGCACAACGGTGAAACAGCGCCCTGTGCTGGTGAGATACTTACGCTGCATCTGTCTGTAAGGAGTTGAGGAATCTGCCTTGTTCAAGATTCAGTCTGAAGACCTCTGAGCTACAGCGGAAACACAACACATGCACTTCATTGACAAAACAAAACAGCTCACACAAAGTTAGCAGTTAACAGGGTTTGCACAGCGTCCCGTGTTTGTATGTAATTAGGACCAACTGTGATGGTTCTAAAGACCTATTGATACCAAAAAGAGCAATGAAAAATCAAAAAGAATCACAGATGAAAGGTCTATTCACGAAAAAGCACTCTGGGCATTCACTTGCATTGATGTCAGATGGACAGAAAAACAGACGTCACTCGCCATGCAACAAAAATTCCAGTCACCTGATAGTAAATATTTCACTCGCTTCAATGCATTAATTTACCAATAACATCATAAGCTTATTACACTACGCTACGTAAATAAATGGATATAAAATATTAGACAACTGTTCAAATGTTCTCTTTTGCTCACCAAGGGTGCATTTATTTGATTAAAAATACAGTAAAAACAGTAATATTGTGAAATATTATTACGATTTAAAATAACTTTTTTCTATGTTACAAATGACCTGCTCTTATCATCTGATTGTGGTTGTATCTCTCTATTAGTGAATATATTTTAAAATGCAATTTATTTCTGGGATCAAAGCTGAATTTTCAGCATCATTACTCCAGTCTCACATGATCCTTCAGAAAGCATTCAAATATGCTGATTTGCTGCTTAATTAAAAATGTCTGATTATTATCAATATTGAAAAACAACATTTTTATGGCAACGTTTTATGGATACATTTTAAGCATTCTGTGATGAACTGAAAGATCGAAAGAACAGCATTTCTTTGAAATGACTAAAGTAGATGAAATGATAAAAGTAGGCAGTAAATATTTGCTCTTGGTGTGAATAGATTTAGATAACACGTGATTTTCAGCGTGGCGTCGTACCTGGCTCCCACAAAGTAGAGATCACAGGAAGGGTAGTGGTAGGAAAAATCTCGGCCAAACTTCGGGATGCGGGTCTTGTAGTAATGGCCGTGCTGAGAGTGGAATTCCACATAGCGGTCTATATGCAGAAATACTAGCTAGAAGAAACAAAGACAAAGTCCTACAAATCACATTTGATTTGCTTTTCTGGTCGCATCACAACACAACTCTCAAACCTCATATTAACAGCGTCTCTGCTGACTGCAGACCTGCACACATAAAATAATACCACCTTTTTCCTAATAAGCCTACTGCGTTTTAAATTATGGGAGGCACTTCTGGTTTGGGGAAGTTCCATTAAAAAAAACTGCAACAGATAATTTCAAATCAGAAGCTTGCGCTACAAATGTACAATTTCATTCATTTTCATACGTCAGGAGAATAACGTTAAAGGGATAGTTCACCCAAAAATGAAAATTCTGTCATCATTTACTCACCCTCATGTCGTTCCAAACAGTCAAACAGTTGGTGGTTGCCATTGACTTCCATAGTATTGTTTTTTCCTACTATGGAAGTCAATGGCAACCACCAACTGTTTGATTACCAGCAATCTTCAAAATATCTTCTTTTAATGTTCAACATAAGAAAGCAACTCATACAGGTTTGGAACGACATGAGGGTGAGTAAATGATAACAGCATTTTCATTTTTGGGTGAACTATCCCTTTAAGTTTGGTATATTAATGTGACGTGATATAACAACGATATATATAGATATAGAATAGCTCTTTACGGCCCGCTGCATTATTTTCCTCCTGATTATTTTCATATTTCGTATTCCGCTGTAAGTAAATGAAAAAAAAAAGACCACATATACTGTGCGCATTTGTGGTCTGTTCACCCAATTTAATTTACGATATAAACCAAGAATAATTCTCTGGAATGCACTAAGAATCTTTCATTTTTCTCCCCAAATCCTCACGTCTCTTTTCAGGTTTGTTCCCACACGGATGCTGAAAAATTTAATTGTTACGAAATATAGACATACACTACCGGTCAAAAGTTTGGGATCAGTAAGACTTGCAATGTTTTTTTAAAGAAGTCTCTTCTGCTCATCGAGGCTGCATTTATTTGATCAGAAATACAGAAAAAAAAAAGAAAGAATACAAATTTACTGACCCCAAACTTTTGAACGGTAGTGTATATTGTTAGAAAAGATTTATATTTTAAAATAAATGCTCTTCTTTTTAACTTTTTATTCACAGGGATTAAAGTGTTCCGTCGCTACGCCGGATTTCCTTCAGTTCATAAAGACAGTCACTTGCTTCATTCCTGAATGATTCAGCCGTTCGAACGAATCAATTGAATGAATGATTCAGTGATAAAATCAGTGACTTGCCGCCACCTGCTGGCGGATTTAGTTTCATTTTTAGCCTATAATTTCAGTTATTTAAATCACTTAAAAGGGGTCATATGATGCGATTTCAATTTTTCCTTTCTCTTTGGAGTGT
>NW_015640510.1:133865-140224 GCF_001515625.1 Sinocyclocheilus rhinocerous
TTTTGATCAAATAAATACAGCCTTGATGAGCATAAGAAACTCCTGTAAAAAACATTAAAAATCGTTCTGATCCCAAACTTTTGACCGGTAGTGTATATTACTATAATGATATTTAACACGTCCGTAATATTGCTGCGGATAGGAGGGGGATCTTTAGGAGTTCTTTTTTAGGAGTTCTAGGTTTGGCATAAATGCACAGTATTCAGTGTTTCCCCTGCCATTATATTAGGGGGTGCCCCACCCCCCTTGAAGGTCAAGTTAATTTTCTTTTCTTTTCTCTATAGCGCCAGATCACAACAGAAGTCATTTAAAGTTACGTTTCCTATAGAACAGGTCTATACCTTGTTCTTTTATTAAACAAACTAAATGGCCTTATGTTACTTATCTTATTTACACGACGGCATGCAATTTCTGTCTCTACGTTACATGGTCGCGCTCACACACACACACACACGTCTGGTTTGCTATCCTTGTGGGGACTCTCCATAGGCGTAATGGTTTTTCTACTGTACAGACCGTATATTCTATTGCCCTACACCAACCCTACCCCTAAACCTACCCCTCACAGGAAACTTTCTGCATTTTTAGATTTTCAAAAAACTTTCTTCTGTGTGATATATTAGCTTGTTTACCCGTGGGGACCTCAATTTAGGTCCCCACCGTGACACGAGTCCCCATGAGTCTGTGTGTATTCAGGTTTAAGTCCCCACCAGAATAGAAAAACAGGTACACACACAAACACACACACACACTAAATGGCACATTTAAATGCCATTTTTCCTAAATGCATTTAGACTTACAATTAGGACACCTGAGATTGCATTTTCATCGTGATATCGCGTGATAATTGTAGCAAAATGCAGTGTGAATTTCAAAATGCATTCTAAGCCAAATGTGCAGCAAAATGGTTGCAAAAATGGTGATTTAAATGTCTTTTATTTTTCTTAAATGCATTGACACTTACACTTAAGACGTTTCAATTGCATTTTCATTAAATACCCTGCGATCAGTGTAGACTAGTCAATGTGGATTTGAAAATGCATTCTGAGCCGATCACGCCCCCAACCTGTCAATCATTATATCAGGGCGGGGCTCGGCATCAAGGCGCACAATAGGTCAATATTCCCCATTAACCAAACGCTTTTCACCTGCCTCAACATCTCAAGTGTCCTACCCGTAAGTCTAAATGCATTTAGGAAAAATGGCATTTAAATGATAATTTTGCTACAGTTTTTGCTTGGACATGTTAAACATATCTAATCAATTTGGGTAATACAATTTCATTTTAATTTTGCAACTTATAAAGTGTTAAAATGGTTAAAGGTTTAACTTGAAGACATTGCGGCAGAATTATATTACTGTTGTTCAGTAGAATGCACGTAATAGGCAACTACTATTGAAATGATTAAAACCTAATTTTTAAGGAATAATCATACAATATTTCTTTAATGTTTTAATTGTAATATTAAAAAAAAATGTTTAATTTTCATTAATTAAAAGACAAATTAAATGACTGTTTTGTGCCTTAAAAAAAATGTAAATACACAACAGAATTTCTGAGGAAAAAATCATAAGGCTATTGTAAGAATAAATGAAACTTGCTTTTATGCTTTCAAACAATTAGACACGCTAAAACACAGAATTTGGTAACAATAAAACATAAGGTTGGAAAAAAACTAAACATTTCATAGGGCCCTAAACACGAAATTTTTGTTAAAGTTTTAATAAATTGATGTTAACTTGTTTAAGTTTCATGATTTTAATGAATTAGACATGCTTTTTGATTAATAAAATGCAATTTAACCATTAAAAATGGAAGAAAACGGACCCCACCCCACTGTATTCTGTCCCCAAAAATCCTCTTAAATCTTACATTTGTTAAAATAACACAAGCGTACAACAAAAACAAGCAGACAAACAGAAAAAGACACAAAGCAGCATGTAAAGGCCTTACCTTAGAGTAGTCCTCAGATAGGATGTCAAACGTCACCACTGTGAGAGGAATAAAACCGATGTGGTGAGTGACAAAGCGTCCTTAATTACAACATCAAGTCGCCGCTTTACCAATCATCTGCTGTGTTATTTGCAATCAACGGTACATTAATGAGAGCTCAGGTTGTTTGTGTGTGGACACTCCGATTAAATATTAAGCAGTGCACTGGGCTTTTATTACAGCACCCAAACCAAACCCTAGACTTCATTCCACAAGAACTAGCATTTATAAAATAGATGGTACCATGGATGCTGATATCATATTTGCATGATTATACAGTAATTATAACACTCACCATCAGACTCCAGGCACCTCTCAAATTTCAGAGACAGCTGGTAAGTGTCATAGCATCGGACTCTAGGTTTGTATGTGCCTGGAAGCATTCAAAAACATTTTCAGATGATTTCAAATTAATGTTCAGCATCATTGATCTGTTCCCAAAGTCTAAAACTGTATATTCAGCATATGTATCCGGTAAAGATACAGACCTGCGGCTAAAATGAACTGGCCATCGCGTGACACTCGGATGGAGGTGCAGACTGTGGGCATCTCAAAATCCTGAATCAGCTCAATCCTCTTCTGGATATCTATTAAAGATATGATTGAAGAAATAACCAGATGTCTTTTTTTTAAGAGAGAGTGTGGAAAGCCGTGCCAACGTTTACCATGAAAAAACAGACAGAGGTATAACTAACACATACTGTATATCATAATATAATTCAGTATAAGTTGACGTAACTTCAGTAATAAAATAAAATGTCTACGATACAAGGCCATAGAAAGAAATATGACTTGTAATAAAAAAAGGTTGTACTGTCACGGGGTTAAACTGAATCACTGGAGAACACAAAAGTTTCACATTACAAATAAAACTTAGTAAAATTATTTACTAATGCACATATTTCATATTACATTTAATAACACTCGACCCTGTTTTTATTTTTAAAAAGTTGAGCGCTCACCAACATCATTGTTCTGCAAGACTCTCTTCTTTCGATCTGACAGCCACTGAAATAAACATATGTAGTGTCAGATAAAAGCACAGCAATGTCATAATTAGGACTACAACTAATAATTATAGTGATATAATAAAAAATATATATTATACATAAAATAGTTGTTGTATCATCATCTTAAGAGGAGTCATAAAACTAGCTGAAAATGACAGGTAAAGTGTTTTTGTTTCGGAATCATGGGTGAAGGCTAAAAGTGTACATTACACGCTTTACTGTCATTCACTGTATTTAAGTTACCTTGCTAACTACCCAAACACAAACAAGACGAATTTTACCTCCGGAAGAGATTTCCCATGACTCAGATTATAGATCTTCACGTTATTCACACTGGACACCTGCATCTCTAAAGCGCTCAGACAGAGCTTTCAATCATAACACACAAAATCATGTAAAAGGTGAAGCACAAATAGCAGCCGGCATGAACATCAGCACAGGACCCCACGTGGATACACAACCGGAAGTGAGGAGGAGGCGGATGAAGTCCGTGTGGAAACACATTCCGCGACGATAGTTCCTAAAACTGAGATAATTATTTTACATTTTATTTATTTACATTTTTTTGTTAACATTACCATTTATTAACATCAAAAATGCAGTCGCGTCTAATTATTAGGTATTATACTTTAAATATAAGTATTCTACTTATAAATTCACCTGTGATAGTAAAGTCCCATTTTAGTGCAAAGGAATCCAGCAGCGCTAAAAAGACGATTCTCTAATATTGATCACCAGCATTGTTCTCCCATATGTATTGTTTTAGGATATATATATGTATACATATATATATATATATATATATACAGTGGGTACGGAAAGTATTCAGACCCCCTTAAATTTTTCACTCTTTGTTATATTGCAGCCATTTGCTAAAATCATTTAAGTTAATTTTTTTTCCTCATTAATGTACACACAGCACCCCATGTTTGTTGAAAAACACAGAATTGTTGACATCTTTGCAGATTTATTAAAAAAGAAAAACTGAAAAATGCTCAGTATTTAGTAGAAGCACCCATTTGATCTAATACAGCCATGAGTCTTTTTGGGAAAGATGCAACAAGTTTTTCACACCTGGATTTGGCTGTGTGTACATTAATGAGGAAAAAAAAATAACTTAAATGATTTTAGCAAATGGCTGCAATATAACAAAGAGTGAAAAATTTAAGGGGGTCTGAATACTTTCCGTACCCACTGTATATTCTTAATTTCAAGCTCAATTTAACAAAGCTTATTTTTCTGAAGTATTTAGATTTTAGAAATAAATGTATACAGATAATGTTTACATTACATTTTTTATTTATTATTTTAATTCGAGACCCTGACCACCACTTCAAAAACGGACACAGCAAAAAAAAAAAGAAGAAGAAAAAAAAGCTATTTACAGTTATCTCTATTTTGAAATAAAGTGTATGTGAATTTTTCAGACTTTTCTGTCTGATCTCTACTGTCCTATCCAATAAAGGCATAAAAATCAACAAAAATTCACAAATTACCAGAAAAGTCAAAGAACAGTTTTTTTTTTATTTTTGTCTTTAGTCAAATCTAAAAATTTGGCTTGGATAAAATTTGTGAGGAGAGGTAGAAAGATCATGAAACAATTTGTTGAAAGAAAAAAAAAACACACACGCTCTCTCTCTCTCTCTCTATATATATATAGATAAAGGAGAATAATTAAAAATAAACAAAAATAATTTTTGATAAAATCTAAGGTGGAGCATGCATTGAACACGGAAACAATGAACACATCCAAACTAAGCATAAAATGGTGCTTAAAAGAACGTGGCGGGAAACAATTTCAGCATCACGGAATGCAATGTGAGAAGAGCGCGTGTCTCTCATTATGATAATGTTTTCACACAACACCTGTTCTCTCACAATGCTTTACCAGCGATCACTTTACATAACAGTCCACTGTCTGCCTTACCTCACAAACCTCATGAAGTACGTATGCTTCATTCACTTACCTTTATCCTATTAATTCATTTATAATTCAGTTTTATAAGACTACATTTGACCTTCATTTATTCACGGTTGTATGTAAGCTTCAGACACCTGCCTGTGCAAAACACACAGTAAACATGACTAACCACAGGTAAGTGAGAAACTATGTGAGTTGCTTTTTATTTGTTCTAAATGTATTGATGAACTTGTAAAACATTAGATTCAACATAAATGTACATTAATTAAATATAAACAATGAAACATATAAATCAATTTATCCTGAGTAGATTGCTGAATGCGCTGTATTATCAGTTTAAGTGACATGATTTCTCTATATGCAACATTCTGTAACAGATGACATTAAATACTTGAATTGAACTGAATCATGCACACAAATGGGTTTTGTAAAAACTGAAGATGGATCTCCCAGACTATTTCTTTAGCTGATCTTGATGAGGTATTACCTCATTTACTCTCATCATAAAACTTTAGTGTCTTTAGAACATGAGAATTGTGCTCGTCTGTCTGAGAAACCTAATCTTCTCAGACACTGTAGTCAGCAAACCAGGGATACAGTCAGCAACTGGTCAGTGTACGTTCATAATTGGACTCATTCTAAGTCACAGACTGCTGTCACAGGTGAGAAGAACCAGCATGATGGAGTTCTGGTTGATTTCGGTTCCTCTGGATAAAATCAGCTGTCAGTCTTTAGAGAAACTCAAACGGGTCTCAGCCAAAACCGGTCTGGCCACGAGCTCCAGAATCCACATCCCAGAGCTGAAGGTAAGGAAACACTCTTCTTCTAAGACTTCTGGGCTCTCTGGAGGATCTCCGGTGCTTCACTATAGGCCAGTTTGAGGCTTATAGTTGAAAATTGTTGCTTAAGGTCAATAATCAATGGACAGTAAACAATAATAAAAATAATAAAAAATAATAATAAAATAAAATAATAATAAATACAAAAGAGTTAAGCTTTTTTATTTATATCGTTTATTACATCATTACAAATACTCTGAAAACAGTGTTAAATTGTTAAGCTTGGTAAATGCAGTCAATGCTGTGATTTGTAAAAAAAATTAAATGTAAAAAATAAAATGAGATTATACTTCTGCTGCCTTCAAGTGCACCTGGGAAATTAAATTTTTATGATACACACATTGAAGCCCGAAACATAATACAGAAGTAGCCTAAATAAGCAAAATAATTATATTGTGAACAATAATCGCCAATAATAAGAATTAAAAATGAGGAAAATTATTAATTTCTATCACTTATTCATGCATGGTATCATGGTAATTTTTACGGAGCCGACGAGACGTGAGACGTGCGGATCCATTTGCAAAGCTTTAATAGAAGACAGAGATGTGGTCATAAAACAGGCATGGGTCAGACAATGGCAAACAGGTATATAG
>NW_015640510.1:140594-166521 GCF_001515625.1 Sinocyclocheilus rhinocerous
TATGGGAAATGTAGTCCAGGGTGATGTGTAACAGTCTGTGTGGTGTGAGAGTCAATATCATGGGAGGGCGACCTGTGGTGGCAAGTGGATGGAAGTTCATGGACCGGATTCGTGACATAGCCCCCCCCCCCAAAGGAGCGGCTTCCAGACGTGGAAGTGGAGAGACCGGGGACTGAGGCAGTGTAGGCAGAGCAGAGAACCAGGGTGGAGCCGGCAGAGCAGGTGGAGCTGAGGACCACCACAGCTGAGCAGACGGGTACTAAGAACCCCACGGCGGAGCAGAAGACCACCAGGCCGGAGCAGACAGAGCAGAAGACAACAGGGAAAGTTCATTAGTGTTCTTCTTAACATGACAGGTACAAAGTTCAGCAATGGTTCCTTTGACCGCGACATGACAGGCTGAAAGTGTATTGCTGGGCGCCACCACCATACAAGGGTTTGGGGATACCAGCTGCGCGTGCAGACATCAGCGGTGCATCCCTCAAACTGGATACCAGACTGGGATACCGATGGGCTGAATTTTATAATCTGGGTGCAACAGACAGGACGTGACAAGACTCTGGAAGATCAACTGTGAAGTGACATGACTCTGGAAGATCAGCTGTGATGTGATGTGACTCTGGATGAATAGCTGAGATGTGACGTGACTCTGGACGAATAGCTGAGACGTGACGAGGCTCTGGCAAATCAGCTGAGACTTGACTTGACTCATGACGATCAGTTGTGACTTGACTAGACTCATGAAGATCAGCAATGACTTGACTTGCCTCATGACGATCAACTGTGACTAGACTTGACTCAGGAAGATCAGCTTGACTTGACACATGACGATCAACTGTGACTTCACTTGACTCATGAAGATTAACTGTGACTTGCACTTGACACTGCACTGGCTCCCTATTAAACATCGTATAGATTTTAAAATCTTGCTATCCTTAAGTTGTTCCAAACCTGTTTTTTGTTTCTTCTGTTGAACACAAATGAAGATATTTTGAAAAATGTTGGTAACCAAACAGTTGACGGTAGCCATAGTATAGAAAAAAATATTATTGAAGTCAATGGCTACCGTCATTGGTTACCAAGCAGGTGGAGGGCTACTTTACATACTATTAATTTCAAGTGGACTGCCCCCAAAAGCCATGGGGTGCCACCCAAGCAAATATGGCCTCATGGCACAGACCCTGCAGTATTTGTCTTAAGAAAGCAGTTTTGCTACATGGAGATGCAGTGGGTCCAGATTCTGCTGGATCAAATTGTTATTTCACCCAAAAAGTTCACTCAAAAGATCTGTCATTATTTACTCAACTTCATGTCAATTCAAACCTGTATGATGGCTTTTTTCTTCTGTTGAACTCAACAGAAGATTTTTTGGAGAATGTTGGTAACCAAACAGTTTTGGTGACCATTGGCTTACAAGATAATTCTCAAAATATCTTCCTTCATGTTCGACAGAAGAAATTAATCATACAGTTTTGGAACGACATGAAGGTGAGTAAATAATAACAGAATGTTCATTTTTTTGGTGAACTCTTGATGTAATGAGAAAATGGGCACAAAACGGAATATAATATTGGTTATTTCCAAGCAGGTCTCCAAAAAAACTACACTGCACAACAGTGTCTGCCATTGTTTGGATTAAAAAGGCAGTCTTTCCTCAAACCCATGCCACTGGTTTAGCCAGAATTTCACATTTGGGCCACTCAACCAATGAGAGCCACAGTGTTATACTCTTTAGAAAGTGAGAAAGGAGTTTATCTTAAAAAAAAATAAAATACACTCTTCACCTTTAACTTTAATTAACAGAAGTTTAAGTTTGTATAGAATGATAATGGATAGCATGAGTTCCATTTACCAAACATGTGACTGGTTTTGAATTGCCCTGTCTTGGCAACATGACTCTAGTTAGTGACCAATTTGTTCCATATGAATTAATGGCTTCAAAAAGAGCTTGACTGTGTGTCTGTCTGTGCATCGAAACAGGTTGTCAAAGGATTGTCAGATGTCTCCATCAGGAGCAACTTCTCAAAAAGTGGTTTCAGAAATTCCTGCTATGATTTAGATGTTTTGATGGTAAAACCTTATATTGGCTAAATGTTTGATCTCTCAAAGGTTGAAGTCTTATATATTTTTGGGAGGCATGTAGTATAATGGGCCCTCAGGATTCTAAACTAAAACCTCAGCATGGGAGAGGTGGATTTTGTTATGTTTGATTCATCTATAATGCCACTGCTGTAGCTTGTGTAACGGTTTGTTGTGATGTTTCTGAAGGTAGGAACGCTGGATGTGCTGCTGGGGGTCTCTGATGACCTGTCCAGACTGGACTCCTATACAGAGGGGTAAGCACTATTGCTTGAAAAATTACATTCATGTTTATCTAAATATATAAATACATCACGTGTTCATTACTGAACTGCTTTCTATATTATAATACATTCCACTAATAATAGGCCCACCTTTGTCCTTTAGTATATGTTTCTAGTTTACAACTATAGCAACCAGAGTTACTTAAAGTTGTTTTTAGGGTATGATTCTAATAATGGAATATTTTTAGTGGATGTGTTTGCAATCACCTAATGCCATTTAACCCTGTAAAGTGCATATACAAAAAGTGTATATAAAATAATAGTCAGAAAAGCTATATATGTAGGCATGTAAAAAAAAAAAAAAAAGTATAACAGTTAATAAAAAGCATGTGTTTTATGTTTTGATTCGTATTTGATACATCAGGATTTTTTTTTGACACATTATGGCTCATATATATAGTATGACATAGTGAGAATATGGAGGGAAAAAAACATCTCAATTTATTCATGGCCCAAAGCAAGCAAACATACTAAATTTTGCTGATGCAGATATTTATATGACCAATAAGTAAGATTAAACTCTGATCGCTTGTAATTTAAATCAATGAGATCTTTATAACAGTATAGCAGGTACTTGCATAAAATTATATAAATATCAGTTGTCACTCTATATCTCCAATAATATGCCTTAGTAAGATGATATTTAGATGCTTAGTTTTATGATACAAACGTATAATGCAATTCAATACAATGACGATTGAGAGATGAACAAATAAATGTTCTTCAAAAGCCTGATGATCATATTTGAGACTCACATTTGAACATGGTTTTTCTAAAAAAAAAAAGATCAAATAAATCAGTTGCCAAACATTTCAGTCAAATATAAAAGATATGACAATATCAAAGTTATTCTTACGTTTACTTTATAAAATCAGTCAAGATTTGACAGCAAAAAGACACGTGAAGCACGAGCTGAGCTTTTAGATAATAAAATATCTTTAATTGCTAAAAACATCTAAACTATCAATCAGACGACAGAAGGCATGTAGTAGATTGTGTACAACAGATTTTTCAACATTTTCAGTTTTGATCATGTTGATCATTTAGAGGCCTTAGAAATTTTCCTATCAAATATGATACAGTAGACTTTATAGGATTAAGAATCTATTAGACCTTCTTCTGTTGGTGTGTGGGGTTTATGTGTCCTTTGTCACATTAATATATTCCCGTATTACCAGTAAGGAGATCAGACTGATGTGTTCTATAGCACGTTTACCTCCATGTGTTTGTGGGAAATTTCTCGAGCTGTTGTAATACAATTATCAGTGAGTCACTCAATCCAGTCGAGTCCAGTTTCAGGTGCCAGCTGACATGAATCTTCCTGTCTCAGCTGCAATGTTTATGTGTTGTGGAAACTGCCCTCTCTTTTACTCCTTTCTCTCTTTCAGTCTACGATATCCATTCATATGACTTCCAGACAAGGTTACACTGGGTTCAGGTGCTGGGGTGACCTTTGGGGTCATAGCTCTAAGTGTGAATACTAGCGTGGTTTTAATGCTTAATTGTCATTATCCTGGCTAAGAGATATTTTGCAGCTCCGAGATTACTGAATATTCAACGCTAAAGGTTTCAAACGGTATTGTTACATGACCACATTATCTTGTTAAGTTTAGAAATTGGAGTCTAGTTATTGTATTTATCTTATATATTTAATAGGTTCAGTAATTTCACTTTAATGGCAATGAATAGGTTCTTTTCATGCCATTAAAGTGAAATAACTGAACATAAACATAAGAGCCTGAGAAAAATGCTCATTTTAGAAGAAATACTCTTCATGCAAATGTAATATTGAAGTTAAAATGATAATCAAGTGCTTTACATGTGCTTTAGTATGTTACTCATCAACACATCAAAATAAGTGTACTTTTTCAAAGCACAACAACTTTAACATAAACTTGACATTATCATACTTATAAAAAGTGTACTTAAGTATGTTAAGAAACAAGTGCACCCTCCTTAAGCACACTTAAGTAGCCTTTTATTTCATTATTATATATCTTCAAGTTCTGTTTTTAAATATACATTACTTATTTATGAATTAAAGATATAAATAAATGCTATAACAAGTGTTAGTTCATTCATAATAAATTGTACATTAACTACCGTTCAAGTATAGACCCTTAACCAACATATCACTCTTCTGCATTCTCTTGTACCACTGTAACACAGTGTGATGCGTCAGACCTCTCAGTGTTTGGGTGAGGTGATGGAAGAGTTCAGTGGAAAACTCCTGGAGAGCATGCTGGCCAACGGAGGTGAGTGATTGTGGGGAGCACTCCTCTGTAACGGCTAAACCTGTTCCATAAGAAAGCAGAGAAGAGCTCATTAGCAGAAGGCCACCTCCTCTGAGCCAGGCCATGTTCACCACAGATCAAGTTACATAAGATATAAACATGGCTTAATGGAAGTGTTACATACCATGCAAATGCATGCAAATGATCATTGCCTTGCAAGATTGTTTCATTTCTTTGATTGTTAATCAAAAGTCTCAGTAATGCTTTGTTAATATTATCAGCAGAGCACAGGACTCATCAGAAAGATCACCAGTCACTGTTAAAATCGTACTTCCAGACTATACAAGGTATGCTAACATTTGCAAGCTAACTTTCTGAGCTAGTACTAACCTTATTGGTGTAAAGTTATAAGCATATCTTTCAACCTTTAATGAAGTGCACTTAATTGTATCGAAAGTGCACTTGTAATATTAAAAGTATATATTTTTAAAAACTGCTAATATAATATTCATGAAATAACCAGAAGTTCATCCACAAGGACAAGTAGTCTCACCTCAAATATATGATTTAGACAACTTCAGCTTATGTAATAAACATACATGTGCTTACAAGCTTTACAATTCTGAAACTCACCATTAAACCCTTTGGTACAATAAATGTAAGTGCATTATTGTGAGTGTAACAGAAGCCAGATGGTAAGAGCAGCGCAGGTAAACATGTGTTAGAGGCTGCAGTCTGTAGCGTCCTTATTAGCGCACCTGCCTCCCATGCCAGAAAGACAGGTTCGAATCCCGCTCGGAGCAAGAACGCGGGGAGTAGAACTAACTGCAGGGGTTACATTGGTGCCGTGACCCAGATGGGAGTGAGGTTTAGGGGGTGAGTGTAACGGAGGCCAGCTGGCAAGAGCTGCACAGGTAAACCTAACTCCCTGATCTCAAGAAGTACGCTAGAGACTGCAGTATGAATATAAATTATTTTTCTCGCAACAGTAGTGCATATGTATTATTAACAGGTTCCTGTTTTCACAGTGACCACATAAACAGTGCACTGCTGCATAGCAGAAATGTCACGACAAGTAGAGTTTCGACGCTGAGAATATTTTTTGTCATGCATAGCACACTGAACTACAGAACACTGCACTGTAAACCAATTTAGAAATGTGCTCTTTTGCAGTATAGGCTTTTATGAAGTATTATAAAATTTGAAAAAATATGTCCGTTAAGATTGATTCCACACTAAGTGAAAGGTTTCTATTCAGTAAATCTGACTGAATCCTGATAATTTAAGCAGTTAATAGCTTCACTTTGGGGTTTGTGTTTCATTGTTCCACACAAATTATTAAAGGACATATTCTGCATAGTAAATGAGAAATCACTTTATCTGCCTGCTGTTGTAATTATGCCGCTGTTCTGCTTACAGCATTCACTTGTTTCTTGATGTTTCAGTGGATTTGGCAACATATGTGACCAGTTTTCAATGGGACAGAGCCAAATACCCCACTGCACAGCCTCTGAAAACCCTCTCTGACATCATCTCCAAAGTATACACCTTATATAAAACACCTTTATAAACAATTACAACTATTTGTTTCTATATGCCTGTTCTATTGTATAAATGTTTCTCTGTGTGGGTGGTTGTGTGTGTGTTTGTGTGTATGTTAGCAAGTTTCTCAGGTGGACACAGAGTTGAAATCCCGCAGGGCCAGCCAAATACCCCACTGCACAGCCTCTGAAAACCCTCTCTGACATCATCTCCAAAGTATACACCTTATATAAAACACCTTTTTAAACAATTACAACTATTTGTTTCTATATGCCTGTTCTATTGTATAAATGTTTCTCTGTGTGGGTGGTTGTGTGTGTGTTTGTGTGTATGTTAGCAAGTTTCTCAGGTGGACACAGAGTTGAAATCCCGCAGGGCGGCTTACAGTCACGTGAAAGCCAGTATTCAAAGCTTTGAGCGAAAAACTGAGTGAGTTCTCATATCATGAAATATCATATCATGAGGACATACATAATATTTTGAGGTCTATTTTAGAATTATTTTTGCATTGATTTCATGAAAAATTATATTTCAATGCTTTAGTGTTCTCCCTAGAAACTTTTGAGTTCACTCGCAAAACTGTTGTGATGAAAATAATGAGGTGGGAATGGAAGGAAAAAAATATATTTCAATGCTTTTGCATTTGCTCACAAAATTTTGCATTCTCTTAAGAAACGATATTCACTCGCAAAACTTTTGTGATGTTAATGATAATAAAAAAACATGTAACCATGGTTCCCTTTCAGTCAGTCATGCTCTAGTTATGTCGATACTGATGTTTGGGGTTTCCCTTGGGAGCCCCAATCACCTCTGGGAAGTAAAAAACAGGCCAATGAGACACTGACGAGTGGAATTTGCATGCCCAGTCTCTTCTCCATGCACACCGGTATATAAGCAGGCGGCATGCATCCACTCATTCAGATTTTTGCTTTGGAGCCGAACGGTTGCTACTGTATGTGCTTTTCCTTTTCTCCAATCACCTGTGGGAAATTCTCTTTGTTGGGCACTTGTGTTTACGGTGCATTCAGTAGTGTTTCTTCTGTCATAGCATGGTTAAATTATGCGATTCTCCCCTGGGTGCTTTGGCATCAAAAGAGCAGTTTCCCTAGAAGAGTTACACGGATGAGATCATCTTTTTAGCGTTTCTGGATGCGGTTGTTTTCTGACCCCCTCTGACAGCCACGATCATTGTCTCATGTGTCTGGGCCGTAAACATGCTGAGACTTTGTTAATGGATGGTTCATGTCCTCATTGTGAGCACATGTCCATGGCAATGTTGAGATTGCGACTTTCCCTACTCGTGAGGGGGGAAGTCCCATCAGCTGCTCCCCAGCCCGGGAATTCTGGAAAGCATTAGTCCTCGCTGCTTAGCACTCAGGGAGATCTGAGGTTTACAGTGGGAGCTCTTCTGTAATGCCAGTCCTCACGGACCTTGTTGCATGCCGTCAAGCTCCCGAAGGAGAATGCCGGGCTGTCTCGCAGCAGTCTGACAATTTCATTTGGGGCTCCGGAGGAGGATCAGGTGCTTCAGAGGATGAGGACTCTGATGAGCTTTCTCCTTCTGGGAGCACTACAAAGTCAGAGTCTGACTCTGAAGTGTCTGCTATGCTTTCCTGGGCAGTCGAGAACATTGGGCTTGAGTGGAAGCCTCCACCCAATCTGGAGTGTTCTCAGCTGGACGATCGGTTTCCTAGATGCGTGGTGCAACTTGCAGCTGCAACCCGCCTCAGTGCCAATTTTCCTGGAGGTGCATGAGGAGGTCACAAAGTCGTGAAGGGCACCTTTCTCTGTCCTAAGCTGCCTCCTATTCCCTCACTACCCTCAATGGTGGGGCCGCCAAGGGTTATGTGGGAATACCTTGCATTTATGCCTGCAGGGTGCCGCCACATGGAGGGATCACCTGCGTCTCCTGTAAGCTGATGTCAGCACACTCTTTGTACTTACGTTCAGCGTACACAGAGCTTCAGAAGCTCTGAACAGCTCTTTGTTTGCTTTGGAGGTCAGCAGAAGGAGAAGGCTGTTTCCAAGCAGAGGTTGGCCCACTGGCTAGTGGATTCCATCGCTTTGGCATACCAAACACAAGGCAAGCCATGCCACCTAGGAGTTAGAGCTCACTCCACTCTGAGTGTTGCCTCCTCTTGGCTGTTGGCGCACGGCAGACATCTGCAGAGCTGTGGGCTGGGAGACACCTAACACCTTCGTGAGGTTCTACAATCTCTGTCTTGAGCCAGTCTCATCCCGTGTGTTGGGTACTAACAGGTAAATAATGGGGGGCCCGCTCTGTGTCTCGGTCACAGCACCATTCCCCCTCAATTGGGGGGTGCAAGTGCCATCTATCTCGCCAGACGTGCTTCTCACGTGATAAACCCTGAGTTGAGCTTCCTCCAGCACCTTCGGCTGTTGGGTTTGGTGGAAGAGCCCAACACCAGGCTCAGTACTTGTGTTGCATGCCTGTTTGTCAGCCCCTGTACTGAGCTTCTGGTGATCCATTGTGCGTTCCTTCCATGGTATGGTTTTTTTCTTGGTAAACCTGTATCTTCCTCTTGATAGAGTTGCTTCTGTCCAGTTTTTGTGTTAGTTTCTTCACTCTCCAGGTGGAGTCTACCGCAGCAACTCCATATGTAGTACTGCCATCTCGGTCAGTCCATTAGTGTACTCTCCACATGCTACCTCCCTTAGGGCAGGATGTGGCCTCCGTAGTGTCCCTCTCCATTTAGATTTGGGTACCCTTCCCTAGTGTAATACATCTGGCCGTGTCTGTGCCAACAGCTATTGTGAAAGAGCGGAATCTCTCTTTCCTGTTGGAAAAAGGAGCAGGAAACAGGAACAGCAGCTGTGGCCCTCCTCGTTGTGGGTTCTGCTTTTCGCAATCTCAACTGGACAAAAGTTCCTCTGGCTTACAACGGGGCGCTAGGTAGGTTACGATGTGGAATGCCAGCTGTTACTTGGCATGGTTGTACCTGCCAACTTCTGCATCACCAGATCTTGTAACACAGTTAAGTGGTTGTGGCGCTTTCTATAAGGAACCTAAATGTCAGTGTCGACGTAACATCGGATGTGTCTGACTGAAAGGGAACGTCTCGGTTACATATGTAAGCTAACCCTTGTTCCCTAAAGGAGGGAACGGATGTTACGTCCCTCATGCCACAATCAAGAACCCCACCACTGAATGGCCGGTATGCAGTCTCGGCTCCTCAGAACAAACCTGAATGAGTGGATGGATACCACCTCCTTATATACCCGTGTGCACGGAGGAGTGGCTGGGCATGCAAATTCCACTCGCCAATGTCCGATTGGCCTGTTTTTTACTACTCAGAGGTGATTGGGGCTCCCAAGGGAAACCCCAAATTTCAGTGTCGACATAACATCACCGTTCCCTCCTTCAAGGAACGAGGGTTACATATTTTACCGGGATGTTCCCTGAGAGCGAGTTGGGGATTCTGGAGTTGATGCTATAGGGAACGCCATTAGCATGACTGGTGACTGGCAAAGTTGCCAATTCACTGGCTGAAGGCAGTTTATGACAGAGCACCCATGAGTATAAAAGTGGGCCTGCAAAACATGTCATCAACTCTTTTGTCTGAAGGAGACAGGCAAACCCAATGCATGGCAACTAGACACCTCATCTTGTTCCCCTTCTCAGGCAACCATGGTTACGGTCGTAATCTGGACATTCCCTTTTAAAGTTGAACTTCGATGTGGCATCTGGAGTTAACTTTATGGGGAACCAATACCCACTCTGCTTTGCTGATGGCGTGCCTGCCTCACTACACTGTAAATATATAGACAATAGTGGACATAGAATATCCTGACACTACAGATCAACCAGCTGGAGTCAAGGTGCATCAACCCTCATAGACTGCTTAGTAGAACCACTCCCTTAGCCAATATCTTCTGATAGTAAAAGGGAAGATACACTGCTGGGGAGCTTCTACTTCATTTTAGCAACCCTAGATTAATTAGGGGAGAAAGCTCATACCTTGACTTGAATAAAACCACTTATCCAGGACTCACTATAGTTAATTTTTAGTTAAATCATAAAATGCTACAATGACAAGGAGGGACACCATCAGTGATCCAGCTGTGCTGGTCAGTTTGTAAAGCCTATAGAAGCACTTTATCAAAAAGGGAGCATACATTTCTACTACAAGACCCAACAAGAGTTGGAGAGGGAAGCAAATGAAACAGAGGGACTCTTGTGAGTTGCCCATCATAATTCCATTTGCCCTGCTCTACCCTAATGTACTACTCAAGCAGCCTACCAAAGGAAGCATGAAAGGTGCCAGAAATGCTCAGTAAATAGCACTCCATACTACAACCTTCAATGTTAATACTCCTCCAAGGGGGAACATACATCCTCACAGCTTACTCAGGAAAGGGATGCAAACAAAAGCAGGACATAATACTTTGCCCAGTAACTCTCATAAACACAGGCTCTAAACCTCAAAGGAGCCACAGGAAAGCTTAGGCCCTACTTCAAGACCCAAAAGTAACAGGAGGAGAGCAGCTCATACCCTGCCTTGAGTAAAGGCACTCTACCCAATCAAAGGGGAGTGATATCCCTACTTCAAGAACCAAAAATAGTTGGGGAGGGACATAACCAAAGTAGAGGGAATATATACTGCCCTACCTAACTCTGTTCACTTTGCTCAACCATTGACTAGAAGGCACAAGCGACAAGGCGTGACAAGGAGGGTGGTTTAGTTCTAAAACAAAACCTACTCAATCACTGTGAAAACAGCACCCAAATCTCCTAGTCAGGGGAGCAAACAAGAGAAAGGCAGGCTGCCATTTGCCAATAACTCTCATCCACCATACTCCAAACCCAAGGAGGCCACAAGGAAGCTTTACTTAAAGATCTACTTAAAAACCCCACTACATGGGGGAGAGCAGCTCAATCCTGACTTAAATAAAGACAATTCTCTAGGACTCGCTATAGCTAGCGCCTTTCACTAACGCTAACCATAGTATGCAATATATAAGAAGGGACACCCCACAGGCCAACTACCTCTGCTCTGGAGTGTACAATTATACTTTAGACCCTAACATAGCGGAGAATGTAGCTCAACCCTTGAAAAACATACTTCAGGATATCTGATCCGAAATACAGTATCTTGCCGAAAACTTGACGGCATGCATAAGTAAACAAGTACTACTCAGAGCGCAATATGAAACAAGTGACAGAAAGAGATACTCAAGCAGTTGGGAGCCTTATTCCTCCTACAGCTCCATACCGAGGT
The DNA here is from genome assembly GCF_001515625.1 of Sinocyclocheilus rhinocerous. NCBI lineage: Eukaryota > Metazoa > Chordata > Actinopteri > Cypriniformes > Cyprinidae > Sinocyclocheilus > Sinocyclocheilus rhinocerous. The sequence continues at coordinate 151,974 of NW_015640510.1, forward strand.
GTTGAGATAATGGAGGAATTTGTATGTAGCTTGTATAGTCTCTCTAATGTAGTTGAACTATTTGTTGGTGGAGAGGCTGTGTGAGTAGCGTTATGTGAGGATGCATTAGTTTAGGATCTGCTTGTGATCTTCCCTGGTGCTGCATCCTCTTTGAAGGCTCCAATGGAGTGAGGGGATTTGGCTTTCGAGCATGGGGAGTGAGTTCCCTTCTCACTTGACTTTTTGTCTTAAAAATGAATTAAAGTCATGTATTTTGCACCTGTACCTCTTGAAGTAGGGATGTATGCTCCCAGTTGGATGGGCGCTTCATAGGTCTCTCTAATATGACCCATGTTCAAGAACCTGACAAGTAGATGTAGCCGATCTGCAAGCGCTAGCTACATCAGGTCCTGGAGAAATGCCTTCATTTAAATCAGGGCTGAGCTTTGCAGCCTGCTTTTCCCATGTTTGCCCCCCTGTCTAGGAGGTTTGGGTGCTAGTTTTACAGGTATTCAGTAGGTTTTGAAAAGGCTTGCAAACTTGTGCAGGGAAGTAGAGGAAGTGGATTATTAATAAAAACCTGCCTGCATCTAATGCCTCAGAATTAGACACACCAAATTTAATCAGTCAGGTTAGAACCAACATGAAAGCAATCCCTGCGATCGATCCTGTCCTGCTGCAGAGTCTCTGTTCTCATTCTTCAAGAGAAATTTTATCATAGGTGGAGCTTCCCACCAGCGAATGCATCAAAATGATAGCATTCAGCTCTCTTGAGAACCAAACGTCCCCATGCAAACACTAAATTTTTATCCCTCAAGAGAGAATCAAGGAATAACAGAGCCTCTCATGATGAATGCATCACTGTGAGTGCCTCCCATTCCCTCGAGAGCTGAACATGCTCTGTGCTAAAAACCCTGATGATGTGTTTTGCAGGCGCCCTTTTATACTCACAGGCGCTCCCGCTTGTGATGTCATGAACTGCCATCGCCCAATGAATTGGCATGTTTGCTACATGTGCTCAGACTCAAGTCACACTGATGGTGTTTCCCATAGCATCAAGTCCAGACGCTGTGTTTAAGTTCCACGTCAAAAGGGAATCAAAAAGTTTGCAAAACATGTCCCCTTAGGTGCTCCGTACATTTCCCCTCTAAATGTCAAAATGTAAAATGAGGTTCTTAGTTTTTAAATGTGACCTGGACGTTTATGTGAGATTCAAAGAAAACTTAATAACCGTCACTACTGCTGTACTTAACCAGGGGAAGCTTGCAGACCTGTGCATTGACCAATACTGTGAAAAAGGAGGACTTGGTTTTGAATTCAGAGTACCTCACAACACTGCTAGTTGTGGTGCCCAGGTCAGTGTGAACTATCACTACTGCTGTACTTAACCAGGGGAAGCTTGCAGACCTGTGCATTGACCAATATTGTGAAAAAGGAGGACTTGGTTTTGAATTCAGAGTACCTCACAACACTGCTAGTTGTGGTGCCCAGGTCAGTGTGAACTCTGAGATCTTAGCTTACGTATTACTGATCAAACATTTTTCTGAATGTATTTGTTACATCATTTCTATAGAATGGCATATGCACTATGGGAGAAGACGTATGAGTCGATGTCAAAGTTTGTGGTTCCTCGTTCCAGCCGGTTGGTACCCATGCATGTTTGTTGAGTGGTTTGTATTTCAGTGTTCCCATGGTCATGGAAAATCTGAAAATAGTAATTTTAATTGTTTAAATGTATTAATCGCTGATTAATTGATCATTGATATCTGTAAATCCACCCCCGTAATCTCTATAAAATGCTATTAAGAAATCTTTATCTAATAATCATGAACGACTGGAAAGGTCATGGAAATTCACTGAAAAACCTGGCGTGGGAACGCTGTTGTTTTGTCAGCCCAGATTTCATCTCATTTTACATATCTTGCTTTAACCATGGAGCAGAAGGCTAATCCAGCTGTATTATCAAGTTTCTGTCTGGCTGTTGTACTTTGTCTGGCTGTAGTCTGGGAGATGGTTTCCAACTCATTGGCTTTAATTGGCTGTGTATTTTCTCTCTGTTTCAGACATATCAACCAAACCATGGTCATTTTTCAGTTTGCCTCTAATCTTTTGCATGGCATAATAACTATGTTTATATTTGTATAACAGGAAGTTGGCTGAGGATGCAGATGCAGGGATTTTCACAGTAACCCTGTTTAAGAATGTCATTGCCGAATTCAAAACCAATGCCAGAAAGCACAAGTAAGCTTACTCTCAAATCTTAACTACACACCCTTGTTAAAAAGAAGCAGACTTTTAAAAAGAGTGCCTTAGAAGAATATACTTAAGTGCAAACTGAATTTAATGTGTTTGGACATTTATTTGGATGTTCATTTCAATTAGAAAATGTATTATATATTAAATTTATATTAAATGCAATTAACAAAACTTTAGAGTGCTTTGGAGCGCCACTTAAGTAGGACTGAAGTACATCTTCATAAGTAATTTCATAATTACTTCTATGGAGTGACATCAAAACCTGGAAGACCAATTTGCCACAAATTCACTCAAGATCTGCAAGTACACTCTCCTTTAAAATGGTACACTTACCTTATTGACCTCTAAATGGTGCATAAAAGTGCCTTAAAAGGTACATATTAGTATTTACATTGTACATACATGTACCTAAATTGAAGATATTAATAACTTTTTAAAGTATACCGCCCCTATGACAGCTTTTAAACCTTTTTTTCTGAAGGTGTACCATTTTTTAAATATACATTTAAGATTTTAAGTACACTGCAAGTGCATATTTAATGCAATTAATTGCACTTCTTTTTAACAAGGTTTGATGTGCCTCTATGCTTACGTAGGCTTAATAAAGAAACTACTTATTCCTGTGGTGGCCAACAGGTTTACAGTGCGGGAATACAACCTAGATGAAGCCGAGAAGCAAAAGCAGGAGATAGGCCGTCTCGCTGTGGATAAGAAGGAACTGTATGTAAGTAAATCCTAATAACTGAGAGCCTATTCTTTTTCATGATATAAACACTAAATAATATTCATTTAAAGTTCTTTATTAAGCACTGGTTACAGAGAAAACAGACCACAGAACTGATCAAATAAACATTTTGCATCAATGATTCTTCAACATGTTCACCTGTGTTTGGATGCAACCTCCTGCTTTTTCCATTTTCACACTTTTTAATTTAGTTTTTATTTTTTGTCTGTCACCAACACCATCAGATAAAAACGTGTACTGTCATATAGAATATTTATAATATGCATTTTAAGATCTACAGCTTCAGTAGACTACAGAATAACTACAGAATGGCATGAGACTGGATGTTTTCAAACCCCATTTTCAGCCACGATTCGTCAGTACAGAAAATCGTGTTAAAAAAAATTCCATATTTCCCATTTTATGTGTTAAATGCATGCATGCAATTTATTGTTGTTATTGTTACTATCTACTAATTGACCTTATAACAGGTGAAATATGGAAAAATATCTAAAGTACACTCTCCTTTAAAATGGTACACTTACCTTATTGACCTCTAAAGGGTGCATAAAAGTGCCTTAAAAGGTACATATTAGTATTTACATTGTACATACATGTACCTAAATTGAATATATTAATAACTTTTTAAAGTATACCGCCCCTATGACAGCTTTTAAACCTTTTTTTCTGAAGGTGTACCATTTTTTAAATATACATTTAAGATTTTAAGTACACTGCAAGTGCATATTTAATGCAATTAATTGCACTTTTTAACAAGGTTTGATGTGCCTCTATGCTTACGTAGGCTTAATAAAGAAACTACTTATTCCTGTGGTGGCCAACAGGTTTACAGTGCGGGAATACAACCTAGATGAAGCCGAGAAGCAAAAGCAGGAGATAGGCCGTCTCGCTGTGGATAAGAAGGAACTGTATGTAAGTAAATCCTAATAACTGAGAGCCTATTCTTTTTCATGATATAAACACTAAATAATATTCATTTAAAGTTCTTTATTAAGCACTGGTTACAGAGAAAACAGACCACAGAACTGATCAAATAAACATTTTGCATCAATGATTCTTCAACATGTTCACCTGTGTTTGGATGCAACCTCCTGCTTTTTCCATTTTCACACTTTTTAATTTAGTTTTTATTTTTTGTCTGTCACCAACACCATCAGATAAAAACGTGTACTGTCATATAGAATATTTATAATATGCATTTTAAGATCTACAGCTTCAGTAGACTACAGAATAACTACAGAATGGCATGAGACTGGATGTTTTCAAACCCCATTTTCAGCCACGATTCGTCAGTACAGAAAATCGTGTTAAAAAAAATTCCATATTTCCCATTTTATGTGTTAAATGCATGCATGCATGCAATTTATTGTTGTTATTGTTACTATCTACTAATTGACCTTATAACAGGTGAAATATGGAAAAATATCTTCATGGTAAAGACAGACCGTTATATTGCTTGATTTAATGCTATCCTTAATTTCAATATCTGAGAGTGTTGGCAAAAAAGTAGGCATGAAACCTTATGTTAACCTTTTCATTCTCACAGGACATCGTAGTAAATGTACATACCAATATTTCTGTTTGTCTGAAGTTTAATATACATTTTTAACCAACATGAAATATAGATATGAGGATGGGCTAGTGAGAGGATTTTTTGGGGATAGTGAGAGACTAAATTGAAAAAAAAAAAAAAAAAAGAGAAAACTAAATTGTGTTGAGAGCATTCTAGTGATCATCTCTGATTAATTTCAAAATTAATGGCCAGTAAAAGTTTTATTCAATGTCTGAAGAATCAGTGCAGTGATAACAGTGTGCTTGTTTGTCCCAACAGAGAACATTTGTGTGCTGGCTAAAGGTAAATTTCAGTGAGATCTTTGTGGCCTGGATTCACATTAAGGTCCTCCGTACATTCATTGAGTCAGTTCTCAGGTAAAATGTCCACTTGAAGTAAATTAAATAAATCATAGATATAAATGGATAAATACAAAACTCATTGCAATTGCTCTGCTGTTGGTTAGGTACGGTCTGCCGGTCAGTTTCCAAGCTATTTTGCTACAACCCACTAAGAAGAGTAAGCAGCTAAGGCAGCAACTCAACTCTTTATTCAAACACCTCGACCCAGCAGTGGCAACCGGTAAACCAGATGTAAGATTTTTTTCATTCTCTTTTTATACCTAAATTCCCATTTCCAAAGCAACACATGATTAAAGGATTGGCGCACCCAAAAATTTATATCTATTATTAAATAAGAAATATTTAAATGTTTAAATGTTGCTTGAAAAAAAAAAATGGCTGCATATAGAAATATTTTTGAATAGCCATCAATGGAAAAGATTCTCTTTAAAGATGGTTACTACATCTGATAGCATTTAAGCCAGGGCTCTGAACCGGTTCAAGGAATGAAAACGAACGAAATTTTGACAGGAACAGAACCAGAACCTAAATCAAATTTTATAGTTCTGAACAGAATAAAAAATTTGAGATGGCCATTAACCGGTTAATAATGTTATTTTATCATTCCATTTAATATTTGAAATTTGCTGTCAACCAATCACAAATTCAAGTAGTAGGCTACGGTCTATGCAAATGTGACGCTGACGCATCCAACGAGTGAAATGCCCGCTAGTTCTGAACAGAATAAAAAATTTGAGATGGCCATTAACCGGTTAATAATGTTATTTTATCATTCCATTTAATATTTGCTGTCAACCAATCACAAATTCAAGTAGTAGGCTACGGTCTATGCAAATGTGACGCTGACGCATCCAACGAGTGAAATGCCCGCACCTAGCTGTCAACTCATCATAGGTAAGTCGCAATAGCAATGCACCAGCGTTTTTCTGAGGATGGTGTAAGATGGATTCAACAGATCACAATCACCTGCAGCGCTTCTGTGAGCGGAAACGAAGAGAAACAGAAAACATAATAATACTATTGTCACACTCCACACAAGGAGGACTGGAACGAAGGAGCGAGGAGACGAGGGATAAACTTCACCATGGACTTTAATTCAACGAACACAGGGAAACAAACAGAAACTCAGGAGTGACATCCAGGAAGACAATTCACATGGTCAAAACACACACAAAACATGGAACGGAGTCTGACATCACTCCCCCCACACAACATCCAACGGGGAGGGGGGGTGGGTGCTCTGGAGGTCCCTCAGGACAGACACAGGGCTGTGGGCCTCCATTGCGGTACCCGTTCGGGGTGCCATGGCGGATCAGGAGACTCGGGAGGCCATGGCGGATCCATGGGGGAACAGGAACCCTCCCTGGGCTTAACTGGGGACCAGGAGCCTTCCCTGGGCTTAACTGGGGATCAGGAGCCCTCTGGAGCTGGAGCCGACACAGGAGCGAGCTCTGGGGCTGGCAGGCTTGACTGAGGAACCACCGGCGGGCTTGCCACATGAACGCTTGGAGGGCTTGCCACATGAACGCCCGGCTGACTTGCCACATGAATGGCCGGCGGACTTGACTGAGGAACGGCCAGCGTTTCTGGGCTGAGGACAGAGACGGGGCTGGGAGGAGATGGGTGGTCAGCGGATCGTCTCGCCGTCCAGTCCCAGCTCAAAGCATGCACCAAGAGCGGCGTCGTGCCAGCTCAGCTGGTTAGCAAGCTCTAGGAAATCCTCCACATACCGCTCCAACTTCCGACCAGCCTGCCACAAACCCCACAGCTTGTCCTCAACACTCCACACAATGAGGACTGGAATGAAGGAGCGAGGAGACGAGGGATAAACTTCAACATGGACTTTAATTCAACAACCGCAGGGAAACAAACACAGGAACTCAGGAGTGACATCCAGGAAGAAAATTCAACAGCAGACACCAGATTCACGGAAACACAGGGCTTATAAACAGTGGAGTAAATTAGATCATTAATGACATACACCTGGAACTAATGATTACAAAATACATGAGGGAGAAACTGGGTCACATGGGGCAAAACATGGAACGGAGTCTGACAACTATAGGCTTAGATGTAAAAAAAAAAAAAAAACACTTTGCTTTCTCTTTCCTTAATCTCTCTTGTACTAATCTGAACAATGCTTCAAACTTAGTATTGCAAACACTTCCTGCATTTATTTGCCTCTTTATGATGAATTGCTTATTGTAATCCTCAACTGTAAGTCACTTTGGATAAAAGCGTCTGCTAAATGAATAAATGTAAAATGTAAATGTATAAATGTACATAAAAAAGCAATAACAAAAGAAAAGAAAAAATGTGCTGAGTTTTGGTTTATTGTGATGCGAAGAAAAGTTCACGGAAAGGAAAAAGAGACAGGGGAAAGTATTTTTCTTTATTTTGCAAAAGCTTTACAGTTTTATTTATTTTACAGTTTTATTTATTTTGCAAAAGCTTGACAGTTTTGATTAATGATGTCTTGCTTCTATCTAGGTTATAACCAACCAGCGCTGGGATTACTAATCGCGCCGGCGATAACTAAAAATAAAAAAAAATACAAAATATTTTTGCGACATGCAGCCTGTTCATTATACTTACAGTTAAAGAAACATAAAAAGTAAGTAAGTGCTCTGTTGTACAATCTTTTGCGTTCAGCGTGACCACCGCCTCACTGTGCTGATATAGGCTACCCGATGCGAAGGATGATGTTTTATGTTGCGAGTGAAGTAGCCTACAAAGCCTATTACACTCTTAGAAATAAAGGTGCTTAAAAGGTTCTTCACAGCGATGCCATAGAAGAACCATTTTTGGTTCCACAAAGAACCATTCAGTCAAAGATTCTTTAAAGAACCATCTCTTTCTTGCCTTTTTATAATCTGAAGAACCTTCTTTTGCCACAAAGAACCTTTTGTGAAACAGAAAGGTTCTTCAGATGTTGAAGGTTCTTTATGGAACTATTTAGACAAAAAAGGTTCTTCTATGGCATCATGAAGCACCTTTATTTTTAAGAGTGTAGGCCTGCATAAATAATATTTTGGCATCCAGATACGTCGCGAATATGGAAACATTTGGATTCGTGCCTAATGAGAGAGGTAGGCATCAGTTTCACCTAAATTTGTTTTTGGCTTGACGTTTAGGCTATATTGTCACGGTTCACATGGGGAGCACGGGAATGAAGGAGCGAGGAGACGAGGAGTAAAGTAAATTCCAAAGACTTTCATGAACTCAAAGCGGAGAACACAAGAAATCACAGGGAACACAGAATGACATTTAACAGCGGACGGGAAACGAGAGGGAGAACACGCTTTAAATACACAATCACCAATGGGACACACCTGGAATCAAATGAACTAAATAGGGACAGGAACAGGAAAAACCAAATATGGGCATAATAATCAAACTGGAGCACGTGGGGGAGGAAAACACAACACGAGACATGGAACAGAGTCTGACATTACTCCCCCCTCCCGGAAGGCGCGTCCTCGTGCCACACAATATCCAATGGGGAAGGGGGGTGGATGGTCTGGAGGTCCCTCAGGACAGACCGAGATCAGGCAGCTCGGGGAACCATAGCGGAGCAGGCAGCTCGGGGAGCCATGGCGGAGCAGACAGTCCAGGAGGCCATGGTGGATCAGACAGTCCAGGAGGCCATGGCGGATCAGACAGTCCAGGAGGCCATGGCGGATCAGACAGTCCAGGAAGCCATGGCAGAGTAGGGAACTCAGGAGGCCATGGCGGATCAGACAGTCCAAGAGGCCATGGCAGAGTAGGGAACTCAGGAGGCCATGGCGGATCAGTAAACTCGGGGGCTGGAGCCGACACAGGAGCCCTCCGTGGGTTAAACTCGGGGGCTGGAGCCGACACAGGAGCAAGCTCTGGGGCTGGAGCCGACACAGGAGCGAGCTCTGGGGCTGGAGCCGACACAGGAGCGACACAGGAGCTCTGGCAGCTTAACTTCAGAGCGGCCGGCGAACTTCAGGAGCGGCCGGTGAACTTCAGGAGCGGACGGCGGGCTTGAGGGAGCCGCGGCCGGCGGGCTTGTCTTCGGAGCGGCCTGCGGGCTTGAGTGAGCCGTGGCCGGCGGGCTTGACAACGGAGCGGCGAAGCATGCGGCGGTTTCCATGCCGCTGGGAAAAACAGGAAAACAAAACACTTTCAAAACCAAGGGGCGCCGCTTACTGTTTTGGTCCGCTGTTCTGTCACGGTTCACACTTGGAGCACGGGAACGAAGGAGGTGAGGAGACGAGGAGTGATGCAAAATCCAAAGTATTTAATAAACAATGTTGGGAACACAGGAACACGGGGAACATGAAATGACATTTAACAGCGGACTGGGAACGAGGGGCAGAACACACTTTAAATACACAATCACTAATGGGACACACCTGGAATCAAATGAACTAAATAGGGACAGGAACAGGAAAAACCAAATATGGGCATAATAATCAAATTGGAGCATGTGGGGGAGGAAAACACAACACGAGACATGGAACAGAGTCTGACATTTATAGCCTAAACGCTTTAACTTTAGAGGATTTGTTGTGGAGAGAAGGGAACTAATAGCTGTGTTTATAATGTTCGTAAACATTCTGCTTTACCGGTATTTCAGCCTACATTGAGCAGCGGGTTAAGATACCAGATCTCTTCCTGTAATTTTTTCTTATTTTTGAGTAAAGAAAGGCTGTACTTTATTATTATTATTGGCTAAGAAAAAGTTTAAAAAATAACGTTATTAACCGGTATTTTTTCTACTCTAACCGGTTTCGGAATGGTAATAATACAGAGGAACGCAGGAACAGAAACGTTAAAATATTGATCGAGTGAACCGATTAAAAAAATTTTTTTTTCGTTTTCAAGCCCTGATTTAAGCTACTCACTCTCATGTTGTCACGATTCACTGCCGGAAGGAACGCAGGAGACGCGGAGAAGCGTTAAACAGTCTTTCCACAACAGGAACGAGGAATGACACACGAACAACTTGTAGACCCGACAAACACTAACTGAACGGACTGGGGCTTATAAACACAGGATAACGAGGGACTAATCGAGGGGACTAAGGAGACACACCTGGAATCAAATTAACACAATCAACAAGAGGGAGAAACTGGGTCACAGGGAGCAAAACACACACAAACAGTCAAGAATCCTGACACGTCATTTCAAAGCCGTGTGACTTTTTATTTCTTCCATGAAACAAAAGAGAAAATTCCAAAGAATTAAACACCTGCTACTCGCTCTTTTGTAATGAATGGGGACTAAAGTGTTCAAACTTCAAAAATTACACAATAACACCCTAGAAATACCTAAAAAATATCATAATTGTAGTCCACATAAGCTAAATATCAACGTGTTCTAAAGCCATATAAATACTTTGTGTGAACAACAATCAGAAATTGTTGTTTTGATGTGAAAAATTTCTAGAACTGCTCACTGACATTAGCTGTTTACATTTACATATTTTTATATACAAGGTTTGGGATATTGCATAAAAAACACCAAGATGCTCATAAAATCTTAAAATGTGCATAAAAAGGAATGCACTCAACTGAGGTGGCTATTTTTTTATTCAGTAAAAAAACATGCACATAAACTATGATGAAAATAAATATAACGAATAACAAATTTACAGATTAAATTCCTGGATGCACAAAAAAAAACAAAAAAAAACTCATGTGACTTTGCCTCAACATATCATATAATTAGATAACTGGATTAACCAGAATAGCAATCCCATTTCACCCCATTTGTTTTAGTCAGTCTGAAATGCCTGAGCCAAAGTCTGTCGTCAAAATGATTTGGTATAATTACCTCCCAGAACTAGCTCACAGGTTTGCGTTCCCAAAAATCAGGCATCCAAACACAAGATGACAGCAGTTGTTATTGCTTTTTTGTCTGTGTGCTCTGAGGCGCAGGTGATTTATTATGTAGGAAAAAAGAGTCAGAGGCTTCCCTGATTGCAGCAACATTTTATGTTTATTAATAGTTTGCATTATTTTCCCAGAAAGTGAAGATTTTTTTCTCATGCTGTCATTCTTCCTAGGTGGGGCTTGATATCCCAGATGGAAACACCAACCAGCAGGAATATTACTCCTACATCTGTTATCCTGTCAAAATTCATTTGGTGGATCCAAGTTAATGCTAAATCATAGAATAGCGTTATTTGGCACTCATTGTTTTGCATCTTGCAGATTTAAATAAACCCTGACAAACAGATGGAAGACATGGTTATTGAGTGTGAACTTTATGACCTGCAGTATGTGAAGTTGTGAAGACAGATACATTTACTTGGGAACTATACTGGTTTTTAAATTACTATTCAAATTACTATTTTTGTTGCCAAATTAGAGAATCATCTGAATTACAGATTAGTTGTAACATTGACCCCAGGTGTTATACTCTGGAAATGTATCATACTAAAAATAGAATTTAAAAAATAATTTTTTTAATACATAAATTAAATGTATAACAAAATGTTTTTTCAACATGTTGTCATTCAACATATATGTATTTAATATATATTTATCATGTATTTGCAAAAAATTATTGCATTGTCAGTCCCACTTTATATTAGGTGGCCTTAACTACTATGTACTTACATTGAAATTAATAATTTGATACAATGCACTTTGTGTACATGCATGTTTTTACATTGTACTTATATTTTAAAAAATACCTGCATGTAATTACATCTGTAATTAATTTCTGTAATTACATTTATAATTATACTGTTGACCCAGACCTTACACCTTAACCCACCCTTAAACCTACCCATACCACCAACCCTGTCCCTAACCTTACCCGTATCCCATCTCAATAGCAGCAGAAGTGTTTACAAAATTAACACAATAAGCACAATGTACATATTTTTTTGATGTAAGTACATAGTAGTTAAGGCCATCTAATATAAAGTGGAATAATCACAGCAATAAAATGTATGTCATCAAATATACATGTTGGCATAGTTCTTAAAGCATAACGAAAATATATCAAAGCATTTAACATAAATAGCAAATTTTCTTGGAGTGCATTTCAACAACACCTCAGTGGAAAATAGCAAACCAGTGAAAACGTCAGGACACTCAAACAAACAGAGCAACATATTATCAAGAAGTAGGGTTTTCTATAAAATGTTTATGTATTATATTGATGTTGATTCCACCAATTTACAACAACAAGATATATACTACTAGTTATTGGTGTAACAGTGGTTCTATTAATAGTGGAAGACCACCAGATACGGTTATGTCAAGCGTCTTATTCAGGGTTATAATGATCCATCCAAATGACATGTATCCCTGAGCCCTCCAACCAGTGGTGCTACTCTCCCAATGCTAACCTGACAGCCAGTAATTACCGATATTGTGTTTCTGTTCCACTGGGGAAAGCTGGTGAGGAAAAAAAGCACAGCTGTGCATTCTCCCATCAGAACAAGAGCTCTGGGGCAAAATGTTTTGGCTGTTTGCGCTGCACAGACCAATTGTTGTATGACATGTACCTTGAGAGCTATAGAGAGCAGACAGCTCCTTTCGAATCACTCTCGCGGTACTTTGATGTCATTCACCGATGAGCAGCACTGCTTCAAGTCGAACACAACTAATATGTACGCGTATTTGCATTGCTTTGACCGTTCTCTGTAGATCCCACCTTCTCACACGCCACGATTGGTCGATGCATGTTATTGGTCAAACTTTTCAATCCTTACCTTCAGCAAGTATGAAAACAGGAAAACAAAGCCAAAACCTGGAAATTTTAGGCAATATAGAAATCCTGTCCAGGACGTGTCCCGTAAAAATGGCACATATGGTCACCCTAAGTCCAGGGGATTTCTCATCAGAAGTAATGCTCACCATTAACCCTCTCTCTTTAATGGTCAGCTCCTCCTCTTACTCGGCACGGTGGTGTTCTGGACGTCCGCAATAAAGGCACAACCCATTAACTAGCCAATGATGTCGCTCCTCAGGTGATGTCCAAGCTTTCCCAGTCAGCATGGGTTCCTCCTCTGACAAAGAATAAGCTGAGGTGACTGCAGAAACAACTGGAACGGTAGCAGGAGACTGCTCGTAGCACAGGAAACCTCTACAGTGAAGTTGGCGCATAGATAGACAATTCTCCACACAAATGGCCAGGTCCACCATTCCGTCAAAACTACTGGAGAGGTCAAGAGAGTAAATCTCATCCTGGATAAACCATGCAGAAAGTGGTCCCATTGAACCTTGGTGTTCCAGCCACAGGAAGCCGAAAGGATGCGGAATTCAGAGGAGGAATCAAACACTGACAGAAGTGGGATAGAGCCCATGTGGGCTCAGACAAGAATCCCTGTTGAATTAATTCTTGTTGTCCCACATTGCTGTTCCCCACTCTCAAGCTTTACCAGCATTGAGTGTAATGACATAAGCCACTTTATATTGCTCAGATGGAAAGCAATATGGTTGCAGGGCACAGATTAAGGAGCATCAAGTCAAGAATGATCAACAAGAATTGGGCTCAGTGGAATAGGGTGAAGGTGGGTTAAGCCAGGGCTCAGAGCATTGAGAAGTAGCAGCATCAGCAGGTGGTAGTAGAGTGGGTATGGCATCAGAAGGCAGAGCTGCTTGAGAAGCAAGTTATCAGATGCCTCTTCTGAGTCCATGATATGGCTAGATTGTTCTGTCAAGCGGATGTAGGACAGATGGACTCAAATGCAGAAGGAAAAGTGCAAACAGTTTACTGAATGTTCACAGGGGAAGAGCTGTTCAACAGAAACAATAAAATCCTCATGGAGTGCAGAAGATGAAGAACAAGTACTGGGAATGATCTGTAATGTTCACAGGGGAAGAGCTGTTCAATAGAAACAATAAAATCCTCATGGGATGCAGAAGATGAAGAACAAGTACTGGGAATGATCTGTCCTGCAGATTTGCTTTATACAACATTAGGAAGATCAGGCCCTTTCTTTCGGAACATGCTACACAACTCCTTGTTTAAGCTCTTTTTCTGTCCAGGCAGGACTATTGCAATGCTCTTTTAGCAGGTCTTCCAGTCAGTTCTATCAAACCTCTACAATTAATCCAGAATGTGGCTGCAAGATTAATCTTTAATGAGCCAAAAAGAATGCACGTCACACCTCTGTTCATCAATTTGCACTGGCTACCAATAGCTGCTCACATACAATTCAAGGCATTAATGTTTGCCTTCAAAACCACCACTGGCTCTGCACCCCTTTATCTAAATTCACTACTTCAGACGTATGTGCCCTCTATGTGCCTGTTACAGCATGATCATTGATCTGGAATCCAGGTACATACCCAGAAAACAAACTGACTGAAAAGCAACAAGACAGCTTTTCTGCAGAATTACCTTCAGTAATTCAGTACCTTCAGAGGTCTGTGACAGGACTGAAGATGATGGAGAATATATCGGAGATCACGCAGCTCACACATCCAGGAGAAAAGAAACTTGCCAACGCTGCCCCACGACTTTTATTAATAACAGTTTATATACTGAATCGCTACATTATATTTTCCAGCAACGAGAGGATATAGTCGCTGTTTTTGAAGTAAACTCACTCTAAAAAGAGAAACGCACAGACGCACATACACGCAACTTTCATCTCTCTCTCTCTCTCTCTCTCTCTCATTGGCAATATTTGAGAAAAGGGTTTAGCGATTTATAATTATT
>NW_015640510.1:166710-187415 GCF_001515625.1 Sinocyclocheilus rhinocerous
TAATTCATACCCCTTCGTTTGAAGTGTGGTCCCGAAAAATCTTCGTTTGAAGGGCTATCTGGCCCTTCCCCTACCCCTACCCCTCCAACCAAAAGAGAATTGAGACACCCCTACCCCTTCACGTGAACGCGCAAAACGGAGGGGTAGGGGAAAGGGGAAGGGCTAAGGGGTAGAATTGGGATTGGGCCTTAGATAGGCTATACATGCAATAACAACCTAAATAAATAATTATAAAGTGTAATAATAACGCATTTGCATAGCAACTGTAACTTGTATTGTGTTTTACAGCTGCCATTAACATTCTTTCACGTGGGTTCATTCTGTCATTATAGAAACAGATAATCCCCAGTCCGAGGACGTGAACAGCACCGAGTTGAACGTTAGGTGCTGTCATCTAGGTATTATGATAATTACGACATGGCATGAACGCAGCATCCCCAATTCCAATAATGCTCACAAATGTGTGTTTTTAGAACAGTAAAACATTTTTTACTGTAGTCGCATTGTCATACTGAGTCACGTTTAGCATAAAACACTGATAAAAGCATATATCCCCCACTTTATTGGAATTTAAATAGTACACTCTAAAAAATGCTGGGTTAAATACAACCCAGTGCTGGGTAAAATAGGGACAAACCCAGCACTGGGGTTGTTTTGACCCAGCGGTTGGGTTAAATATTTAACCCAAGCTTCTGGGTAGTAACCCAACCGCTGGGTCAAAACAACCCAATTGCTGGGTTTGTCCATATTTTACCCAGCACTGGGTTGTATTTAACCCAGCATTTTTTAGAGTGTATACGTTTATTATTCTTTATTCTTGAACAGATGGCGCTGTATTAAGCAGTATATAAAAAAAGTGTTTCTGTTGTCATCCTCCCGGAGCTGCTTCCGTGTAGGACTGTTGGCGCAAGCTACATTAAAGTGATTATTACGTTTTGAATATGGATATTTTTCTTACAAAAACGCATCGATTCGCTACAGGAGGCCTTTGTTCACCCCCCGGAGCCACGTGAGACACTTTTTTTATGGATGGGCTCTTTTTATTTAACTTCTTTTGGACTGATGCATGCAACACCCGCTGAGTGGCATTAAACAGCTTGAAAGATCAAAGACAATTTTTAATATAACTCCGACTGGATTCGTCTGAAAGAAGAAAGTCATATACACCTAGGATGACTTGAGGGTGAGTAATTTGGCTAATTTTTCTTTTTGGGTGAACTAACCCTTTAACAGCAATTTTTTTCAATTTTGGGTGAAATATCCCTTTAACGGGGATCCACTGTCATCATGGCAACCACACCACACACTGGTAAACCAGTTTTCGTTCTTTAGATCAGGCTGTGTGAATGGATCAATGCGAGATTCTGTGTATCATACATGAGCGCAAAACCTTTCTACTATGTTTAAACACTGTAAGTCTGGCATGATGAAATTGAACTATATGTAACAATAGTTATATAACCTTGAAAACAATATCTAATGATTTTTTTGTGTGTGTTTTTATACTTTATTTGTTTTTCTGCATGTGACATTTAGAAATAGGCTGATGTCAGAGCATTAGTAAAATCTAGGATCCATTCCTTCTGCCATCACTTTGTAAATTGCGTGTAAAAAGGCATCCACTTGCAGCATATACAATAGCAGCCTTGAAGAATAAAACAAGATGTCTTGGCTGGCTATTTGATGCAGGTTCAAAGTGTAATGAAATGCTTTATTATTTGTTTTGTAGGTCAGAAAATTTGCATATCAAAAGTTGGCATCATAGCATGATTAAATGTCAATCGCCTACACAAGCATATACACACACTGACATGAACACCCATTGCTCATTACGATGCAACTGTATAATGTGGACTTAATTCTAGCTTTTTTCCAAGTATTGTTATAAATAAGCCTAACTGTTATTAATTGACTTAGGATGGTAAACTTAATTCAGTTGCAGGATAAAAAAAATAAAAATAAAAAAAATAAAATAATAATAATAATAATAATAATAATAATAATAATAATATATATATATATATATTATAAAAATAAAATAAAATAAAATAAAATAAAATAAAGAATTCAATTAAAATCTCTAAATTTGGATAATAGGCAGGAAAACAAGAGAAAGTCACACTGTTTCAACAAGTTTCTTGTTAACTGTCAGAGCAAAGATTCAATCTGGCACAGGACAAAAAACAAGAGGGGAATACAAAGGGTAATGAACAAACTAAAACAGGTGTGAGCCCTAATGAGATAACAAGGTAAAAAGAGGGGCAGGGTAACAATAGACAACAAACACCATGCATCAGCCCTGTGATCCAGACAAAGGACACAACATAAACACTAAGTTGATCAAACTGGCGCCCTAACAGTTTACCCTGGTATTGTCGTAAAACTGGAACTCTTCGTATTTAACAATAGTCACTGGGCTTCATTGACAAAAGATAACCAAAAGGAATTTCTGCAGAAATAACTTTCAGTATGTCTATTATTCATTCTTTCATGCATGCATGTATGAATGTATATATGAATGTGTTTATTTATTACTAACTATTAACATTTGCACTTTGGTTTCATAATGTTAAAGCTTTGTGACTTTAAAAGGAGGACTGTCAAATCGGAGTATGGTTGAAAATATCAGGGTAAAGTTATGAGGAATTATTGTATTTGTATTATATTGTATTGTATTTGTTCATCACACCCACACTTTAGGGAACGATAAGTGGTACAGAATATTTTTAAAAACCAAGGAAACAAAAACAACACAAAGTTTTACTAAGAGATGCACCTGGAACAGTCAGAAAGACTGTAACGTTTGGCCCTATCGGTCGAATATACATGAATTAAAATGAGGTCAGATTATACTGTGTGTGGTACCGACAATTTTAAAGTGAAAATCAAATGTGTATTTACAATATTCACATTAGACTTAAAACAATACAATACAATAAAAACAGGAAACCTCAGGCTGTTAAAAGCATAGAGTCCATAACGCCATACCCTAAAACAGTCGGAATGAGTCCCAGTGTGTTGATAGTCTCAAATGCAAGTGTCCAACCAAAGCCACCAGAAGGCAAGCCTGCAACCTTTAGCCAAACAAGTGTAATGGCTAATGCTAACGGAAAGGAGACCAGAGGTTGTTTTTTATTGAATGGATGTCAATGGAGGAGAGGCTTCACTACGCTGAATAAGCAGCTTTTTAGAGGAAACAACTCTTCATTTAATGAATCGACAGCCTATCTCCTAATCTTCAACATGTTTTACACTAAACAATACTTTTAGATTGAACTACTTTGAGAGTTTACCATTAAAAAAATGCCGTTTTATAAGAGAATTCACTGACTTTTTGCGACAGGCATTCAACTTACGGCACTTCTATTCACGTCTCATTAATTCCTATGGGATCCGTAAACGGCGATTGAGTGTCGCACAACTCAATGACGTCAAGGCTGAAATGTGATTGGTTATTAAGGCACACGTGATCCAAGTTGACCATTACGCTTTCTCCAAAAGTAAGTAATACAGACTCCCCTCATCTCCCAATAGTAAGGCAATCTCTGGTCCATCAGCGTATACAATCCAATAATGTCCATTTCCAATTTCATGTCATGTGATCAGTGATCACTCACATGACAGGCAGGCACAGTCTCATTTAAAGGCATACACACATTAAAATAGGTAAGAGGAATAAAATGGCTAAGACATCATGCAAATCCATAAAACTCAAATATATATATATATATATATATATATATAAAACCATCATAATACATACTGATTGGATTAAAGCATGTGTCCTGTGTGACAGTGTCACAAGACAGTGCAGCAGTTTACTTCTCAGTTTTTGTTTGTTGAGGTCAGCTGATCCATGTCTCGTCTACTTATAGAAATATCAGAGGTTTAATTAGACAGACTGGTGTAATGTTTTTAAAAGAACAGTCCCTTAAACTTTGTTTTATATATATTTAAGAGATCAAAGATTTTTTTGTGGTAAAAAGCGAAATGAGCTTTCTCATCGGTGTAGGAGGACAAAAAGGACATCAAAGAAGAAACCTCATCAGATAGCAGAACAACAGAAACATTTTATCAACACTGTATTTGTGACAGCACCTACAGCATGATCTCACATGTGGGCTGGTCTATAGAAACATAGAAGAACACAGTCAGAGGAACTCCACACTGAAACAGATGCATCACATGTGAACTGTTGAAATATTCCTCTCCTCTCAAATCAGTCAGAGAAAGAGACAGTAAAAAGGACTTTAAAGAAAAGGCCACTTTGAGGTACAGTATTTTAAATACAGATATTAATCTGATCAAAGTGCATTTGTTTGCAATAGACTGTGGGGGAAAAATTTGCTTTTATTTGTCATATTTTTGACAGTCGACTGAATGTTAGAATTATGTCAAGTGACATTTATTTCTATAGCACTGTATACATTACAGATTATCACAGGAATAAACAGGATGTTGTAAAATTAATCAGTTATGAAATGAATTCATTTGCACTACAAGCAGCTCTACAGAAGACAACATTTTCATTATTCAGCTCAGTTAAGCTCATCTCATCCGTTAGTGTCAGTGCAGTTAAATCTATAATATTACTAATTTTTTAATGCTTAAATACTGTTGGACATAAATTGTGCCTGAGCATGGCTTTCTTAAAAGAAAACAAACATTTTATTTTCCATTTATTATTATTTTAATGAATGAGTTGGACTGATCATTATCTAAACTTTCCCCCCCTTAAAATAAATAAATGCAGTCAGACTTTTAAATGTGCAGAAATTCTGTGTAGCTTTTGCAGTGGGTACAGCAAGCAGCTGAAACAAGGACACAAACGCCTTTCAGTTTTCGTAAAGATGACTGTGGTATCATTATCTTATCTGCTATCTATACAGAAGCAGCCATGATGTAGAAACATTTACATAACTTCCCTCCTAAACACACGCCATGCCGCTGGGCAAAAGTTTAGCATACTTTTGAAAAGAGTACTTATTACGGAAATATATTAATAGTGCAAACTAACTGTAATGTTTTCTGACACTTTGCACATCGATGCACGTCAATTGCCACTAAATTAAAATGTATTATACTTTCTATGAAATTCAATTAGCTGAACTTTAGAGCGATTTGTATTAAACTAACCGAAGTAGGACTTCAGTACATGTTAATATATAATTTCATAATTACTTGTTTTCTTTAAAATATGGTTACTAAATTGAATTTCTATTGACATTATATGAAATTGAATTGTATTGTATTAGCCAACAACATCAAAATAAGTGTACTTAAAAGCATGACAAAAGATCATGATTCAGAACTTTGAATTTGACATTGTTACAAAGTGCACTTTTTGAAAGACACACGGTCATGAAAGTGAAAGTGGATTTTTATTTAATTAATATTACAAAGTACAGTTTTTATTTCATGTACACTTGTTTTCACAGGGGATGAGCTTTTGTTTGATATGCAAATGTAATGTTTTCTTCTCTTAAAGGGATCATATGATGTTGCTAAAAAGAACATTATTTTATGTATTTGGTGTAATGAAATGTGTTTATTGGAAGTACTGTGTGGTTGTTTTGCTTTTAGATTTTAATTCTTTCCATCTCTCTCTTTTCTTTCAAGGTCAGTCATACAGTTATGAATGAGTTCATGGATTATTACACAAATGATACTTATGATTATGATGATGCGGCGGCACCTTGTAACCTGACATGGTTCAACGAACAGCAAGTGACCATCCCAACATTCATCTACTCTCTAATTTGCACACTCGGCCTGCTGGGCAATGTTTTGGTCCTCCTAACATACGCCTTCTACAAGAAAGCAAAAACCATGACAGATATCTACCTGGTTAACGTGGCGCTGGCGGATCTGCTGTTCGTCATCGCCCTTCCACTGATCATCTACAACGAACAGCACGACTGGGGCATGGGCACGTGGGCTTGTAAGTTTCTGAGAGCAGCCTACAGCATCAATGTGTACAGCAGCACGCTCCTGCTGGCCTGCATCAGCGGCGACCGCTACATCGCCATCGTGCAAGCCAGACGATCGGTTCGAATTCGATCGCAAGCTCAGGTGTACAGCCGTCTCATCTGCTCGGTCATATGGTTGCTCGCTTTTATCTTGTCTCTGCCTTCGCTTATATATTACCAGGAGGAAAACAAGGAATGCATCCTTAACTTTGAAGAGCACAACCTTGCCAGAATCATGAAAATCCTGATTCCGAGCATGCAGATGGTCCTCGGGTTCTTAGTGCCGTTGATGGTCATGATATTCTGCTACTCGTGCACCATGGTGACTCTACTCAAAGCTCAAAACTTCCAGAAGCACAAGGCGATCCGCGTGGTCCTGGCCGTGGTCTTCGTGTTCGTCCTTTGCCATCTGCCTTACAATGTGGCACTTCTCGTCCACACCAGTAAACGATTCAGTGAGAGAGTCTGCGAGGAAGAACAGGTGACTCTGATGACTTTGTCCATCAGCAGGAGTGTGGCCTACCTTCACTGTTGCTTGAATCCCATTCTGTACGCCTTCATCGGGGTTAAATTCAGGAGCCACTTTTGTCAGAGCAAGGCACCGAACCCCCAACTGCTTCCCGGGCGCTGCAGCTTTGGCTGCCCACTGCTCTGGGTATGTGTTCACAGTGTGTGTGCACTTGGATGGGTTAAATGCAGAGCACAAATTCCTGCATTTAACCCCAGAGTATGGGTCGCCACACTTCACTTCACTCTTGTACTTCCTCGCATTCGGACAACTTCTATGGGGTCACGAGCTTTTGGTTATGCTGCTCCGTATTTATGGAATTCTCTACTGATGGATATTCATAATAGTCAAAGTATTGTGGTTTTTAAATCTAGACTTAAAACTTATCTATTTAGGCAGGCTTTTATGTAATGTTTAGTTGCAGGTAGGCCTTTTGTTTGATGAGTGGTTCTTTATTGATGTACGGTGTCTTTGAGTGTTGTGAAAGGCGCCTATGTTTTTATAATAATAAAAACAGTGAATTAAAACATAATTTAAAGTAAGACTTTTAATTTGACATTATTACAAAGTGCATTTTTTTTTAAAGATACAAGGTTGTGAAAGTGGACTCTCTTTAAGTACACTTAGTGGCCTTTTATATAATTAATATTAGATTATTTGCAAGTACAGTTTTTTTCAAGTACACTTCTTTTCACAAGGGATGAGCTTCTGTTTGATGTGCACATTTTTCTTCACTCAAAAACAGTGGAAGTATGTGGTTGTTCTGATGCAAAATCGCTCTCTTGTTAGATCTTCAGATTTTAATTCTATCCATCTCTCTCTTTTCTCTCAAGGTCAGCCATACAGTTATGAATGATTACACAGATAACTTATCTTATTTTTATTATGATGATGATGATGTGGAACCTTGTAACCTGACATGGTTCAACGAACAGCAAGTGACCATCCCAACATTCATCTACTCTCTAATTTGCACACTCGGCCTGCTGGGCAATGTTTTGGTCCTCCTAACATACGCCTTCTACAAGAAAGCAAAAACCATGACAGATATCTACCTGGTTAACGTGGCGCTGGCGGATCTGCTGTTCGTCATCGCCCTTCCACTGATCATCTACAACGAACAGCACGATTGGAGCATGGGCCAGTGGGCTTGTAAGTTTCTGAGAGCAGCCTACAGTATCAACGTGTACAGCAGCACGCTCCTACTAGCCTGCATCAGCGGCGACCGCTACATTGCAATCGTGCAAGCCAGACGATCGGTTCGAATTCGATCGCAAGCTCAGGTGTACAGCCGTCTCATCTGCTCGGTCATATGGTTGCTCGCTTTTATCTTGTCTCTGCCTACGCTTATATATTACCAGGAGGAAAACAAGGAATGCATCCTTAACTTTGAAGAGCACAACCTTGCCAGAATCATGAAAATCCTGATTCCGAGCATGCAGATGGTCCTCGGGTTCTTAGTGCCGTTGATGGTCATGATATTCTGCTACTCGTGCACCATGGTGACTCTACTCAAAGCTCAAAACTTCCAGAAGCACAAGGCGATCCGCGTGGTCCTGGCCGTGGTCTTCGTGTTCGTCCTTTGCCATCTGCCTTACAATGTGGCACTTCTCGTCCACACCAGTAAACGATTCAGTGAGAGAGTCTGCGAGGAAGAACAGGTGACTCTGATGACTTTGTCCATCAGCAGGAGTGTGGCCTACCTTCACTGTTGCTTGAATCCCATTCTGTACGCCTTCATCGGGGTTAAATTCAGGAGCCACTTTTGTCAGATCTTCCAAGACTTGCGGTGCCTGGGGAAACGGTACATTTCGGGACGCTCCTCTCAGCAGACCTCGGAGCTGTACATATCAGCAAACAAAACCGTTGTTGGACAGAACCATGAGAACCCATCATCGTTTACAATGTGACAGAACTTTTGAGTGTTTGAACTCAAGGAAGCAGTGATCTGTGGATTGTTTGTTTGGTGCTTATTTTGTGTTTTAGTTTCATGGATTGCCGAAATGAAACTGAAACTTTTTGGCTTCAGAAAAAGGTTCCATAACTGACATTGACTAACAATGAGCAATACATTTATTACAGCATTTTTTAATTACGTCACCTCAGGTCCATTAAATAATATTCATATATTCAAATTTTTAGTAATGCATTAGTTGGCCAAATATTGAAAAAAAAAAAGTATTTTTATTGTTAGTTCATGTTAACTAATGTAGTTAACTCATGTTAATAAATGGAACTTTATTGTAGTGTTACCTCTCGTTTTGAAAGTACTGATGCGGAAAATATGGTAAATATTTTTTTTTCTAAATGTTGTCCTATTCAAATGCTTTTTCACAATAACTTTATTGTGGGCCGACTACTACAACCCATACCTGATTTGCAAGGCAAATGCATATCGGGAAATGCATATCAGTCTTGTCAACAATATGGTATTAAACTATGAGTGTTAAGGTAAAAAATGCATTTATCTTGTAAAAGGCTCAGTATAGAAATATTAAAAACAAGCTTTAATGAGAAAACCAAAGCATTTAAACATTAACCTTGTAAAGCCTAGTGAATCGTGCATTGCATTATATGTTTTGATCATAAAACTAAGCATTTAAATATCCTCTTACTAAGACATATTATTGGAGATACAGAATGACGAAAGCAAGTATCTGCTATACTGTTATAAAGATCCCATTGATTTACATTACAAGCTAATAAAATAAAATTTGGTGAAAGAGCACTGCATTGCAGCAAAACACGCGTGTGTGTGTGTGTGTGTGTGTGTGTAAACTGTTAACTAAATCAACAGTTTCAAGGTTCAATAAACTTTTGAAAATTTCAAAACTCATTTTCAAAAATTGATTTTTCTGACTATTACCTCATATGTCAGGCTTTACAAGGTCAGCATAAAACCTTTAAATATTAAGAAATCTTTAAATATGATTGCCTGAGTGAACAATAACACTCCACTGTGTAACTGTGACAGTGCTCAATGAGATCTGCTGGACAGCTTTATGAGGTGATAAAACAGCGTTGTAATATGTAGCATTGTAGTGCTATATGACTTCTGTAGTGTTAGACAGGGACTTTTGGCCTTGTGGTTGGAAAGGAGGCCCTATATCTTTGTGAACTGTAGACAATGACACGCCTCTTCTTCCTCTGAATATAAATGTACATACACAAGTTACTGAAAGTAGTGGGATGATTATCTAAATCTAACGAAATGGGTCACAGAGCAATACACTTCCAGATAATGGTTAAACAGAAAAGCAGAAATGAAACACTTTATAAATAAAACGTCATGACTTGACCTGGAGTAACATCATATCCACGAAAGCAGGAAACATTACAGGAGGAAAACCCTACTGGTGAAACCAACCATGTCAGAAAACATAGGTCATCTCTCCAGGCGTTTTATCTATTTAAATGATGCTTATCTTAGTTCCTCGTACTACATCTGTGAACAACACATTGAGTTTGCATACAGACGCAATATGGCATCATAAAATGCCCAAATTTACATTACAAATTCACCAGCCAGTTTAATGAACGGTAAGTTTCTACGTCATTTTTATTATTATGCTTTTTTAATATATTTTCAAATGTAATTTAGTACTGTGATGCAAAGCTGAATTTTCACCACATAATTTTTGGGAATCATTCTATGATGCTGATTTGCTGCTCAAGAATCATTGCTTCGTATTTTTTGTGGAAACCATGATACAGTATTTTCAAGGATTCTTTGATGAATAGAAAGTTCAAAAGAACAGCATTTCTTTTTAAAAATAGAATCTTTCGATCCATTTCACTGCCCCAAACTTTTGAAACAGTAGTGTATTTTCAGGTTAACCTGTCACCTTTTTTCTTAGGTTTTCAGTCTTTCACCTTCAATGGTGTTGCGAATGCATTGTTGTAGCATAAATGTTCCATATAGGTAGCTTCTCAACTCATACATCTATAATAGCAGTCACAATTCAGGACACCTCGTGTCCAATTAAAAGGGGGATGAATTGGAAGACTTTCTTGACTTTTAAAGTCCTTTTAATGTTGCCCATGGTTAATTCTTCAGCAAGATTATCTGTGATAAAGACTTTATTATGTTTCTACTCAGAAAGAAAAGGGAAAGGAGTACACGCCTTTATAATAAAGAATGTTTCAGTACATTTAAGTATTTTTGTGAACAACTGTCCCGGAACATTTTTAATGTCTCATGTTAAGAGTTACAGCAGTCTTACAGCAACACATAGGGCTTGAGTCATCGATGTAAAGCAAGCTCTCTTATTCTTATTATGAATAAACAAATTATGAGTAAAGCATTACTTTACGCTTGTGATACATGGAACTTACAGTAAACACAGAATCAGTGATACAAGTAGGGAGAAAAGGGCATATGTAGAAGAAAAACATATCTCTCCAGGATACGAGCAGGTATCGGGTTTGAGGTTTGGGAGCAGTGAGAGCGTGTAACATGGCATTGATAACCATAGAGCAATCCTTAAATCCTGAAGTACACAATAAATTAAAATATTCACATGCCATCTCAATGTATTTCTGGTTGAATGTTAGTTTACGTGCATCATCAAATTCATCCCATATATCTTGCGGTGTTTTCTTGGGCAGAATGTTTGTGGCTATGCCAAAATTTCCTGGTTGAATAATACTGACCTACAAGAACAGAGAAACAGAAAAATAAAATAATGCACTGTGTTCAAAGAAATATCCTATTTGTAATAATAGTAATAAAAAGAGTCCACTGAGGCCTTTAAACATCGATGACAATGTGAGTTTCCCTTTAAAAGAACACTGTAAAAAAAAAAATCTATGACATTTACGGTAGAATTCCGGCAGCTGCGGTTGCCAGAACTTCACCGTAAAAAATATGGTAGCAACATTTTAGGTTTTACAGACTTTTATTCACAATAAAATACCGTATTTCATTAACTGATGTAATGTTAAAGGGGTCATATGATGCTATTTTAAAGATCATTATTTTGTGTATTTGGTGTAACAGAATATGTTGACATGCTTTAATGTTCAAAAAACACATTATTTTTCAAATACTGTACATTATTGTAGGTCCTCTATGCCCCGCCTCTCTCAAACACATCGTTTTCAACAAAGCCCCCTCCTTTGACAAGCACAGTCTGCTCTGATTGGCCAGCTGAACCAGTGCATTGTGATTGGCCGAACACAACAAGCACGCGTCGGAAATGTAACGCCCCTTACCATAATCACGAGCTTCAGACACACGTGATACTGAAATAATGCAATAGACATTAATTTTACAACATTAGATGTAAGATTAAACCCTAGTGTACACAACTGAGAAAAAACTAAGAAGAAACATGTTATTTCAACAAAAAAACATCAAATATGAAGTGTCATGCAGGGAATTCTGGGAGTGTCAATTTACGGTTTTTCACTGTAAATTATACAATGACTTTTTCTTTTTCACTTCCAAAAACCGTATTTTTAACAGTATTTTACTGTAAAATTACATTGAATGTAATTACATTTATTCACCGAATATAGTATGGAAACTTACTGTTAACCAGTTAACAGGTTTTTACTGTAGCCTTTTTACAGTCTTTTACTGTTAAAATCACAACCATTTTTTACAGTGAATGACTAAGGCCTTACCTTAACTCCAAAATTGGCCATCTCTACTCTCAAGCAGTCTGCAAACGCTTCCAGTCCCCGTTTGGATACACCGTATGCTCCCATGTTCAGACAGTTGAAGAAAGAAAAGATACTTGACACATATAACATACGACCTAAGAATGAATGATGAAATTAAAAGTAGTAAGTAAAACTCTCAGTAACAACTGCTATCACTGGCGCAGTAGTGCCCTTTCAAAAGGGTACACTTTCTGCCTTTTTTACCTCTAAAGGATGTATATTACTACCTTAAAGGTATACATTACATGAAGTCTACATATTAGTACCTAAATACCAAATATAAAATTGTCAAGGCATTTTTAAATGATCTGCATCACTCAATAAACTTTTCTGTTTGGCTGATCAGTGTCAGAAACAGCTTTTATTTTGACAGCGCTAAGAACACTTGACCTGAGCGCAGATGAGAGCATAATCTTTAAATCATTTATTTTAAACGTTGCTGCACTATATACCGTTAGCCGCTATGTCATACGTCAGTGTACTGTATGCAAAATTAGCATTACCTGGAGTTTATTTTAGAAAATATGATTCCCAGATCACACAAACTTACCAGATTACTGGGTGCACTGTTGATTACAGTGTTTACTTCCTTTTTAGTCATGTTTTTAACTATGTGAAGGTAGTTAAGGATTACAGAATCAAAAAGAATCAGTTTGTTTAACAGATTTATTATCAAATGATTTTTTTTCACAGATTAATTTTAGAATTCATTACTTCTAATTTTGTAAATGTGTCAAATTTCAATTTCATTGTAGCAATTGTTGTGCATTTTATTTAAATGAAATACTGTGATATCATATATCGGCTTTATATAGGCCACCATGCTCTCTATGCTCATCAGGAAATACAAATCAATCGACGCTTGTAAATATTGCCTTTTAAAAGGGTGCTACCCCAGTGACAGTGTACAGTCAAAGAATAATTTAAAGTGCCCCTATTATGCCATTTCGAATACTGTCTTTCACGCAGTGTGTAATGTAGCTGTATGTGAATGTAAATGATCTGCAAAGTTGTAAAGCCAAAAGTGCATGATAAATAATGTTCTATCATGACAACTCTCGGAGGGTTTGGCATGGTAATGTACATGACACTGTTAATGCTTGGGTTGAACACATCATTTTTGCTTGGTTGGAAGCGCAGCTACGTTAATTTTGACTTCTCTGTTTCTACCACAGGATTGGCATCCCAAGGTGACTACACAAGCTTCAGTCTGGATCCAACCCTTACAAAGATCTGAGATGACCGAACACCTGAGAAGAGATGATGCCGACCCCTCAGAGGACCTCAGACGATACCAACCCTGAAACAACATACAGAACTACCAAACTGTGCAATAAGTTTGACTGCAATATATAATCTTTGCTGTTAATAGTGTTCGCCGTCTGTTTGATTATGTCATTAACTAACTGCATGATTTTTACTGTACATTTCTTCCATATGGACATCAACTTGACAGTCACCACTGATAAGCTACTACTAAATATAATGTAGAAACTTATTTTCTGTAAAGCTGCTTTGCAATGGGTTGTATTGTGAAATGCGCTATACAAATAAACTTGAATTGAATTAATGTGCTTGGTCTTGTCGGAATAGATCTGCTATGCTGTTGCTGCTGCCGCAGCAGAGCAAGTACCGAGACTTGCTACTGCCAATACATCCACAGCATGCTGCATGTATGAAATACTGCTGCTGCACACATGAAATAACCCCCATATATGGCATACATGAATCACCCAATAGCATAGCTTTATTTAAACCTCTCTGCTTAACCGGTCACACACATCCATCATGCTTGTAGTTTTTTTTATTCGTGTTTGTAGTTCTGAACCAAAGCGTAATGGGTTGTAGGCAATATTAGCCGTTAGAGTGTGCAGGGATCCACCCTTTAAAAAAAACAAACATCCAGGGACTTTTTGGCAAACTCCTTTCAACAGCCCAGCAGTCACACAACATCATAAGATGTTGATATTTGGTTAAATTTCGGTTGCAACGTCGGGTGACCAAAATTCAATGTCAATTCAATGTCTAATGTCAATGTTAATTTTGATGTCCAATACCGACTGCTGACGTTGACATTTGTTGTTTTTAGGTTGTGTAACCAAAATCCAACATTCAGTCAATGTCAAATTGGTGTCAAGTACTGACGTCAACCCGATTTTCATTCTCTACCAAAATGAAACGTCTGTCTGACGTCATGTCCAATGTCAATCTGACCTTATATTGACGTCCTGTGCCTGCTGGGATACTATGCTTTGGGATAATCTCACATTCTAGTTAGGATGGATAGTATGAACATTGGGATGCAGAGTGGATCTTAGAACTGCTTTGAACAAACTGCTTGAGAATCGTTGGAAAATTAGGAAAAAGTAAATGTATTTTATGAGAAAACAAAATAGTTATTTGATGTTGCATGCATGTAAACCTATTGTAGGAGACTCCCAAAACAATATTAGGAACCTTAAAATGGCATAATAACGGGCATTTTAATCAACAATGACTTTAGAACATTATACACAAGTATAGAATAGATGGCACCAATGACCTTTGGATGCTCTGACAAGTGACAAGAATGGGATGGTGACTCTGATGGCACCAAACAGGTTAACGTCAGCCATCTTCTGGAAGTCCTTGGCAGTGCTCCACTCGGTCTCTCCCCATTATTTTCTGTAAAGCTGCTTTGCAATGGGTTGTATTGTGAAATGCGCTATACAAATAAACTTGAATTGAATTAATGTGCTTGGTCTTGTCGGAATAGATCTGCTATGCTGTTGCTGCTGCCGCAGCAGAGCAAGTACCGAGACTTGCTACTGCCAATACATCCACAGCATGCTGCATGTATGAAATACTGCTGCTGCACACATGAAATAACCCCCATATATGGCATACATGAATCACCCAATAGCATAGCTTTATTTAAACCTCTCTGCTTAACCGGTCACACACATCCATCATGCTTGTAGTTTTTTTTATTCGTGTTTGTAGTTCTGAACCAAAGCGTAATGGGTTGTAGGCAATATTAGCCGTTAGAGTGTGCAGGGATCCACCCTTTAAAAAAAACAAACATCCAGGGACTTTTTGGCAAACTCCTTTCAACAGCCCAGCAGTCACACAACATCATAAGATGTTGATATTTGGTTAAATTTCGGTTGCAACGTCGGGTGACCAAAATTCAATGTCAATTCAATGTCTAATGTCAATGTTAATTTTGATGTCCAATACCGACTGCTGACGTTGACATTTGTTGTTTTTAGGTTGTGTAACCAAAATCCAACATTCAGTCAATGTCAAATTGGTGTCAAGTACTGACGTCAACCCGATTTTCATTCTCTACCAAAATGAAACGTCTGTCTGACGTCATGTCCAATGTCAATCTGACCTTATATTGACGTCCTGTGCCTGCTGGGATACTATGCTTTGGGATAATCTCACATTCTAGTTAGGATGGATAGTATGAACATTGGGATGCAGAGTGGATCTTAGAACTGCTTTGAACAAACTGCTTGAGAATCGTTGGAAAATTAGGAAAAAGTAAATGTATTTTATGAGAAAACAAAATAGTTATTTGATGTTGCATGCATGTAAACCTATTGTAGGAGACTCCCAAAACAATATTAGGAACCTTAAAATGGCATAATAACGGGCATTTTAATCAACAATGACTTTAGAACATTATACACAAGTATAGAATAGATGGCACCAATGACCTTTGGATGCTCTGACAAGTGACAAGAATGGGATGGTGACTCTGATGGCACCAAACAGGTTAACGTCAGCCATCTTCTGGAAGTCCTTGGCAGTGCTCCACTCGGTCTCTCCCCAGTCACTGATTCCAGCATTATTTACCACAGCATAGAGGCCTGAAAAAATGACAACAATATACAGAACAAAAGGGATTTCATCCTCGAAATGTGAAATACTATAAATAAGACACTTTGAAGTGTTTAAGTTACCCTTCTCTGGCAAATTTGCTTGAACAAAATCCTTGGCCAAGCTGACATCTTCATCTTTGGTCACATCCAGCTGCAGCACCTTCATACGGTCAGAGCCTTCTTCAACCAGACTCTGAGCCCTGGGACCCTCAGGACATAAACATCCGGCAAACACTGCGAAGCCCATGCGGTCCAGTTTCTTTGCAAGGTGATGTCCAAATCCACTATCACAACCTGTAATCAACACCGCCCAGCCAAATCCATCCGACAAGCCATTTTCTGCGTGGAATACCATTTTAGCCCAGAGCATGAAGCAGATGACCAGACCGAAATATGTGTAAATGTATTCGTCACTCAAACAGTTGTAGGAAATGAGCAGGACGGTCATGCTGAAAAACACTGGCTTCATTGTGAATTAGGAGCTCTGATTGAGGAACCTTTAATTGATGAAACAGAAAAATTACAACTGAAATGAGAGTCAAAATACAAGTGTGTTAAGGGACCTCACAATATTAGCAGTTACATAAGATATCATGCAAGTAATATCATGCATTGTTACAGCATTATTTTACCTTGTTTTTTCCTTGTGGTATCTGTTGACATGCAAACACACACGCAAAAAAAAAGATGAATAAAGTCGCACTCGACTGCAACCAGGTAATGCACAAAGACAGATTGATCAAGCGATTAAGAGCTGTGATCAGATTTACTGTAAGCTACAGGCAGTAAATTAAGATAATCAACAGATATACAGACACAAATGTTCCAGTTTGAGGTGTTATAAACACATTCCGTGGTTTAATCAAAATAGCAGATACAGGAGATTTGCATTCATTCTTTTATTCAAGGAAGAATGACACAAGGTTTCACATGTCACATATATTAACACAATAAGACTGTCATTTGCTCAAATGCTTGTCCAATTTACATTTAAAAGACATATACTGTACATATATATACAAAAAGTAAATATTGAAGCTGTGTGTGTGTGTGAGTATATATATATATATATATATATTAGTGCTGGGAAACGATTAAAATTTTTAATCGCAATTAATTGCATTATGCACAAAATTCAATAATGCATTCAAAAGTAGTGTATTGTGCACTTTTTTCATTTAAAAGTACTGCTATATGAACAAAAGTGCAGGACAACACTTGATGGGCGAGTGCGGGTGCGGGCGGACAGAGACTCATGTGTGCGGGATGCGGGAGAATAAGTACTCACACTAGGCAATCTTAACCGTGTCCGAGCGCGTTTGACCCCCAAAGCCCGGTTCGTTTGACTACTGTGTGATCGCTCAATGCCGTGCTCGGGCGTGGTTTGTTTAGCCGTCCCTGGCTCATTTGGAAGAGGTGGGCCAGAGCGCAGTTCAGTTATATATACATCTGTGAGTGTGAGCGCTAACCGCGCCGGAGCGCGGAACTTATGATGCGTGCAGCATGATTGCGTGAACATATCTGAGCAGCAAGAGTGATAGATCTGTGAAGCAATCTATTGTGAGAGAGGGCCGTGTGTTACCGCGTCCCAAACGACTCAAAATAATAAACCACAAAGTTAACAAAACGATGCACTCCACTGTGCTGAGTGAGAGCGCTTTTCTGCTGTCTTCACGTGCTATCGGAAACTTCTTATTTCTCACTTATGAAGTCGTGATTACCAGCACGTTGCATTCTTTTCTGTTAAAAATAACAGTGGACAGTGGTTTGTGAATGTTGATGCTTAGCCTAAATAATTTGATCGGGAGCATTCATGTGAGCACTGCTGCAGTCTTAGGCCCACCCCAAATGCTCTCATTGGTTGAGACGTGTGACGACGCCCATCCCAAGCCAGTACTGATCAACATCCCACCCCTCCTGTGACCCACAGTTTGTCTGTATGTGTATTCAGAGCCAGTGAGCAACGGACTTTCATAAAAATAAAAAACTGCGTTAATACGCAATAAAATAATTGTCTGCGTTAATCAATTAATGCGTTAATGCGATAACGCGTTAACTTGACCAGCCCTAATATATATATATATATATATACACACACATACATAAACACACACACACACACATATAGCCTAAGCTTCAAAATTTCCTTTTTTAACCTTAAAG
This sequence comes from Sinocyclocheilus rhinocerous, assembly GCF_001515625.1. NCBI lineage: Eukaryota > Metazoa > Chordata > Actinopteri > Cypriniformes > Cyprinidae > Sinocyclocheilus > Sinocyclocheilus rhinocerous. The sequence continues at coordinate 184,887 of NW_015640510.1, forward strand.
GGCACCTATTATGCAAAATTCACTTTTACATACGTAAATGTAAATGTACAACGTAAATGTGTGTTGGCAGCTTGTACACAACCACCCTGTAATGATAAATTGTTTTTTTTTTTAAATTAAAAAAATTTTTCCGCCCTTTTTTTAATCCCCATAAATCATAACCAGTGTCTCAGAACAAGCAGTTTCTGAATCTGTAAAATGTGACATCATATTTTACATGCCCTGACATAGCTGTATTAGCAGAGACCCCACCCTGAGTGAGCCACAAACAATCTGCCATGTTTATCTGCTCGCTACAGCATTTAAAAGCAGCAAGTAAGAATTGTCTGCTTATTAGAGCTACAGAAATGATTTATTCAAGAGCAGTGAGTGATTTTCTGTTTTTATTTTATTGTTTGGGTCATATAACAATAGGTACTGCCTTACGCTGCTGTCAATTAATACACAGATCTAATATAAACGTACGATTTCTTTCCCAGCTGTTTACCTTCATAGACATAACCGACTGTTTTTTTTTTTTTTTAACTCGCGTGTTTTTAACAAACTTGTGTGTATTTGACAGTCAAAGCGCAATGTGCTTCGGATGTGTGCACTCAGAAAACTGTATATCAGAAGTTTAAACTAATATGGCTTTAAAGTGCATGATTTCAGCACGATAGACATGATAATCAAAACCAAACAGATGTTTTTTTGCCAAACTATCTGAGGTACGAGCTGTAAAGGCATAGCGCTATTCTGGAAAAGAGGGTGGGGAGCAGCAGCTCATTTTGTATTTAAAGATACATGTACGAAAACATTCCATTGAAAATAGGCATTTTCAAAATGATATAATAAATGATCTGTGGGTTATTTTGAGCTGAAACTTCACAGACACATTCTGGGGATACATGAGAGATAGCACATGTACATCTGCAAGATGTCTGTTAAAGATCACTTGATCTGGAAAACATCTGCTGTGAACAAACATCTGACAGACGTTTTTAAGATGTCAGTTTTACATACATTCTAAATCATAAATCATGTCAAATAGACATCTTCATGATGTACCTGTGCTATCAGGGATATTACATCTTGAAAAAAAGGGGCATAATAGGTGACCTTTAATTTACCCCATTATTCCAAAAATAACCCTAGTTTGAAGACGCTAATTCTTTTCTGGACATTGGAACCTAAAAACAAATAGAATTATAATTTATACACTCTCATGGCAGCCTAGTCATCATTCACTTACATTGCATGTAAAAGTGCAGCTTGGATATCACTTGGATCACCTTATTCATTGGGAGAAAGTCATTTTGATTTGGAATGACATGAGGGTGAGAAAATCGGAAAGCTATCCTTTTAAGTACAGAGTAGGCTATGCCTATTAGTCTGCAATGCAAAGTAGAAAGATAGAGAGACAGACGACTAGGTGTTTTTAGAGCCAAACTTTGGCAGCAAATAGACCAATTCAAAAAGAAAGACTGTCAGTTTGACAGTTTTTGCTTCTTTTTTTTTATTGTTATACTGTGAACACATTATTTTTATATTGCTCTTCAGGTCACTTACCCACTCCTAGTTAGCTCTGCTGTTTTACTGTCTCTGTGCTTCATTTACCAGCTTAAACTAAATATATACGTATCATATTGCTTTAGAGTAGGCCTCTGAAAGAAGTCTTTAATTAACAAACTATTAATTTCAGCTGAACACCTCATTTCCTCTTCTCTCCTCCCAAGTGCAAACTAAAACCAAACACTAGCAGGTCCTAGAGAGCCAGTGTTCTCTCATTCCAAATTGATTCTTTTGAACAGATCATTTTGAAAAAATAATTCAGTGTGAAGAGCTTTGTTAAATCACGGTGCGTTCCAAACGGGATATATCGCCCTCTGAAGGGCACTTTGGAGTGAAAACAATCATGGCCACCACATTGAAGGGTCTTTCCAAACCGAAGTGCTCAAAACTGGCCACTTCAAAGGGCCCTTCAGAATGAAGGACTTCAAAGGGTACAACCGATGGACACTTCGGGCTCCCATGATCCTTTGCGCTGATACTTTGCATGATGACGGCGCCTCCGTGTGGGCAGAAGATGATGACGCAGAAGGGCACTTCAAGAAACAGTTGTTTGGTCCCCTACACCCTTCAACCCTTCGAAGCTCTCACTCCGGAGGGTAAACACTTTGAAGGGATTAGGGCATAGGGATGAGCCCTTCCGAATGGAACGCAGGGATAATGAACCACTCGTTCGAACTGCTTGAATGATTAACTATCAGGTGTTCCCATTTTTCCCGTAAGAGCGGGCGTGGCCATTTGTAATTTTAATGTGTCTGGCTTCCGGTGTCAGCCGCTTCCATTTATTTTTAGCTGTACAAAACAGCTCATTTTGCTGCTTGATATGGCAAACTGGTGTTTCTTACCATAATATTTTATGTATTGTCTAAACTATAAACACACTGGGTTGTAGCACAAACAATTTTACAGTTAATTGCATTTTGTTATTCTACTCGTTATTTCCCTACCGGGGATAATGAACCGCAAGTCTCACACATTCAC
>NW_015640510.1:188071-198333 GCF_001515625.1 Sinocyclocheilus rhinocerous
GATGAGCCCTTCCGAATGGAACGCAGGGATAATGAACCACTCGTTCGAACTGCTTGAATGATTAACTATCAGGTGTTCCCATTTTTCCCGTAAGAGCGGGCGTGGCCATTTGTAATTTTAATGTGTCTGGCTTCCGGTGTCAGCCGCTTCCATTTATTTTTAGCTGTACAAAACAGCTCATTTTGCTGCTTGATATGGCAAACTGGTGTTTCTTACCATAATATTTTATGTATTGTCTAAACTATAAACACACTGGGTTGTAGCACAAACAATTTTACAGTTAATTGCATTTTGTTATTCTACTCGTTATTTCCCTACCGGGGATAATAAAGCGGAAATCTCGCACATTCACAGAAAACAGATTACTTCCACATTGAAAAATAAGGTGGACACAAAGAGAATGTTTTTATGTACAAGCATGGACATTAAGTATTTGGTTATTATAGGAAATAAATTGTGATTATTTAGGGCTGCTAACTCTCAGACATTTGACACGAGACACAGTCACAGTCTCTGTTTCGGTCTGCCTAAACAAATATCATGCCACATTATTAGCAAAGTTATGATCAGCTTTTTTCTGCATCTTAATCCTGCATAGTTGTTATCTGTTGCATATTGGCATGCGTTTTTGTTGAACACAAACATTTCTCAGATAATAATGAACATAAACATTAGAATCTTTTTCAAAATGGTTTTATGGTTTAGCTGATATTTGAGACACAGTCACAGTCTCTGTTTCGGTCTGCCTAAACAAATATCATGCCACATTATTAGCAAAGTTATGATCAGTTTTTTTCTGCATCTCAATCCTGCATAGTTGTTATCTGTTGCATATTGGCATGCGTTTTTGTTGAACACAAACATTTCTCAGATAGTAATGAACATAAACATTAGAATCTTTTTCAAAATGGTTTTATGGTTTAGCTGATATTCCTCAATGACGGAAAATGTAAACAATTCAAATTAAACACTGTTGTCGTAAAGTATTTCCAATTAGGACAATGTTAATGATCATATATAAATTTAAAAAGATTTAAGACTGCTAATACATAGCTCATCTTTAATGTTTAATATATTTGATTACATATATTAAATAATATCCTGTATGGTAATAGATTGTTAATATATTAGATTATATCTAGAATATTTAATATCAAATGTAATATAATACAATTATTAAGTTTATTGGGGGTTCTGATTTGCCCACATGCAAAATCTGAATGTGTCAATAAACTATTACATTTTCTTCAAGCAGCTGACCTTAGCTGGAAAATCCTGGGTTATGGAAAGTGGACATGTGCTGCCCTCAAAGAAAAAGGCCATTCATAGAGCACAAAGGCTCAATGAAAATATTTCCTGAACAGCATCTGTTCTTTATGGAAATCATTAATGGGGTTTTTGATGGGATTCCAGAACCAGACTGTTGAATTCTGTTTTTCTTAAAAAAAATAGAATTCGAAATAATTTTTAAAGCAATTTCTAGAAAACGTGCCCTAATAATGTGCCTAAAAAAATCTTGTTATAAAAGTGTTTATTTTGAACTACTTCCTTATTCTTTTGTTCAGTACTGTAGAGTCATGTTTCCATACAACAGAAAGATTTTCAACACTGCTAAGAATAAAAGAAGTTAAAGCTTTGCTTATTTGCTTATGTGTATTCAGGATATGGAGTCTAAGCACTGGAAACAGCATGTCAAAATAGCTTGAAATGTTGTTCAGTGTGACAGCAGTGTCCTGAGGCATTACATGCTATTAGAAGCTTCATCAAAAACTAATTTACAGTTGTATTATAATTGTTATGCAAGCAGTTGTTATCACCATTTATTAATTAAGACTCAGACTGAATGAATAATTTGTACTTTAAAAATGGACTTTCTCATCAAAAGACTTAAATTACTTGAATTAAATTACTGAAACCATGAGATGATGACCAATCAAGGTATCTAAAACATAAGCTTTCCCCACAATAGTACAGTACCTTAAATCGTCAACCTGCTATCTTGACACACTTCCCACATTTTTTTTTCAAAAGTGTGCTTAACTGTTTAGAAGCAGATCTCTTAGAAGTGGTGAACACCTCACTTCTTTCTGGGACTTTTCCAAACTCCCTGAAAACTGTAGTTGTTAAGCCCCTTCTCAAAAAGAGCAATCTTGATAACACCACATTGAGCAACTATAGACCAATATCAAATCTTCCTTTTATAGGCAAGATTATTGAAAAGGTAGTCTTTAATCAGCTGAACAAATACTTAAACTCAAATGGATACCTGGACAATTTTCAATCTGGTTTCCGACCGTATCACAGCACAGAGACAGCGCTCATTAAGATAATAAATAATATTCGCTTTAATTCTGATTCTGGCAAAATATCACTGCTGGTACTACTAGATGTTAGTGCTGCATTTGACTGTCGATCATAACATACTTCTAGAGAGACTGGAAAACTGGGTCGGGCTTTCTGGGATGGTACTCAAATGGTTTGGGTCATACTTAGAAGGGAGAGGTTATTATGTGAGTATAGGAGAGCATAAGTCTAAGCGGACGTCCATGACATGCAGAGTACCACAAGGCTAAATTCTTGCACCGCTCTTGTTTTGCCTGTATATGCTCCCTCTAAGTCAAATAATGAGAAAGAACCAAATCGCCTATCACAGCTATGCAGATGATACCCAGATTTACCTAGCCTTATCTCCAAATGACTACAGCCCCATTGACTCCCTATGCCGATTTGTAATGGTCTCCTCACCGTCCTTCCCAAGAAGACCATTAGACAGCTGCAGCTCATCCAGAACGCTGCTGCCAGGATTCTGACTAGAACCAGAAAATCTGAGCATATTACACCAGTCCTCAGGTCCTTACACTGGCTTCCAGTTATATTTAGGATTGATTTTAAAGTACTTTTACTCGTTTATAAATCACTCAATGGCCTAGGACCTAAATACATAGCAGATATTTTCACTGAATATAAACCTAACAGACCACTCAGATCATTAGGATCGAGTCAGTTAGAAATACCAAGGGTCCACACAAAACAAGGGGAGTCCGCTTTTAGCTAGTTTGCCGCCCGCAGTTGGAACCAGCTTCCAGAAGAGATCAGATGTGCTACAACATTAGCCACATTTAAATCCAGACTCGAAACTCATCTCTTTAGCTTTGCATTTATTGAATGAGCACTGTGCTACGTCCAAACTGATTGCACTGTATTTTATGTATAATCCTTTTCTATTTTTAACTGTTTTAAATTCATTTTAAATCAATTTTTAAATCATTAAAAAAAATTATAAATTCCTTGTTTTATTGTTGTGATTATTTTTTTATGATTATTTTACTTCCTTTTATGTAAAGCACTTTGAATTACCATGGTGTATGAAATGTGCTATATAAATAAACTTGCCACAAATATTAACCCAAAATGTTAATGGCATTTTTGTACACAATGCAATGCATCCCTCCCGAAACTTACTTTTGGCTCTTGTGATGAATATCCAGGTAAAACTTAACTCACAAACACCAAGCCTTTGTTTTTCATGGATGGAGAAGTTGGCGTCAGTCTCAGAAGAGGTTTCTTCAGCTGTAAGATGGAAGGGAAACTTTGGGAAATTTATTCGACCTAACCCAGCCTAACCAAATACCATGACATCATGACACTCGTGATTGCAGTGGGAAATGCCATGCTGGATGCATGAGTTTGGATAAAAAGGATAAAGAACTTCATTATAATTATCTAACAAAAGATTATGAAACTGATAACCTGATTTCATGAATTTAATCAATAAGCCATGAGAAAACAGAAGCCATTCATTCACTCAAACGTATTCCGATCAAAAACATTAAAATGCAAAGTAGCCCTCCAATAATAGCATAACAATGATTTTAGAGTAAAATTATACAGTTATATAAAACTATTATTTGTAATTCATTTTCTGATCTGAAACAAGCCTTAATAGTGCATTATTGGAGGAATCCTGTTTTAATCTTTTCTACTCAGTGTCTAATAACAAATAATAATATGTAGAAATAAAAATATACTAACAAAGAAAATGAATGATGCTTATTCACTGACAACATGTGTTATGAACTGACTGTCATGGGAAAGATGTTTAATAGTCACATGATATATGTGTTTATTTTTTATTTTTTATAAAATGTTCTAAGAGCCACCAGTAAAAGGAGACGTAGACATTTACATTTAAAAATAAATAAAGTGAATAACATCTGGAGAAAGTGTAATCCGTTTGTTTTTTTTTGGTACATCAAGCATGTTACAGAATAAACGTTCATGTAAATTCCCGAAACAGAATAAAAAAATAAAAAAAATTGGCTGATAAGTTTTCCTGTATGGTCATTTAGTGTCAGAAGCAGGATTTTTTTATTTTAATGGCACAGAAAAGCCCCACAGAGAACAAACAACTGTCACAATAGCAGAAGAGGACAGTGGTAACATGAACAACTAGAGCCTTCTTTGTACTGTGTTCAAAGGCTGGCGCAATCACTAGAATATGGTCAGGGGCTGGAGCCAACACTGGGCTGTGGCCAGGGGCAGAAATAGACACTGGATTGTGGGCTCAGGAGCTGGAACGGGTTTGTGACTGGACTCTGGGGCTGGAATGGATTCGACGGCAAATGTGGACTCTGGATCGGGCTTCACTGGGACAGACTTGGAAATCACATAAAGAAGTGGTCTTTCGGGACTAGCTTAGCTGAGTAAAAGGGCATAGAGAATATATTGCCCTAAAGTGTTCCTATTCACACCTGATGGCATCTGGGAGTAAACCGGTTTGTCCAAACCTCTATGAAAAATGTCCATCAGCACAGCATCCTCTGAACAAACTGTTGAAGCCAGTTCCAGGAATTTCCCAGCGTATTCCTCAATGGGTCGGCCATCCTGAATGACGGAGAACAACAAATCGACAGGGTGAAGAAGTAGGCTCATGGTTGTGTTCGTTGTAGGTCTGGTCTTCTGTCACGATAACAGAAGAGGATGACACAGTGATAACATGAACAACTAGATCTTTATTGACTGGTGTACCAACGAAACATGCTACCTATCAGATTGTGCTACCAAAAAAAAAATATTTGTATTGATTTAAGGGTAGGGTTAAGTATGGACATTTAAAAAAAAGCCTCAAACCACACGAATAAGATGCTGGTAGCACAACCTGATAGGTAGCATTTTTCGCTATCGATGTGTGACCTATCTTTTTAATGGCAAGTAGCACAATCTGAGAGGGTAGCACAAATCGTCATAACACCGGCAGTTTAGAAAAGCAGCGATGCAAGCAGGCAAGTATGAAGTTCAATGAAAGTGATGAGCACTTAGCTGAAATGGTAACACAGTTCTTTGATTCTGCAGGTTCTGGTTAACTTAGCAGACAAGCAGGGTAAAGACTGGAACAGCAGACAGGCTGGAAGCAGGTAAATGTCCAGAGTGAATAGTCAGGTAAGCCCTTATTGTCTTCAACGAGACAAGAGAGACAAGAACATACAATGATAGACCAACTGATGAGGCTAATGGCAGACAGGTGTGGTGATTATGGACTGCGAGCAGGGCTGCGTTCAGCCCCGTTTTTTAAACGGAAATGGTGGTGCGTTGAACACCCTGTTCTGATGACGCAAGAGTTGCAACTATGGCAGCTGAGAAGGCCATTCTTTGTGTTTTTTTTGAAGAATTTTCGGAGCCTAAAGAAATCGGTATAAATACGTGTTTAATACTGCAAAATACACTCGATGTTACAGTCACTGCCTTCACCGTCCAGAATAAAATAATACAAAATGCCTCCATTCTTCTTAGGCAAGCTTGATGGCAAGTAACTCAGGGTTCCTAATGTCATAATTTTGCTCCACCAGGGTGAGTTTCTTGGAGAAGGCAGTGCATGAAGGTTGTAGAGGCATCCACTTCAATCCACTTCAACAACAAAATGAGGGAAGGGAGTGGAGCCGTGATGGAGCTGTTGTTCCTGAGGAATCACATTTAGAAGCTGGATAAGCCAAGAAAACTTTGAAGTTTTTTGATCGGTGTTGACCAGTTGCATATTGCCTCTACCTTCCCCTTGTCCATCTCGATGCCCTCTGCACTGATATGGTAACCTAGGAACTGGGTGGAAGACTGGTGAAAGGTCTATTTCTCTGCCTTGAGGAAGAACTGGTACTCAGAGATGTTCGGTTCCTGGAGTATACCAAATTGTCATGCAGATCAGCAGGATTCAGTGGAGGTAGTCCCAGGAAAAAAACTTAGTCATGAAGTCCTGGAATAAGGAGGGGATGTTGACTAGTACCAACTATTTGTAGAGGCCAGTAGGTGTCACAAAAAAAGATCTTCTACTCATCCCCCTCATGTATCCAGATGAGGTTATATGTGCTTCGGAGGTCCAGTTTGGTTAAGGTGGTTGCACTGTGGAGCTGTTCATAAGCTGCAGGGATGAGGGAAGTGTGTAACAGAACTTGACTGTAATTTTTTTGAGAGCCCAGTAATCTATGCAAGGCCGCAAGACTACTTCTTTGCCACAAAGAAAAAGCTGGAAGCAGTAGGGGAATGTAGCCTTGTTTGAAATACTTCCACACAGTGGCGAGCGGTGACTTTTTTAACCGGGTATAACCCCCAGCCCCATCGGCTTTTAGGACACTCAAAAGGGATCACAGATGACAAATAAGAAACACCGTGGCAGGTGTTGATTTAAAAGTATGCACATTTCGTACCTTATTTGTAAATGAAATTCATCTCCAATCCTTCCTCTATCGTTTCTGGTTTATCCATTGTTATTCGAATGCAAGAAAAATATAGCTGGTTTTCCAAGTAAAAACCGCCAAATAACGCTTACACATAGTTACGTTATGATACGTAATCATAGGGTGGGGAGATGGGGGGATTCCCCAGGTCTATATGTCTCTCTGCATCAGCTAAATTATTTTTTTTATTCCCAGTGAATAGGAGTTAAAACTCCCACCCGGGTGACACTACTCCAATAACAGACCATGCAAAATACCCAAAATATTTAAAATATTGCAAAGTAATATTGCAACCTTTCAAACAATAATAAAATCAGAGAATGACTTCAACTGTAAGCGACACGAGCTTACGCAAAACAAAGGGAACAATATGATGTTTGTTATTATTAAAATTTTATATACCCCACGTTTTTATAAACATTTTTTTAATTTACCGCTTAGGCAATAACGTTGACAATAACGTAAATCTTCAACATACGTTGTCTATGACCAAAAATGTAAGAAGATATGTTTTCAGTGGACTTTTAAAATTTGCTTTGCTTGAGAAAACAAAAATATACAGTTACATAATTTTTTCTTTTGGTTTAGTCGAGTTGGTTTTGCATCAAACACAATGTGATTTTCGGCTATCGAGATCTGGCAGCAACAGCGCATTTTTCCGCTTGGGCGAGCGCTTTTTCTTTTGATTTAGTCGAGTTGGTTTTGCATCAAACACAATGTGATTCTCGGCAATCGAGATCTGACAGGAACAGCACATTTTTCCGCTTGGGCGTGTGCTTCGCAGACAGCTTACCTTGCGCATGAAATCCCGCAGACCAGCAAAACACTGAGAACGCGCTACAATCCTTACAAGTCATAGCAATAGAGCGGAGGCGAGAAAGCTGCAGAGAATCCGCTCACCTGGAAGCAACCGCAACTGCTAGATTTAAAGAAAATGACTGTTTGGCAAATAAATCATTTTACGTACTTATTCCTAACTCTTTAAGTTAAGTTAAAGTTACATTTCAAAAGACAAGGGATCAACTTATAATCATGTTTATATGAATTATCCCGTGAACTGATTCTCTCAAATGGCCTGGGTATGCGGAGCATTCGCAGCTTATATGGACGGAACACCACTGCTTCGACATGCTCATAAATTGCCTTCTGTTCTGGAAGAGAGAGTGGATAAATCTTTCCATGGGGCACTGGCTCACCCAGAAGGGCTCAGTATGTCAGTGGCACAGTCCCATGGTTGGTGTGGCAGTAACTGAGATGCTTGTTTAGGGCAGAAGACATCTTGATAGCTGGAGTAACATGACAAGATCTCAACTGACTGTTGTTATAGAGGACTTTTGATGGAAGTGAAACTGATGGAGATGGTCTTGCAATGTGGAGATGTAGCATAGGACAACTAGAAAAACAGTCTGTAAAACAAAGATTACCCCACTTCAAGACTTCTCCGGTTGACCAAGAAAGAACAGGATTGTACTTGAAGACCCAGGGTCGCCCTAGTATAATGCAGTTGATTTATGCACTCTTTTCACTCCTGCATGTGACCATCAAATTACAGTCTGGATAACATCTTCAGACCACTAGGCAAACAAGGAGGAAGATCTAGGAAATCGAGTGCTTTCTTTACAACTTTTGCGGCACCGGTTCCTAATGTGGGCCGGGTATGCTCAAAATTCTCCTTGTCAACCAGAGACTGGATTAACACCATTCCAATGGATACTTGGTTGCCAGCCACCTCTGTTCATCTGGGATGGGGAATCATTGAACGTTCCAGCGGTGAATCATTGGTTCTGAACTTCCGGGAAAGCAAGAGTATTCAAACTTGAATGTGTGCAACTTACAATCTGTTATTTTAGCTGTTATGCTGCTTGATAATGCAAACTGGTGTAAAAATCTGTTTATTCTGTGTGGGTCTGAATTGTAAATGTTGTGAGATGGTCTGTCCATGCAAAGGCCATGTTAACTGGGTGTGGTCAGGAGATTTCTGCTGATACGGGACATTTGAACAGGCGAACTATCCCTTTAACTGTGTTAAAATTGAAAATGTAACAACAGTTGTTTCTTGCTTCAACAACCCAAACCTCTGTTGCACTAGATCTGTCTTGTATTAGAGTCTAGCAGGTGCAGGACGACAGATGCATAGCTGTGAACTGGTGCCTTGGTTCAAAAACTTCTCGGTTACGTAGGTAACCCTCGTTCCCTTAAGGAGGAAACGGAGACGTCACGTCGGTGACCAACAAATTGGGGTCTCGCTTAGAGAGACCAATCCACTTTGAGTGTAAACTAAATGAGTCAATGCACATTGGCAAGTGATGATTGCATCCAGCTGCCGCTGACCGCAGCGCAAGTATAACTAGGCAGCAGGTGCAACGCATACTCAGAATTTCGCTGAGGAGCCGAGCCGGTGACCCGACGCTCAGCGGTGGTACAGCAGCTGTGGCGACGGGACGTGATGTCTCCGTTCCCTCCTCCAGGGAACGAGGATTACATACGTAACCGAGACGTTCCCTTTCAGTCGGTCACTCCGAGTCACGTCGGTGACCGACGAATTGGGATCCCTACCAAAGCCCCATGGATGCTGCCCCTTCCAGTGTCTTGTGCGAGCCTCCTGTGCCCCTTTTTGGTGTAGGCCGGGGCTCGCAACAAGAAGGCCAGTCACTGTTGTCGTAGCACTACCCACCACTTAGGTCTCTACATATGGAACCCATCCCTCTACCGGTTCTCACGGATACATCGAGTGAGGGCCTGGCGCCGGATGTTCCGCCACGTCTGGCTGCCTAGGGGATAGAGGAGCTCGACAGGTTCTACAGTATGGACTCTCTGGAGCGGTTTTATCAAGCCGACACTAACCAGGGCCTCTCAGTGGTTCTACCCATTTGAAGTGAGAACACAGGAGGATACCGGCTCCACATGAAGTTTATAGAATCTAGCGAACCTGTTGGGGGTCGCCCAGCCTGCAGCGCTACAAATATCTGTCAGCGAGGCACCACGAGCCAGTGCCCAGGAGGATGCAACACTTCTAGTAGAGTGAGTTTGCAACCTGAACGGGCAGGGCACACCCTGTGCCTGATAAGCCAGGGTGATGGAATCCACTATCCAGTGGGCCATCCTCTGCTTAGAGACGGAGGTGAGAACACAGGAGGATACCGGCTCCACATGAAGTTTATAGAATCTAGCGAACCTGTTGGGGGTCGCCCAGCCTGCAGCGCTACAAATATCTGTCAGCGAGGCACCACGAGCCAGTGCCCAGGAGGATGCAACACTTCTAGTAGAGTGAGTTTGCAACCTGAACGGGCAGGGCACACCCTGTGCCTGATAAGCCAGGGTGATGGAATCCACTATCCAGTGGGCCATCCTCTGCTTGGAGATGGCCTTCCCCTTCTGCTGGCCTCCATATCAGACCAAGAGCTGATCTGAGGTCCTGAAGCTTTGTGTCCGGTCTATGTACCATCTCAAGGCGGGACGGGACAAAGCAAAGCTAGGGCTGGGTCTGCCTCCTCCAGGGGCAGCGCTTGCAGGCTCACCACCTGATCCCTGAAGGGA
>NW_015640510.1:198745-212260 GCF_001515625.1 Sinocyclocheilus rhinocerous
TCTAAAAAATGCTGGGTTAAATATAACCCAGCGCTGGGTTAAAAAGGGACAAACTCAGCTATTGAGTTGTTTTGACCCAACGGTTGGGCTCAAAACAACCCAACCGCTGGGTCAAAACAACCCAACCGCTGGGTTTGTCCCTTTTTAACCCAGCGCTGGGTTATATTTAACCCAGCATTTTTTAGAGTGTAGGCATGAATCGTCGACCGAAAATGTGTGCAGGTCCCCTACCCTCTTGATGGAGCTAGTATGAGCCAGTCATCGAGGTAGCTGAGAATGTGAATGCCCTGCTCTCTCAGGGGCTGCCTCCGCAACTTTCGTGAAGACACGGGGCGACAGGGACAGCCCGAAGGGCAGGAACTTGTACTGATATGCTAGTCCTTCGAACGCGAACCGCAGGAATGGCCTGTGGCGTGGAAGGACCGAAACATGAAAGTACGTGTCCTTCAGGTCGATCGATGCAAACCAATCTCAGGGACGGATGCAACCGGAGATGCGCTTCTGTGTGAGCATCTTGAACGGTAGCTTGTGAAGGGCCCGGTTCAAGACACGCAGATCCAAGATTGGTCGTAACCCACCGCCTTTCTTGGGTACAAAGAAGTAAGGGCTGTAAAACCCCTGTCTTCATATCGGCTGGAGGGACCGGCTCTATCGCATCCTTCGCCAGTAGGACTGCGATCTCTGCATGCAAGACAGGGGACCACCGACGTACCTGCGGTGGGGCAGCGAGGTGGAACGCAGGGACCCGGCTCTTGGTCGGACCGAAGAGGGGTCTGAGTGTGCGGTGCAATGCTTACCTGGTTCCACAGTTTGGCAGAGGGTGCGTGAGTAGGGCCTTTGATGACGCTCTTGAACCGCCCACTGCTGCCTGCTGGCGAGAGAGGAGGATGAGTGTGGTCCGGTATTGGACCATCCGCGACTCTTCATGCCCTCTTGGGACCCAGAGACAGAGAAAACTGCTCTTTTGTCGAGATTTTTGGAAACAAAAGATTTTCCACCCGGCCCTCCTCCGGGGGAGGGAGAGGTGCATTCACCATCTCCCGAAGAGCAGTTCCCTCTCTCTGGGTCGCTCGTCCCGGGGCCTCTTCTCTCTTCTGCTCACCGCCAGGTTTGACAGGGGCCTGGAAGGGCGGGGCAGCCTTCCTACGCCCAGCTCCACAGCACTGCTTGGCTGGAGGCTGCTGCGGATGCGGCGCGGTAGCAGACGCAGGGGGCCGCCCTCGGCGACGAGCAGGCTGAGGCGCTGCGGCCGGCGGATGGGTGGAGGCAGCAGCAGGACGTGTCGGATCGCCTCAGTCTGCTCATGTGCAGCTGAGAACTGCTCGGCCATGTTCTCGACTGCGTCGCCGAAGAAGCCGGTCTGGGAAACAGGGACCTTGAGGAACTGAACTTTGTCAGCATCCCTCATGTCGACCAGACACAGCCAGAGGTGACACTCCTGGACCACAAGTGTGGACATCGCATGACCCAGAGAACTCGTGGTGACCTTCGTCGTTCGGAGCAAGAGATATGTCGGATCGCCTCAGTCTGCTCATGTGCAGCTGAGAACTGCTCGGCCATGTTCTCGACTGCGTCGCCGAAGAGGCCGGTCTGGGAAACAGGGACCTTGAGGAACTGAACTTTGTCAGCATCCCTCATGTCGACCAGACACAGCCAGAGGTGACACTCCTGGACCACAAGTGTGGACATCGCATGACCCAGAGAACTCGTGGTGACCTTCGTCGTTCGGAGCAAGAGATCAGTTGCGGTTCGGAGCTCTTTCAAAACTTCCGGATCGTGACCACCCTCGTGCAGGTCCCTCAGTGCTGTAGCCTGAAGAACCTGCAGTAACGCCGTATCGTGTAAGGCGGAGGCAACTTCTCCACAGGCCGCATAAGCATCGCCAGACAGACCAGACGAGTACCTACAGACCCGGGAGGGGAGGCACGGTTTGCCCTGCCGGGTGGAGGCGATATTAGGACACAACCGCATCGCAACCGATCGCTCCACTGGGGGGACCCCCGCATATCCCCCTAGCTGCACCACCATCGAGGGTGGTGAGGGACGAGGAGCTAGCAGGTCGGCTTCTGGCAGTAAAAGGTGCCATCCACTACCTGGCAAGCTCCCCATGCACCTCCGGGAAAAAAGGCAACGGGGTAGGGCGCTAAGAACCAGCACAAGCTACCCCGAGAAACCAGTCATCCAACCTTGAGAGCTCGGGACACGGTGGAGGTCTCCACTCGAACCCTACCCTCTCGGCGGCCCGGGAAAGCATAGCCGTTCCGATCTGACTCATGCATTGCCACCGCCCAGAGAACGGCAGCGCAGCCGAAACTTCCTCTCCAGAAAGCTCTGGCTGACCCTCCGATGCAGCGATCGACATCCGGTCGTCGGGAGGAGCTCCAAAGGATACCGTACCGCCAACACCAAGAGCTCCAAAGAGCGCGCTGAACTCGTTCAGTCTTCTTCTCTCAGTAGAGTAGTCAGGAGCAGAACGATGTGATCGCTCAGCTCCGAAGCGAAAAGCTGATTATGCATTGCACCTGCTGCCTAGTTATACTCGCGCTGCGATCAGCGGCAGCTGGATGCAATCATCGGATGCCAATGTGCATTGACTTGTTTAGTTTAAACTCGAAGTGGATTGGTCTCTCTAAGTGAGATCCCAATTCATCGGTCATCGATGTGACTCGGAGTGACCGACTGAAAGGGAACCATACTTTTAATGCTTAGCCCTTAGTAGGCAATGATAGAAATCTGTCAGCCAGTAAAGATACAAAAAATACATATTCAAGCAATTTACCATTATTAGTATTAAAGCTTTTTAAAATGACAAATTACTTCTATCACATTTGATTAATTACTGGCAATATTGAAAAATCATCTAAACATTTTACAATAACCTAATTGCATCTTTATTTTTTTACCTCGAGTTCTTTATATTTTTCAGCACTTGGCAAACAAAAACAACACTTCCTCAAACCTGACACATTATCCCTGTAAAGCCTGACATATGAAATTATACTTTGAATTTTTTTTTTAAGGAAATGTTTTTTTCAAACTTTAGACAACATTTTATAAAATCCATAAGTTTTTTTTTTAGACTGTTTTGACTCATCTACATGAGAGAATGAGAATATGAAGCTCAAACTCAAGGAGGAAAGAACACCTCAGTTTTATTCAGAGGCATAAACTGAGCAAAAATTTAGCAATTTGGTGCAGATGCTGATATTTATATAATCAAAAAGTAATATGAAATTCTACAATACATTGATGATTGAGAGATGAAGAAATAAATCTTTCCCAAAAGCCTGATCATCATATTTGAAACTCACATTTGAACATGATTTTTCAAAAAAAAGTGATGCCTGGATATTCAAGTAAAGCTAGGTTTCTTCAGTCCAGTAAGTGTTCATCTTGAAATATTACTAACAAGTTATTCTTAACATTTATTTTATAAAAATCAGTCAAGGTTTCACATCAAAAAGACATGTGAAACACAAGCTGAAGATGGACATTTGTGCAATTATATTAAAAGACCTTTTACTTCATAAAAAGTCTAAACTATCAATATGACGACAAGGCATGTAGTAGATTGTGTTCAACAGATTTTCAGCAGTTTTGATGATGTTGATCATTTAGAGGCCTTAGAAATTTTAGTATCAAATATGATACAGTAGGGTTACAGAGTAAAACATGAGAATGTGTCTTCTGCAAGTGGGTCAACAGCTGCAAGCATCTAAGGTACAGGCAAGCCAACAGTGACTCACACAGTATGTTCTTGATGGTGTGAATTTTCTTTTTCTCACAGTACTCTAAAATCAATGGAACAAGCTAAACTATGCATGAACATATTTGACTATAATTTGTATTTTTGAATCTACAACTTCATATGAGATCCAAAAATATATGATTGCTGACTAATCAACACGATTGCTAACAATGAATTACCAGGCATTTACAATCATGCATTTACTATTATACTATTGTGCCAGACATTTGCTGATTATGCTGGATTTAAGTTAGATCCAACCTTCATTCTTCCATCCAAGCAATCAAACCTTAACCATAACCCTAATGAGGAAAAGGAGACCAAAGACAAGGCAAAAGAACATGACATAATGTACAAAAGGCCAAACCTACAAGTCTAATTTCTGACATACGAACATCAATGCATACAGATGCTCATCTGGCCATGACACGTTATTATTAATTAAAATGTAGCTTACATTTACATTATGCATTTGGCAGATACTTTTATCTGAAGCAAATTACATTGCATTCCAGGTATGCTTTTTATTAGTTCATGCATTCCCTGGGAATTGAACCCATTACCGGCCTTGCAACCAGCCCCAATGTTCTTATTGTTTGTGTGTGTGTTTGGACGTTATTATATTTCAATGCTTGCATTAAAAGGCACATACATTCACTTTACACTTAAAACATTTTGGTTTGATTACTTATTGTTGGGTAAATGTCCATTGGTACCTCAGTGCAAAGCTTAAATGTAAACGTAAAGGTCTTGAATGGTCGTTGCTAGGAAACGCTTGTTTTGTTTACTGTGGAGACGTGCTGGTAAGTAAAGTAATATAAGTTGCTTTGGATAAATGTCTCCCAGATGTGCAAATGTAAATTAATATGGCTGTGTGTATAAAAGTATAAAAGGACTGTTTTTTTTTTTTTACTCTAACCCCCAAATACCTCTGTGTCTGTTGTCTTGCACGAGATGCTTTTCAACCCCTCGACCACCAGATGGCACTAATATGCACCAGTTTTGATACACTTTGATGCTCAGATTCAAACAGATTTTGTTATTCATTGCAAAATAGGTATGGATGTTTCTGAGATTATAAAAGATGCAGATCTTGGAGATACACAATGGCAAAAAAGTACCTTAGTGACCTAAGATTACAGAATTGCAATTAGGTTGCAGTGTATAGAGGAGTCCATTGAAAACAAAGATGTATTAATATTCATTTATTCTAAAACAGTTATAGGTAAAAAGAAAAATCAGTATCATGGTGGACAGATCAGCGTTGTATTGCTGTACAAAACAATAATAGAAAGTGTTTAGGAAGTTAGATTAGTGAGACATTTGTTTGAATGTTGAGGGTAAGAGGGATAGTTTGAGCAGCTAAAAGGAAATATTGGAAAGATGGTGTAGTCTGAAATCATTCGTCACTTTTCCTGGGTCCAAACGCTCCTTCAGAGCCCAGAAGCAAACAATAAACAGTGCAAATATACACTGTAATTTTAGCAAAAAATTCCTGATCCTAACCTTTATCTCCATACCGAGACTTCAGATGGCCAGACAGTGATTCATCTTTTCTGAATCACTAAAATATGTGTCTGGGACACTGTCATCCAGAGACTGTGAGATTGAAAGCTTAACTTAATGAACCGACATCACCCTCATTCCCTTGACATTTTAAATTATTGCAGAAAACGAGCTCTTTGACCAACAACAGTTTATGATTCTTACATGTTTTACTCATCGTGATAAACTTCACAAATGAACACAACCTTTATAGATTATGAAGCCTAAATTCAATCGCCAGAAGTAAAAAGCTAAGCGTAGGCTATAAACATGATCATAAACACAGTGAGGCTGTGAAGTGACTAGGGATCTCCTGGAGAGCTACTGTCCTGCAGACCCTGGACACCTTGATTATCTGGTTCAGGTGTGTTCGATTGGGGTTGGAGGTGAAATGTACAGGATGGCAGCTCTCCAGGAGCAGGGATGGTGACCCCTAGACTAGTGAGTAGATGAGTTTACCTGTCGGCTTCAATTGTCCTCTGTAGGCATTTAACCAAAAAACCCATTCAAAAAACACTGGAACCAGAAGTATTAAAATGCAACCTCGTTTCCAGAATTCGGACAACAAAAATATGTCTCCCCTGCAGCACTCCATAGCACACCTTACAATGTTCATCACCTAATCAGATAAAAAAAAAAAAAAAAGAGGCAAAGACATTACCCAGTCGCAGCAGTGGGGTGGTTACATTAAAGACAATAAATGAAATAAAATGTGCTCAAACACATAAAAAACATCTCAGTAATTCACACAAAATGACTTCATCAGTTCATCAGTCAACGTCTTATGAAGCAAAAAGCTGCATGTTTGTAAAAGACAAATCCATCAACAAGATATTACTAACTTAAAACCGTTGCTACTGGCCAAAATACGAGTCCTCCAGTGAAACGTGGTGTGGTCTGAATCAGGAGAGCAATCTGCACAGATCAAGCACTGTTTACAAGCCAAAACTGTCCAAAACAGTTTGGGTGGATTTTGATGCGAGAACAAAACGGGATGACATTTTTCACTGGAGGAAGCATTATTATGGATCATGGACGCTCTCAAGGTATTTTGGACAAGCAACATTTTAAAGTTAAAGGTGACATATTTCATATAATTTTACAATGTGTAATATAAGTCTCTGGTGTCCCCAGAATGTGTCTGTGAAGTTTCAGCTCAAAATACTCCACAGATCATTTTATTATATAATTTTGAAAATGCCTATTTTGAGTGGAAGCAGAAACACGCTGTTTTTCGGGCCTGTGTCTTTAAATGCAAATGAGCTGCTGCTCCCCGCCCCCTTTTCCAGAATAGAGCTTCGCCATTACAGCTCGTACCTGCTAAAAACATCGTGCGTTTTAAACCATATGAGTTTAAACTTCTGATATAAGGTTTTCTGAGCGATGATATGTCACCTTTAAAACATCTTGATGGATACCGAGCTTTTCGCTTCACAATATGTTAACTGATGGACTGGAGTGGTGTGGATTATTGTGATGTTTTTATCAGCTGTTTGGACTCTTTTTCTGACGGCACCCATTCACTGCAGAGCATCCATTGCTGAGCAAGTGATGCAATGCTGCATTTCTCCAAATCTGTTCCCATGAAGAAACAAACTCATCTACATCTTGGGTGGCCTGAGGGCAAGTACATTTTCAGCAAATTTTCATTTTTGGTAAACTATTCCTGGGCCCCTTTAAACTGTGTTCAAAAGGGGTTTAAAAATCAGTGGGAAAAGTCAATGATGACAGATTTTGATGTATGCAAGTTCAAAAGATAAAAATGCAATTCATGGACCCATTAACGTTTCCTGTGCTTTTCCTTCAATATTGTGTGGTGTTTGCAGCATCTGAATCCATTACCTCTAAACATTCATTGTCCTGTAGTGAACTTTCATTCATACCTCACTGCATCTCTGTTCAGATGTGTAATTCATTACGCACTAGATTCTAGGCTGGGAGTGAAATCTCTGAGCATGCGCTATTCGGGACAGCTTTTTTTCTCCTGTATCCACTTAGAGGCGTTTCTGTGAGTCGGGAGTCCCCACGGAGAGATAAGCCTCGCTGAAATCAGGGGCCACGTTACAGGGACCGACACACATATACAAGCCCAGATGACGGGGAGCCTTTGTGGCCTAATTGTGCAACTTGGCTCTACTCCCAGGCTGAACCCTGAGCAGAAAACAGCTCATGTGAAGAGAATGTGTTCTCCTCTGGGCCAACAAAACATTTGCACAGATTGCTCTCTTGTTTTGGGGGAAAAGATAATGCTTGTCTTCTTTCAACCCCCACACTGTACCTAACCTAAAGTCAATGTTAGTCAATGCTAACATTAAACTAATGCTAACTAATGGGACCTTATTGTAAAGTGTTGCAAACCTCTAATAATTTATACCTGAAAAGCATGTTTTTCCCCACATACATTGCTGTCTGATTTTCTCTACACATTTTGCTTTTACTTCTCACATTTTTCAAAAGAAAGGGATTAAACGACTAAATGTAATGATATTACTGATTTAACTGCACTGATACGATCAGATGAGAACAAAACATGAAACTCAAATTGAGCTGGATAATGACACTTCTGTAGAGCTGCTTCACAGCTGAATTTGTTTCATTAGTGAATCGTTTTACAAAAATTGCTGCTTTGCAACAATTTGTACCATAAAAAAAACGCTATATAAATGTGACTAGACATATGGTATGTTGGAAATAAATCAGCTGTTTCATATGTGGCCATTTTATTGTTGAAAGGCATACGTTGCAGTGCAAACAGTCTTTGGCAAAAATACAATACAAAATATAAGAATCATTTTGACCACTTGAGCATGTTCAGTCTTGCAGGGCAGTGCATGTCCATGGCAATGTGTGCACAGTTTGGTTTGGGGGAAGATCTTCAAGAGGTTGTTCGATCATTTAGGAAGGAAGGAAGGCCGTTTGGGAGTAATAAAACACTAATATAGAGTCACACAACAGAGATAAAAGAGTTGAATGCAGTCGCAAATGGTAAAATAACAGTCAGAAATTCAGCTGCTCTCAACACAACAGCAGTCACTTTCCCAATCACTAACCAGCACGACTGCAAGCGTACAAGCAGACAGTAATTGTAATGGGGATTCAATGGCGTTTCATACAGTGGAATGTTTAGAGAGGAGCAGCAGTGCAGCTCAGGATATGGCTTTCGATTTCAGTGAGACTCGATGAGTCAGACTCCAAAAAAACAAAAACTAAACTCAAAAACACACCACAGCTCAGACGTCTTACCAGTGCAACACTTCTACTGATATGATTGGAACATCACACCAAGCTACTAAACAAGATTTTCCACAGCATCAAAGCAAAACTTGAGTCTTCAGTCTGAACTGAACATGACAAACACAATGGCAAAAGCACAGATAACACGGCGAACGTCTTGCTGGCTGCACAGTAACAAACATACAGCACGAGCAGTGTAGTCCGACTCACAAACAAATGACTCCTATCCAGTTCAAATGGTACAACATTATTTAGTGATTCCTTAAAAGCACTAAAACGTATCGTTAATGGAATCAGAACATAAATGCAACTCTCATCTCAAATATTGCTCTTCTGCTGGATAAAAGCGTCTGCTGAGTGAACGAATATGAATAGAATTGAACACTGGATGCTGAGAGAGTAGTGTTTCAAGTGATGTATTGTGATGAGGCACAACTGTTTACATCGCTCTGAACACTGTTTGAAAAGGAAGGAAACATCTGGACCTTCATTCATGACAAGAATATAAATACTGGGCCGGTAGATCAGAGCATTACAGAAAAGTACAGTAACACCCTAAAAGAGAGCCTGACGTAAGCTCAGTGCTGCACTTCCCAAACGCTTCACCTCAGTCGCTCCCAAACCAAAAACATCTAGAACAGCTTTCTGTCAAGATAAAGCAAAGAACACCAGGTCTCAGAAAACCCGCAGTTGCCAAGGGAAACAAACATTTGGTGATCAGTAGAGTTTTTTTTCCCCATTGCAAAGATAGATTTCAAGGTATTCACATTTTTCTCCACGTGAGAGGAAGATAAAAAGCGGGACCTAATATTCTACATATGTCCAGAATATGATACTATGCACCATAAACAAAGTAAAAGTATGAGTAAGGTTTACAATTTCTTTAGCGTAACTACAAAACGAAGGGTTTTCGCTCAAGTGTGGTTTTAAAAAGCTCATAATGAGTGTATATACTGTATGGTGCATTGCATATTGCAAAACAATTAAATGCATAAAACAACACTCTTGAGACTCGGGTAAATCACTTAAATGGAGTAAGATAGCACCAGTTCTTCAGCATCCCAAACCTGAGAATGCTTCTTCCGTAAAACAACCAGAAATGAGAAACTCGGGTCCTGGAGTGGAGAGTTCAGCTCCGTCCCCAGTCAAACAAACACAGTTAGGCCTAAATTTAAGTTATGCATTTGAATTGCATATCAAATTTCCATCCAGTTGTTTTATACAGTTTTAACATCAACTAATAAACTGCGATGCACATGTGTCAGTCACACATTAATGAAACAAGACAGATTTCGGCACTCAAAAAAAATCATGGCACAGTTTATTTGTAACTCTTTGCATCTATTTGATTTGATCTAAATATGAATATTTTCAAAATGCATTCATTTATTTTGCTCAGAATAAGCATAAATCTGTTCACGGTGAAAACAATTACATTTATTATAAGTATGAACATGGTTAAAATATGATTACCTCTGGAACAAGCAATAATCAGTTAGTTAGAATGTATGAGATTGAAACACATTAAATGTAATGATGATAAATATATAAACCTGGTTACTGGTTATTCAGTTTAGAAATCTTACCCGTTTCATTGAAGTATAACTGACAAATATGTATCGCATTGATGCTACTAGAAGTCCAAATGCACAGAAATTTGATATGCAATTCAAATATGTAAATCTCAAATTTAAACATAAATATTTTTTGAATGCAACTGACTGTAATTTTCAAGACTTTGGTTTGGTGTGTTTGATTAGTGATAAGAGCTGAACTCTGCAGGAAAGTGTCCCTCCAGGACCGGAGCCGCCCATCCTCGGTCTCGTAAACGAACACTTTGGGTAGTCGTCTCCCGGTTAACATGCCTGAGGAGGAAAACAGGGCCCCAACATTCATCTGTTCAAACACTTTTTAAGGCAGTGTATTTTTGGTTCTTTGTTTAGGGCATCTGAGGATATGCAAACAAAAATACCAATACATGACAAACAACAAAAAACCCTGAAACGCAACTATCGAACAAATGGAGGCATGAGCTCAAGGTTACATTGGTTAAGTGTCCTGAGGTTATACGTGGCGCTCGTTATCCTGCGGTTGTGATGGCTGGTTGAGGCACACGGGGCAGCATGAGCCTTTGGGCGTCACTGGCTTCAGACATGCTGTCTGCGGACACTTTTCCACGAAACACGTCACCTGGGCCTCCTAACAGAGACAGAGACACAGGAACACCTGAGCTTAAAATGGGACAATATTTCTGCAGGAATCATCACAGGTATGTGTCTTTCCTTTACTTGTGGATTATTGTGGTGTTTTTATCAGCTGTTTGGACTCTCATTCTGACGGCACCCATTCACTGCAGATGATCCACTGGTGAGCAAGTGATGCAATGCTAAATTGCTAATGCTAAATTTCTCCAAATCTGTTCACACGAAGAAACAAACTCATCTACATCTTGGTGGCCTGAGGATGGGTGAACTATAACATTTTTGGGTGAACTATTCCTTTAAACTACATGTGATTGACTGCAGATTCTATCCCAGATTGAGTTATAATGTTACAATGACACACAGTACCATGTGAGGGCATTTTTCAGTTTTTGACAGCTAAAGTTCCCCCTAGTAATCAGTTTGTCTACTGATCTATCTATCAACAATTATAAGTACATGAGAGTGATAGAATCCTGCATATTCATTTGCAGTGACATAAAGTAAACACAGATGTAACAGACATTTCATATCCAAAACGAACACTCACTAAGTGCCAAAAGTGAGTAGAATTTGGCATTATTGAGTACATAAAATCTTCTCAATGAGTCATTTGGTAAATCATAAATAAACTATTCCAAATGATTTTAAACACAGCCTAGTGAAACTTAAAAGTGTGTAATACAGTTGAAAATCCATTGTTTTTGTTAAAATCAATAACAACGCTTGAGTCTCTGAAGGTGTACTCAAACAAAAAATACACTACATACTCCACTTTCCTGTAACCCTGCAATTTTTGATACAGTCAGAAAAACAATGCTACTGTACAAGCAAATTGCAATATATATTGAATATTATCATGATATATACTGAATACATCACTGTGCATAATAACAATAGCAAAATTAACGTTTAAACTTTTAAAATGGAAAAGAAATGCTTCTCATATATTACATTGTTTGTTAGTAACGCCATGCCAGCTTCGGTGGCTATTTTCATGGCGAGAAAAATGTATCTCATATATTACATTAAAGGTTGTGTATCACAGCTTATTGCAGTTACACATTTTAATGTTTGACTCTAAGGACAATTTTATTTGCTTTTGGTCCATAAACAATTCTGTAATCCTGAACCAAAGCCAGTTGAGAATCACTGCTTGAGATAAGTCAAATGTTTCTGTGTCTAGAGTTCACAATACCTTGAACATTGGTACATTGTGTAAAACTACCGTGTTCACATGCCCATGAATGCAAGTAAAAAATGCAGCACAGTCTACATGTTGAATGCAAGTCAGAAATGCTCAATGCACTGATAAACTTACATGACACTGACAGGTGGTGCAGGGGTTCTTCTTCCAACTCTCTCCATCTACTCGCTCTCTCCCGTCCTCATCTGCACAGTCTGTCCTGCTCAGACGGCCTTCAAGTCTTTTTATCTGTCAGTTCCAACAGTGAGAAATAGTTTTTTTCTTTTTTTTTTATGTCTACTCTTTGCATTACAATAAATGCTACAGTATATTCTGTTTTAATGCACCATACTATACTGATTCATATTATAATGTGTGGGAGTGAAAGGTAATGGCAATAAAATGACTACTTTATTAATTGTTATAAAAGTTATTAATTGTGAATGAGCAGTTACTTTTTACAAACAGGTGATATAGAGTATAATCAGTTATTTTGCAAGTAGGATGTCTTTCTAGATCAACATCTTTTGTTCTGCTAATTCACTGCTTTATCTGGTATCGGATAGACTTGAAAACATCTATTGTGAAGTGGACAAAGAAAATATGGAAGCTATTTTTTATATCACTGTGACTGCCTTGTGTTATTAATCAAAAGAAGTGTCTGGAAAGTTTGATTCTTGGCCTGTTGCACATTTTCAGCATCTCGGCATCACTGCCAAACGCTTGTGTCTGAGCAGATGGCAATCGTCCTTATCTATTCAGCTTACCAACAAAAGTCAACTAATTCACAAATTTCTGCGACTGGATTTTCACAAGGTTTATATAAACAGATAACAGAAGTATATAGTGCAGCTTGGCATTGCATTGTACCAAGTGAATCATGAGTCCTAACCTGTTTTCGTAAACTTGTGATAGTTTTCTGCATGTCGGCAACAAAGTCTTGGAAATCCTTAATGGAGGGTTCAGTGCTTGACTTTGGTGATACAGTTATGTTTATTGCAGTTAGAGCTTCTTCCAAAGCGCTGAAAAACAGAAATCATTAAAAGTATGATTGATTGATAAATAAGCTTTAACAAATTAAATTATGCATTATTTGTTATTACTACTATAGACCCTTTTCACAGACTGTGATGACATTTCCACAGTTATTTTCATTTAAAAAAATAATGTAAATTTGATATAGTAAAACACTATACTTTCTGTTTTATCACCTTGGCATTACATTTCAGAAAACTGGTTATTTTTTTCATCTTTTAGAAAGACATACACTGTAAAAAATGACCGTGAATTTAACTGTAAAAGACTGTAAAAATGCTACAGTAAAAACCTGTTAAATGGCTAACTACTATATACGGTGAAAAACGGTTTTGGACATTACATGTAATTTTACGGTAGTATATATATTTTGTATACTAGTGAATAACCGTAAATTGACATTCCCCGAATTCCCTGCTTTACATTTCAAATTTGATGTTTTTTTGTTGAAATAACTATGTTCTCTTATCAGTTTTGTAAAATAGGGTTGTGTGTTACACCTAATGTTGTTAAATGAATGTTTATTGCATTATTTCAGTTTCATGTGTGTTACCATGATGGTGTTT
>NW_015640510.1:212430-215274 GCF_001515625.1 Sinocyclocheilus rhinocerous
CCTGCATTTGGTGGTTATCAGTGTATTACAAAAGTACAAAACAGATTTCAGTACTTCAATAGGTTGGTATATTAACATTATATCAGTTAATGAAATTACGGTATTTAACTGTATATTTAAGTTAAAACCGTAAAACCTAAAACGTCGCTACCATATTTTTTACAGTAAAATTCCGGCAACCACAGCTGCCGGTTTTTTATCGTAAATTTTACGGAATTTTTTTTTACAGTGTTAAGTCTAATTTCTGTTCACCACTATAGAAGTTTACAGAACTTTGGGCCAGTTTTACCAACAGCTTGCGCCAGCGCAAACCGTCTTTTGGTGTTAAAATAGTACTGTCAGGATTATCATTATGGAAATCAGATGTTGCGTTGGTGTTCTTTAATGTGAACCTTGTGTAACACCCCTGTGGACTGTTTGTTGTGGTTTCTTCCCCTTTTGTTGGTTTAGCCCGTTCAATCATTAGTTAATTATCCTCAGTGTGCTCACCTGTCTGCCCCTCGTTATCTGCCCTATAAGTTCCTGTCTCGTGTATTCTAGTATGGTCGGTTATTGTGAATGTTACCCTGAGTGTGTGTGTGTCTCATCTACCCGTATCTGCCTTGTTGTCTCTACATTAAACATCCTTATTTGAATCCTTGTCGTCCTCGTCATCCTGCCTGCCTCCACACACCTTGACCGTGACACCTTGCCAGTAAATCACACGCAGAATTATTTTCCCCTCCCATCGGCGCTTTTATGGAATTGCGCTCTAATGCTAATTTGCCCTGTTTAGTAAATCTGGCCCTATGACTTTTGTTTCTGAGAATCCTGGAAATGTGAAAAGGGTCCATTATCAGTAATGCTATGAGAATTTACAAATGATCTTTGGTGAAATGCAGAAATTAAATGGAGCATGTGAGTTGTACCTGCTGTTGTCGGTGAGGTTGCTGGCAGGTTTCTCCTCTGCATAGCTGTGCTCAGCTGACCTGCGGCCTCTGAAGTGGTACGACAGGGCGTTGAACTGACCTTTAGTACGGCAGTCTGCAGGTGCAAGAAATTCAGCCTTTATTTGAAGCAGAAAAAAACAGCTGTACAAAAGACTAGACAGCTTATACTATGGTCATTTACAGCACTGACAAATTAAAGTGGTCAATGATTGCAAAATTTGACTGGACATTTGACTGGATTAGTTGATTTATCTATAGAACATTAGATGTAGCATTTTGAAGTAAAATAATGCAGTTAGATCGCATTTATTTGAATTAATTAGGTAGAGAATTAGCATGAGCCAATTACCTGCGTCTGTGCAGCATTGTACAGTGAAGCTGTGAGTTTAATTACTTCAGAAACAGAAATGCTTATAATGTAGTGGTTTCGTGTGTGCTTGAGTGTCTGTGTGTGCTATGAATGATGAAGGGAGCTTATTAATATAGAACAGTGTTTTAGCTACCTGTGCATTACAGAGTTTTAATAGACACCTTCCAGCCAATCAGAGTATTCAGATAGACTATGGTATAAATATTATTTAAATCTTACACAATAAAAAATGAAACAAAACAATTAAATATTAATGAAGAGGAATATGAAAATGAAGAAAAGATAGAGCACAAATGTCAAAGACATTCTGTAAAAAACATACAATCACAAAAGAATAAATAATTCAGTGTATATGTGCATATACAAGCAAGTCTAGCTAAAATTATTCAAATCATTTCAAAGGATTTTTAACATAGAATAAATTAAAAGCAACACAAAACGTATTATAAGGCCTTAGTGAGAATACTGCAGTTGAAAACAGTGATTTGATGCTGATTATGCTGTTTACGTTGGGTTTTGAATGCCTTTTCTACTTAAATAATTGGGTGTCAAAATTCAAATACATGTTTCTATCCTAGATTTAAAATAAACAGAAATGTTTCTTGAGCAGCAAATCAGCATATTAGAATGATTTCTGAAGATCATGTGACACTGAAGACTGGCGTAATGATGCTGAAAATTCACAATTACATTTTAACATACATATTCACATAGAAAACAGTTGTAATAGTATTTCACAATATTGCTGTTTTAATCTTTTTTTTATATGTATATAAAATAAATGCATCCTTGGTGAGCATAAGAGATGTCTTTGAAAAACATGAAAAGTCTTAAACATTCCCAACTGACTGGTAGAATATAAGATGTGAGTCATGGTAAACGAGTCTCATACCTTCACAGCAGTCCTGCCACATACGGAGGTCAAGCTTTGGTAAATCGTCACAGCTTCCATAACCGTGAGGGAATTTAGCCACGCTAAAGACATCTGACTGGATTCGGGTGATGTTGTCACTATTGTCACACAGCACCCGGGCGAGAGACGTCTGCTTCAGTTGGGTCAACTGAGCAGGGCTAAAGGACCCAGGGTTCTCATACCAAAACCTATAATTACATAAAGTGAAGTTGATTCATTGATTTAACCATGTCTGGATCATGATTAAAATGCAGTGGTTGCCTCTAATTTCAAATGTCTACAGATAATTTTGTTTAAGACCAGTTTGCTTGTTATAGAGCAAATAATATGGAAGACAAATAATGACAAATGTCTTTGGAACAAAAAAGCACGTTGAATTGCACTAACTGAAAAAATAATGCATTGCATTAACAGTGCTTGCATTTTTAGTGGCTGAAATCCAACATGGCTGTATATTTAAGCTGTGAATATTTCAATTCAAAACA
Organism: Sinocyclocheilus rhinocerous; assembly: GCF_001515625.1. NCBI lineage: Eukaryota > Metazoa > Chordata > Actinopteri > Cypriniformes > Cyprinidae > Sinocyclocheilus > Sinocyclocheilus rhinocerous. Next base: position 215,128 of record NW_015640510.1, read on the forward strand.
TTTCAGACACATTTTCATGATTAAAAATTCAATAATTCATATTCACCTTCTAGAGTTCACTTCCAAAATATTCAATCTGTTTAAAAATACGATGTATAATATTTGACAGGCAATTTTCGGTCCATTTTATTTCACTTTACAAATTCG
>NW_015640510.1:215284-221886 GCF_001515625.1 Sinocyclocheilus rhinocerous
GTAGCATAGAGTAGGAAATCAACACTTTAATTGAAACAACCAATAAAATCTTTAGAATCAGCGGTGGGGCGGAGTTTGCACTGAAGTGGATTGGGGGAAAAAGTGCGCATGCGTGTCATGTGCCTGTCTGTCAATGGGAGAAAGCCACGCCCTATTTTGGAGCTCCCACCCCGTTTTGGAGTTCCCGACCCCATTTGGAGATCTCCAGGCTGCAGTTATACCCTTCTGTAAAATTCGGCATTGCACATCCGGGAACTGCAGGAATAGCAGTAGAGCACCGATGCATGATCGCCATCTGCTGTCAGTCGCTCACCAGCAGGTGGCGCAAGCGGCTGTTGATAAAAACCAAAACAACCGGTAGCACAAGTCATTCATTCATTCATAAAAGCTGATTTGCAGGAATGGAGCAAGCGGTAAGTAGAAGTTATGATAATCAGGGCCAGTATGTAGCCTATATGCGGAAAAGCTGATTGTGTTTACGTTTAATTCAGCATCTTCGCTGTTACTCGTTTAACCTGCATGTAAGCAGCTTTCTCTATCGCAAAGGAGATTATAATGCTATTTTAACCGATGCTGAGGTTGTACAGAACTAACATTACATTGGAGGAAGACATATATTGTTTTTGGTTGCTTATTTCCCTTAACTTTGTATCATGGCTTGTGTGAGGCTGAGTTGTAATACTGGAGTTCCCCTCATACGTCACACTCCAGGATTCCCCAACGACACGTAACGTGAAAAATGCATAACGCACCACAGTGAACTAATGCAGTGATATAAGAAGACCAAACTTACACCTTACTGATGATGCAAACTATATACAGGCAAGCAAATGAGGCGAGAAGAACTCAACGCGCTGCATTTTCTTTATAATCGCCGCTTTTCTATCACCTTTAGTTTTAGGTTCGATGTTCGCCGGACATTCGCTTTCCCTTGCCACACTGATATAGAGTCGACAGTCCTACAAATATATCACTACCACGATTAGTTTTAACAATATGCAGCCACTTTATATCGACATAAAAAAAATAATTCAAACCCGCCTATGTGTATTGTAGCTGCAAATTTAAACAGCAGAAAGCTTTGACGCGCTATCTCACAAGCCATGCCCAAGGGACCGTCTGACAATTCCACCGACTGGGTTAAAACGTTCAATGTATTGTAATTAAAATGACTTTTAACATTTAAAATTACACACTGTCAATGTATTACTCATAGTGTAATATACACAAATATATATACCCCTATACACAAACACAGTACACAATTATGGTCATAAAAAGTCCCCAAAAGTCTTTTTTTCGTGTTCCTAAAGGTTGTAGTATGTTCCTAGTGCCCAGGTTGACTTACTACAGGTGAGATTTTGCCTTCATATATGTACAGTACACAATTATTTTCATAAAAAAATACTGTAAGTCCCCAAGAGTTTTTTCATGTTACAAAGGTTGTAGTGTAAAATATCTGTGTACTGTACGTACAGTAAGGGAGGTATTGGCAAAAATTCACCTATAGTAAGTCATTCTAGTCACTAGGAATGTACTACAACCTTTGGAACATGGGAACAAAACATTAGGTGAATAATTATATACTACATGTACAGTAAGAAAGATATTGGCAAAATTTTAACTGTAGCAAGTCAGTCTGGTCACTAGGAACATACAACATTTGGAACACAAAAAACTCCATTTTGATGAATTAGGCTACTTTTTTTTCTTAAAAATACACTGTGTACTTTACATACTTAGGGGAAGTATTGTCTAAGGCGAGAAATTGGCAATATATATTTAGTCATTTTGCCCTCTTTACTATAGCCTTGTAAACATTAATTTGAATGAATTATTGTACTTCGTTTTGTACTGTGTAAACTGGTAAATTTGCAGACGGTCCCTACAGCAGTCTAGACGAATATGCAGCGAATATCAAACCTAAAACTAACTTTGCGCTTGGTTTTCTATGGGAGAAAAAGGCTTAGGTAAAACTTTGTGGGTTGTGTTAATATGGGCTCATCTGCTTAACTATACATAGTATATTTAATTAATTAGATACCGAATTTAGTCATTTATTATCAATGTCTTGAGGCAATAAACCACGTTAGTGTTTTCTTTATGGAAAATGGTTAAAGTGCAGTTTTGCGCATTGCGCAATTGAAATTGAAATATTCACAGCTTAAATATACAACTATGTTGGATTTCAGCCCCTAAAAATGCAAGCCCTGAAAATACAAGGCATTAAAATGCAAGCACTGTTAATGCAATGCATTATTTTTTCAGTTAGTGCAATTCAACGTGCTTTTACGTTTCAAAGACATTTGTCATTATTTTCTTCCATAAAATAACCAATAAATAAATTTGCTTTAAAAAAACAAAACAAAACAAAAACAAACAGACAAACAAAATTCTGTAACCAGTATCAGTATCGGGCAATTTGCTCGATAAAAAAAGAAAAAAAAAAAAAAAGATTCGGAATCAGCCATGATCGGTGCATCACTAATTAAAATACTAAATAAAAGGCCTCAAATTAGAAGTACAATCTTTTTCTATCAATTCTTCAATAGGTAGATCTTGTCTTTCATAAAGGCCAAGGTCAGTGATCTTGGGCTTAAAAAGGTTGGTGACCACTGCTGTATGTACCATAGCAAATCTCAACAGCTTGATTGTATATATTGTCGAAAAAATGTAAAATATATGTAAACAATATATTAAAAGTTGGATATATAGTACATCCTATTTTACCAACATACATACTGTATACTCATGTAGGACAATATATACTATATAGCAAATCTCAACTGCTTAATCACTTGTATTGTCGCAAAATGTAAACTATATTATCACCTAGCTCTAATCTGCTAAATGTGACTATAAGGTATGAATATAAGATATTATAAACAAGAACATCATCATTTTTGGAAAGCTGCTTTGAAACAATAGGGCTTCTCATACTCTAAACCCAGGTAAACAGAATTCTGCTTCACGTTTCACACTGCTCACAATTTATCTGCGGTTAACGTTCTTATTTGCTGTGTCAGTGTCATTGATTGAACGAAAGTAGCAATACATGTTTACATAATATTTACATTGCGTATCTATATTTTATATATTGCAAATTGTTAGATTTTCCCTAAATGGACTTATTGGACTATACAGGTAGAATAAAACACTCCAAGACAATCTTTTCTTCTCTCCAATTCATGTTGTCCATCACTATTTGGCTTTTTTCGCCTTAAGCAGCAAGGAGACCGTTTATACAACGTGCTGTGTTCCTGTGACTGACCAAAGCATGTGAACATGAGGCACGATTGATTGGGTGTCTGTTGCTAGAATTGTTTAACATGGTACATGTTTGACACCACAACATAGCACTGCAATCACTGCTCCGGAGCAGGCTTTCATAACATATAACTTGTCTAAATTACAAGTGTGAAGCATGCCTTAAGCCGAGGTTAAAAATGGGGTTTATAATCACAATAACCCAGGGTTACGCGCAGTGTGAAAAGCCCTAATGTGTATTATGAAAAAAAAACTATACAAATAAGTTTGGAATTTGAAAAAAAAAAAAGAAGAAGCAATTTCTGAGGAACAAGGCCAGGTCTTACCGGTCACCATCTCTGAGACGCTTGAACTGGGTTGCCAGTAAACACATGAGGGTCGGTCCCAGTCTGCTGCCAGGCACCAGCTCTTCAGCCATCAGCGCAGGAAACAGGTCAATATTCTGAGGTGTGCCATACAGCCTGGGAGCAGAACAGACCATTACACCCAGAAAATGCTGAATGCGTCTTTCAATGACATGTGATATAGAACGAGACCTAACCTTTGAAGCTTTTCTCGCACGCTGGGGTTCTGAATCTCATTCCTTAGATCATCAAACGTCTGCGCGGACGTCAGGTTGCAGAACACCCGGTAGTCATTGTAAGGTGGCATACCGTGGTCACGTCCCCTTTGGATATTCATGGCAGCAAGGTCAAGCGCCACGGAGTGCGCCATCGAGAAAAGGCGTTCGGTAAGTTCGGTGTTAAGCAGTTGAGTGGACACTCGCATTTTTCCCGCCACTCCAAACAAGCCACGGAGCAGAGGATCGATGCCTCCTTCGTTCACAATACGGAAAGGTGAGAAAAAAGCCTTATGCAGCAAAATGTGTCCTTGCTGGATGGGCTGAAAGTTTTCGTTGAGCCGGTACAGAATGGGGTTAATGAGCGTATGGCCAAAGCGGAAGGCAGCAGTGGCAAAAGCATTGAGGATGCCAGCATTAATATTGGGATTATAGCCATTATAGTCGCCCATTAGCCTCATGCCAGCCTCGCCCAGTATTTTGGGCAACCAATGGCTGTAGGTTATATGCTGCATTTGGGCTCCGACTATCTTCCGTGCCTCATGGTAAATGGTTTCGCCATCCCAATGGGGATTGAGACGTAGCAACTCGCTGGCTATGCGGTTATGTTCACGGAACCAAACCGTGTGCATAGCCGTCAACCCAAGCTGCTCATTTGCACGATGGTCCCCAGCTAGGAAGCAAGGAATGGGACTTTCGTTTTCGTCCCGCATGCACTCTGTTGGTGGGCCAGTTGCAAAGGGGAGCAATGGCTTGCCGGTACGTTGCACAATACCCTGCCGCAACATGCCCCGATGGCTGGCCAGGTCACGGATCTCTTCTGCCTCGTGCTGTGAGCTGCCGTAAACATTGGAGGCATCGATGTAGGAGGTGAGCTGGTTCATCTGCTCGCGTGGATACACAGAGTTCATAAGCAGAGAGGTCATTCCACTGCCGCAAACAGGACTAGAGCGCACAAAGAACATGCAACGTGCTCCGTTGCGCCGCTGCCGTGGATCGTCAGGAGGGAACATGATTGGAAAACAAGGTGGGTCATTGGTGCACACCGAGGTACACAACTGTCCATCGGAGAAACGAGACTGGCTGAGGGATACAACGGTTGAATCCAGGTCGTGGTCAAGGAACTGGCCCCATTGCATAAGCATGTGTGTGTAGCGATCATCTGGGGTGATGGTCTCCGTCCCAATCATGGTGGTGGAGACCAGGCGTGGAAGAGGCAGAGGGAAGCTGTTATGCCTTCGCTCAGTGGCGCCACGCGGGAGATTGAAGCCATTGTCGTAGACGGGCTTTAGTAAGCGCTCAAAAGCAGTGAGCGAGGCGCCCCACATAGGGTGCTGCAGGTTGTTGCAAGTGCCATCGTGGGTGCGATACTTCTGGTGGAAGCAGATATCCGAGCAATTGTTGAAGCGCCGATGGGCCGTGCAGCCAGACAGGTTCGCTATCATATCAAGGAAACGTGGCGACACCAAGTCATTGTAGCGGTAGGCTGTTAAGAAAGAAGTTACGAAAGAGTGTGTTAAAAAAAAAGGTGCTGTACTCCTACTATTTTGTAAAGTGACAAATACAGTTGAAATGAATGGCTCTAAAGGGATAGCTGATTCAAAATTAGAATTGTGTCATCATTTACTCACTCTCATGTAATTCTAAACCCATCAGACTTTGGTTAATCTTTGAAAAACTAATGAGGATTTTTGAAATTAAATCTTAGATCTCCATTGAAAGTCCAAGTAATCAAAACTTAGGAGATCTGAAAAATGAAATCCACATGTATTGAGTGTTTTTTTTTTTTTTAAATCAAAGTCATGTGATTAATTTAGGGTTTAATTTACATCTGAACAATGATCGACACACATAGATGGAGAACATCACATATGGTAAACACAGAAGCTCAAACACACACGTTTATGATGCACAAGTTTCTGTGTTTATCATATGTGATTCACTATGTATGTGTGCCAAAAAAAAAAATTTAAAAAACGCTTTGTATAGATTCATATAATTCATATAGATTCATTTTATGATGCCTTTATGACCTTTTTGGATCTTTTGGACCTTTTGGTTACCTAGACTTTCAATGGACAAAAACCTTCTTAATTTTTGATTCAAAGATTAACCAAAGACTTATGTGTTTGAAATGGCATGAGAGTGAGTAAATAGCCGCGTTTCCACTGTCGGGTAAAAAGCGGGCGTGCTAGTGCATGCCAGGGCCAGTCACGTTTCCACTGTCACTTCCGGGGCTTGATTGTGCCTGGTCGGTGCTTCCTCGGGGCCAACGGCCCGAGTTTTTTGGCCCGACGAAAACCTTGGGCCAAAGCGGGCCAGCTGGGGCTAGAGGAGTGGTTATGAACAAAGGCGGAGTTTCTCCGCGTCTGGAGAGCGTCAGCGCCGTGGATCATTTCATAATGTTAACAGATAACACCAGCATCAAAGACTTTTAAAATAAGTTGAGCTCAAAACTCACTTTCAGACAGAAGCGAGTGTTTGAAATAACTTGATCCGATGTGGATTATGATCACCATACAAGGCAGAAATATTTATAAGCGATGCAAAAGACTATGCACGCTAGCCATTAACGTTACCTTAGTAAACATGGTAAATACGACCGCTTGAAGAAATCAGACGTCAGCTTCTTATTCTCTATCACAATCGTGTATTTATTTAGTAACATATTTTATCTGTCATAAGTCACGTCTCGAGAGTTTAGCTTCGCGTATGTCATAAAAATATAATAATGGTTTTTGTTCGGGAGCTTTTATAAAAATATAGAAATGATCAT
>NW_015640510.1:221906-224571 GCF_001515625.1 Sinocyclocheilus rhinocerous
GTTTTTTGGCCCGACGAAAACCTTGGGCCAAAGCGGGCCAGCTGGGGTTAGAGGAGTGGTTATGAACATAGGCGGAGTTTCTCCGCGTCTGGAGAGTGTCAGTGCCGCGGATCATTTGATAAAGTTAACAGCTATAACACCAGCATTAAAGACTTAAAATAATTTTAGTTCAAATCTCACTTTCAGACAGCAGCGAGTGTTTGAAATAACTTGATCCGATGTGGATTAGGATCACCATACAAGGCAGAAATATTTATAAGCGATGCAAAAGACTATACACGCTAGCCATTAATGTTACCATAGTAAACATGGTAAATACGACTGCTTGAAGAAATCAGACGTAAGCTTCTTATTCTCTATTACAATCATGTATTTATTTAGTAACATTTTATCTGTCATAAGTCTCCTCTCGAGAGTTTAGCTCCGCATATGTCATACAAATATAATGTTAAAAATAATAATGTTTTTTGTCCGGGAGCTTTTATAAAAACATAGAAATTATCATTCTTTCTAAATGTGATGTAGCCTATATACTGTGACTACAAATAAACAGAAACAGACTCGACTGAATAAGTAGGTATGCTATGTTCATACCGCTTTATTTCTGTGTGACTAATTTTTAATCCTGATAAATTAATTCATTATGATCAATGTTTCACTTATTACTGTAAAACATCGGTGCTTTTGGATTTAAATATTTAACAAAGCATGCAAACAAACGGCCGCTTTTATCATGTTCGTTTTGTGATCGCGCTAGTTCCAGTGACTTATTTCTTATTAGTTTTCTGATAACTTCTCTTTGTTGGTGAAATGATGGGGTTGCGTGACGTTGTTCCTGAGAGGCGTGTAAAGGGCGGGTTTTAGTGAAGCGCAGCGGAGCTTCTGGCCCGACCGTGGAAACACAGCGTGATTTTGGCCTCGGTGCTACAGGTCTGAAGCTATTAGCCCCGCCCGGCCTGTTTTTTTTGGGTGAACTATCCCTTTAAGAGGGCACTTAGTCTCATCCTCAAGCGATAACTGGACAAAACTGGTTCCAATCGGACTGTCACACAGCTACACAGTTTCTGTGAGTAAGGTAACACTGGTTATTAACAGCCTGGTAAGAAAGTTGTGTTGATATAATGTGAACTAATTAGATGCAAAGTGGACCAGACCCTATTATGATGGTTAAATTCTGACGTTAGACGAGACAGCAATAGATGCAAGTAATTGTGCCTGTTGACCCCTTCTTGGTATTTGTGTCAGTGAATGTGTCCAGAGGGTAAATGCTCAGAATGGGGCAGGGCTTGTCCAAACATGTGAAGCCATTTTGCTTAGTGTGGTGATGAAAGCTGTGCTGTTGTCATAACCAGAAAAAAGTGACCCATGTCTTCTGCAGCAGAAAGCGCCACAGTGTCTGCTGATTATTTAGTAAAGGAGACATTTGCCATATACTAGTTGCATAATGAATCACCATAGCAAGAATCTCTCATTTGAAAAGCAGCATGTTGGTGTGAAATACCTGTTCCATTAGTGTCCACCATGAGGCCCTGATTGACATGCCTCTGGATGAGAAGTAGGGTCTGCTCAAAAATCTCTCCAGCTCTGGCCTGCTCCACTGTGTAGGGGTCCCGGGGGTAACGAAACAGAGCCAGAAGCTCGGCAGGGGTACGAGGAGATCTGATGATGGTGGAGAACACATTAACTTCCACATTCACAAAAGCCATTCAGACTCACTCTGGAAGAGAATACACATTAGCAAACTGCAGACCTGCATTACATCTAACAGATAAGTAGACCAATCTCATAGCACAATCTCATAATTTCTTATTAATCAATTCAAAACTTTTTTCAAACTGTGGACAGTGGACAGGCAAGACACTCCAGGTAAATAGGGTAAAAATCAATTTAATAGATGTCACCATGTTTTCCCCTATTGATTGATTATATGTGACCCTGGATCACAAAAGCAGTCATAAGTAGCACAGGTATATTTTTAGCAATAGCCAACAATACATTGTATGTGTCAAAAATCCGTGTATCACTTGATCATTAGTTTTTTGATTTAATATTGAAAGTAGAAAAATGAGAAAACTGCTCCTTTTTCGTTTTTTTCCAAAAAGCGAAAAACGAGAATTCAGCTTAAATTTTCGTTTTTTGTTCAGGGGTAGAAAAATGAATAAACAGCAGAATAGTCCTCTGCTGCTGCAGTTGTACAGATTCTTAAGGCATTTATTGCAACTACATTTAATCTTTTTTCATCAAACAAACAGGCTGAATAGCTCGACACAACTCATACCGGGGCAGAGTCTAGACAGGGCTTTCTTCTGTGTAGATATAAATTCTATTCTTTGCATCAGCTGGGCATGGCAGGGGATGATATGACAGCTGTCATAGCCTACCCTGCTCACCCAGTAAGTCTGTTTGTTTAAGAAATTAATTAATTAGTTTCAGAATAAATATTTTAAGCACTAAGACAAAAAGGAAAGCATAATAAATTAGCTTGGGCATATATAGGGCTATAATGTTCATGCAAGAAATGTCATTCTGACTGACAACCGGAGAACAACAGCCTACTGTTAGAGTTTTATAATGTAGTCTTGTGTTTTATTAAAATTGATTTGATATCTCAAAAGGAGATGCATAGGATTATTTTACGACAGATATGCATCCGCTTCAAAAAAAA
>NW_015640510.1:224614-257985 GCF_001515625.1 Sinocyclocheilus rhinocerous
ACTTAATACTCTGTCATTTATAGTCGTATGGTAAAATTAATATTTTTATTTGTGTAAGGTTACGTTCAAAATAACTACAAAATGTCATGCCTTTGAAAAATAAAGAGAACAACAGAATGCACTGCTTTTAGCGTCTTGGTCTCCTTAAGCATCTTTCTGGCGCATGACATGAACCACAGCAAATACTTGTCTTTTAAAAGGCTTCATTTTAGATTATTTGACGTTAAATGCATAAGTCACTTTGGAATAAATCACAGTAGGCCTATGTATCATGATAAAAAAAAAAATGGAAAAAACAACAACAAAAAAACGAAAAAGGAGCCGATTTCTCATTTTTCTACTTTCAATATTAAATAAAAAAACGAATGATCGAATGATACACGGATTGTCAAAACTGATCAAAATCGATTTTTTTTTTATGCCAAAATCATTAGGATATTAAGTAAAGAATAAAGATCAGTGACATGTCAATAAGTGACATTTTAAAAGCTGACTACAAATAACAGCCTACCTACCTGAATTCAGTTATTTATGTCAGAATAACTACAAACTAATTTAGTGTTTACTAGGGTTATTTGAGAGAACCATATGAAACAATGAATAAGCGTTTTGCCAGAATCAACAATAAGCATTTGCTCCAAGGCTGTTGGTGTCGATTCAAACAAAAGCTAAAGAACATCAAAGCCGTCAGCATTAATATCATTTTTATCATTCAGAGAGTTGGCTTCACTTCACATATTATCTCTTGTGAACTAAGAAGGTGCCACGTTATAACAATATATCTGCGGTCATTTGTGCCAAAAACACTGACAGTTTTTTTTTTTAATTTTCACCCATGACCAGTTGTTTTGGACTGCATAAATTCAATAAGCATGCTTAAATGTCTTGGCAAGCTTAGTCAAAATGTCAACTAACTTTGTAATTTAAAATTTAAAACAGTCATGTGAGGAAAAATGACATCAGTTTTGTAATTCCAAATCCTAATCTTTGGCAGTCTCTCTTTACTATGATAACATCTCTCAGTTAGACTTCATTCAAAAGCATTTGTCTTTGAAGCAGTCCTCTCCAGTTATGAAACACAAACACTCTCAGTGAGCTAACGTGAGCTGGCACTGGCCTCGACAGACAAAATAACCCCCTAACATCAAGCTCAGAGCGCAGAGTCCCCTTGCAGTGATAAATTAGGACTCATACCGCAGTGACCAGCCCTTGTCCAAGGCATAAATGGTCCCAGTAAATTCCTGATGGGTTACGGCACTGTGACTCACAGCAGAAGGAATTGTTTTCTTGGCATGTTTTGCCTGTAGCACCAAACGCTTACCCGTCAAAGAGCTGCCTCCTGGTGGAGTCTATTGCACTGTTTATGCTCCGAATGGCCTCTTCAAGAGACGTCGAGACAAAAGGATCACCCTCCCTGCTCACCTGTGGGACTGGAGAAAATTATACAAAAATTATTTTCATGAACTAATTGTTCATTTCAACATGAAAAAATGTGTCTAGATCGCCATACTCATTTTGTTATGTTCCATCCAACAATGTTTGAATGCAAAAAGCATTATTCCGATTGGTGGTTAACCAAAGTTTGTTCTTCAATGGTCAATCCTCACTACATTTGATCACCCTCCCACCTCAAAATCCTCAATATGTGTTTACAGCCTTCAATTCTTACCTTGCACTGTTAGCACCATACTAGATGAGGAATATCCAATGGAGTTGCGGGCTACACACTCATATCGTCCCCCATCGGCAAGCCCCACGTCTTGCACTTCCAGATAGCCATCTGGACTGATATGAAACTTCCCACTCTCTGTAATCTGGACTCCATCCTGTAGATCAGGGACCAGAGATTGTTTAAATGAGTCTGGTCACAAAACCAGGATAGTCCTATGGGGACCAAAGTGGTGGAAATGGATGGATTGGCCAGTTGTTAGGGAATGTGGCAGCTAATGGATCTAACCTTGCTCCATGTGATGATAGGTGTGGGCTCACCCTGCGCGCTGCACGGAATCTGGACATCTGATCCAGACTCCACAGTCGTATCCCTTGGAGCGCTTGTGAAAACAGGCGTTACTGGTGATGTAAAACCATATGTTAATGATTACAGTGCACAAAAACGCAGCTAAATCATGAGTCATGCACATAATGTACAACATGAAAAGAACACGCACAGGTCATACATGGTGCTAAGATCTTGCCGACTGTCAAGGCTCTGTAATTATAAAATCTATGAAAGGGCAAGAGGTTGAGTCTGAGAGAGGCATATGCGAGTCTTCAAGGCCAAAATGGATTGGTTTGTTTAAAGAGCTTTATCCAAACATGGCGGTGCTGAGGTCCTTGAAGGGATAGTTGAGCTTGCTGTTAATTTACTCATCCTCAGGCCATCCAAAATGTAGGTGACTTTTGAGCGAACTATCCTTTGAAGTTATTAAAAACTAGTGCATAATTACCCCATTTTACAGTTGCTCTATAGTAATCTATAAGAATTTGCCACCAACTGCTATATATATATATATATATATATACACAGGTATATATATATATATTTTTTTTTTTCCGTAGAGATGGAAAATTACATTTTAAATCTTGTTTTGTGAAAAATATATCAAAATTAAGTGAGTTCTTGCTAAAAATAAAAGAAGAATCTACCAATGGGGTAAGAAAAATAAACTTAGTTTAAAGGGAAAATAAGGTTATTTTTCTTGTTAAGCAAAAACTCACTTAATTTCTTATTTAATTTTATTTTTCACGTTCATTTCTGCTCACAAGTTCACATACCCCTTGCAGACTATGCAAAATGTTTATAATGTTAACAAAATGGCATGTTATTTTTTTTATTTAGTACTGTCCTGAATAAGCTATTTCACATAAGAGATGTTCACATATACTTCACAAGACAAACAAACTGAATTTATAGAAATGACCCTGTTCAAATGTTTACATACCCTTGAATCTTAATACTGTGTCGTTATCTGGATGATTAGTGTCTGTTTTTATGTTTTGTGAAAGTTGTTCACGAGTCCCTTTTTTTTTTTGAGCAGTTCAACTGCCGACTGCTCTTTAGAAAAATTCCAAGTCCTGCACATTCTTTGGTTTTCCAGCATCTTCTGCATATTTGATCCCTTTCCAACAGTGACTGTATGATTTTGGGATCCATCTTTTCACACTGAGCCTATTCAAGACAGTACTAAATTAAAAATAGCATGCAATTTTTACAATTCTTCTTATTTTGTTACAATTATTAACATTTTGCATATTCCGCAAGAGGTATGTGAACTTATGAGCAGAACTGTAAATGTATCTCAATTTAAGAACGTTTAGATATTTTTACTGGAAAACAAGACAACATTTTTTGCAGTGCTCATGTTGATTTCTTTCTGCATCATTTTGGGTTATCTATTCCTTCCATGAATTCCTAAACTTTCATTTAGTCTGTACTCACTCTTTCTGCAGCTGTTATAACTAGTAGAATTTCTCACAACTCTCTCTGTCTCTTAACTGTCTCCATTTCTTCAGATAATTCCTGTAAGCCTGTTCTAAATAAAAGCGACCATGAGCCAAACCTGTGCCTTGGGTTTGAAGTAAATACAGGCGGTTGTTATGCAGTGTGTTAACAACCATTACTACATGGAAACATCTTGCCATGTGGGAATTTCAAAGCTGCATGCTTTCCTGGCTATTCCACAAGTCTGTAATAAAGCTTAAGAGGTGGTTTTTAAGGCACTTACATGCAGGGACCGGGTCTTATGTCTGTCATTGAGACTTTACGGGGGTATTGTTGTTCTAATTGAAGGCTTTGCTGGTGGGTAAATGACAAATTCGTTTATGAAGCCAACCCTCCTTCCCTCCTGTTAATGCCATGTCTAGTCTTGTTCTGAAGGACCGTTGAATGAAGAATTGACTTACAGTTTATGGTGTTAGGGGCTTGTTTTATGCTATACTGAAGTAACATGGAGTAACATAAATGCTGTGTCCCAAACACGTCAAGATGAGGCAGACATTAAATGGAGTTCACTTGTTTACGGTTGATGAGTAATGTCGTATCTCATGCATTAATATATAGCACATGTGATGTGCGCATGTCAGAAATGAGAACTTATTAGATTTACTCTTTTGAATCTTTTGCAGGGTTACTATTCTTAACTAAAACCACAACTATTGTTATTTGAAATAAAATAAACGCTAACTGAAATAAAACTAATAAAAGTAAAAAAAAAAAAACATTTTCATTTAGTTTAAGTTGAAGTACTAAAATAACTGCAATTACATAAACTAAAACTAATAAAGCAAAATTTATAAATATCTGTAACGTGGGGTTTTGGGTTTTGTTTCGGGTTCATGTTTTCATGTCTTTTATTTTGGAGTTTAGTCACGGTCCTTGTTCTGTCATGTGATTCCCTTGTGTTCTGATTGGTTCTTTGGTTCATGTGTCATGTTCTCATTGGTTGTCTTAGTCATGTGTCCTGTCTCTCATTGGTTGGTTCTTGTCATGTGAGCTGCATTGTTTGATATAAGTAGCACTCATGAACTGTGTAACCTGCTGTTGGTGAGTTTGTATTTCTGTTCATGTTGAGTCAAATCTGTTCAGAAGTCAGAAAGAGCGTTATTGCCAAGTATGTTTGCACATACAATGAATTTGTTTTAGTGTCACAAGCTTCCAGTACACAGAGACAACAACAACAACACAGATAATTAAAAAAAAGGTGTGAATAAAATACACATGCATAAATATAAATAAACCACAAAAAAAGAATAAATTGTATGTACAGGTGTGCTATAGATGGAATAGGAATAGAATAAATAAAATAAGTTGTAGGGATGTACTAGGGTTTAGGGTGATAATAAGTATAAGGTTATTGCACATATTTTAATTGCACAATGGGAGAACATTAACTGTTCATGAGGTAGATTGCCTGGGGAAAGAAACTGTTCTTGTGTCCTGGTATTTGGTGCTCTGTAACGCCGACCAGATGGCAAAAGTTCAAAAAGGAGATGGCTTGGATGTGATGGATCCAGAGTGATTTTCTGAGCCCTTTTCCTCACTCTGGATGTATACAGTTCTTGGAGGGTAGGCAGGGGGGCACCAATAATCCTTTCAGCAGTCCGAACCGTTCTCTGTAGTCTTCTGATGTCTGATTTTGTAGCTGAACCAAACCAGACAGTTATTGAAGTGCACAGGACAGACTCGATGACGGCTGAGTAGAACTGTTTCAGCAGCTCCTGTGGCAGGTTGAATTTCCTCAGCTGGCGAAGGAAGTACAACCTTTGTTGGGCCTTTTTAACAATGGAGTCGATGTGAGTATCCCACTTCAGGTCCTGAGAGATGGTGGTTCCCAGGAATCTGAATGACTCCACTGCAGCCACAGTGCTGTCCATGATGGTGAGTGGGGGGAGTGCAGGGGGTCCCCCTGAAGTCCACGATCATCTCCACTGTTTTGAGCGTGTTCAGCTCCAGGTTATTAAGACTGCACCAGACAGCCAGCTGCTCAACCTCTTGTGTGTAAGCAGACTCATCTTTAGATGGGTTTGGGTCTTTAGAGGTGCAGTCGCTGGTGTAGAGGGAGAAGAGCAGTGGGGAGAGGACGCAACCCTGAGGGGCGCCAGTGCTGGTGGTGCGGCTCTAAAGACCCCTCTGTCAAGCTCCTGAACATTCAAGTCTGTTCATGCCAAGTCAAGTCAAGTCTTTGTTTGTATTTTGGATTATTTTGAATAAAACTGCACTTGGGTTCATCACAACTTGCCTTCAGTGGACCGTCTGTTTCAATATCATATAGACATATCATATAAACATCATGAATAAAACTGCTAAACATAGACACCGTGACTAAAATACTAAAACTTTAACTGAAATTAAAGTAAAAACAGAAAATATAAAAATAGTCAAATTTAATATAATAATAATAATTTAATATTTAAAGTTTTTTACTAATGTCAGAGCTGTTTTGAATAATCTGACCTTCTCATTTGAAAAAAAAAAACGACAAGCAAGTTTTAGTAATTGTAGTCATTTTGTTGTGTTTTGTTTTTTATTAGTTTTTATATGTCAGTATAGTATTTATTTATTTATTATTATTAATTACTACTTATTATTAATAAATTAAAATGGTTACACTATTCTAAGTTGGCCTTATTACAGTGTAATTATACATTTAAGTACTGAGAAATATTAATTAACTACATGTACTTACTATATGGTTAGGGTTTGGTTTAGGGTTACTTGCATGTAATTATGCATAATTAATTGTTATTATAATAGTAAGTACATGTAACATGTGTAACAAGGACATTTTAAAATAAAGTGTTACCATTTAAAAATACATTTATTTACTAGTTTTAGTCTATGTAATTTTAGTTATTTTAGTACTTCAACTTAAAGGGATCATATGATGCGATTTAAAGTATTCCTTTCTCTTTAGAGTGTTACAAGCTCTTGGTGGATAAAGAAGATCTGTAAAGTTGAGACTAAAATCTCAAATCCAAAGAGATATTCTTTATAAAAGTTAAGAGTCAACCACGCCTACCTAAAACGGCTCGTTCTAACACGCCCCCACATGTCTACATCACTATGTGGGAAGATTTGCATAACGCCGCCCAAATGTTCACGCAAAGAAAGAAGGCGTAACTTTTATTCTCGCTGTAGTATTGTTGCCGCCGCCGCCATGTCGTGAAGACGCTGTGTATTTCGTTGTGAAAGCAGGCGAAAGTATTTTGCTTGGCCTTCCAAAAGAGGACTATATCCGCTTCGTCATGCCTGGAGCTGATCCGTGCTGATTGCTGAGGAAATACATCAACTTCGCGCTGTGGATCACCGGATAGGCGGGGCATAGAGGAGAAACAATAATGTACAGTATGTGGAAAATAATGTTTTTTTTTAACCTTATATCATAGAAATACAGTGCATTCAGAAAGTATTCAGACCCCCTTCACTTTTTTTCAATTTTGTTATGTTGCAGCCTGATACTACAATTGTTTAAATTCATTTTTTTTTCTCATTAATCCACACTCCGTGCCTCATAATGACAAATTGAAGACAGAATTTTAGAAATGTCTTTAAATTTATTAAAAAGAAAAAACTGAAATATGACATTTACATAAGTTTATTCAGTACTTAGTTGAAGCACCTTTGGCAGCAATTACAGCCTCAAGTCTTTTTGGGTATGATCCAACAAGCTTTGCACACCTGGATTGGGGGATTTTGTGCCATTCTTCTTTGCAAATCCTCCTAAGCTCGGTCAGGTTGGATGGGGACCGGTGGTGGACAGCCATTTTCAGGTCTCTCCAGAGATGTTTGATAGGGTTCAAGTCAGGGCTCTGGCTGGGCCACTCTAGGACATTCACAGAGTTGTCCTGTAGCCACTCCTGTGTTGCCTTGGCTGTGTGCTTAGGGTCACTGTCATGCTGGAAGTGACCCTTCGGCCGAGTCTGAGGTCCTGAGCGCTGTGGAACAGGTTTTCATTGAGGATATCTCTGTACTTTGCTCCAGTCAGCTTTCCCTCAACCCTGACCAGTCTCCCAGTCCCTGTCGCTAAAAAACAGCCCCACAGCATGAGGCTACTACCAGCACACTTAACTTTTGGGATGCTACTCTGCAGGTGATGAGCAGAGCTGCTTTCCTTCAAACATGATGCTTAGAATTGAGGTTTATCAGACCAGATAATCTTGTTTCTCAGAGTCTGAGAGTCCTTTAGGTGCTTTTTTGCAAATTCCAAGTGTGTTTTCATGGGTCTTCACTGAGGAGAGGATTGAGTTTGGCCACACCTCCATAAAGCCCAGATCGATGGAGTGTTGCAGTGATGTTTGTCCTTCTGTAGGTTTCTCCCATCTGCATATAGGATCATGGAGCTCAACTAGAGTGACCATCAGGTTCTTGGTCACCAGTATAACCAAGGCCCTTCTCCATCAATTGCTCAGTTTGGCTGGGCGACCAGCTCTTGGAAGAGTCCTGGTTGTGCCAATCTTATTCCATTTGAGAATTACGGAAGCCACTGTGCTCTTGGGAACCTTCAGTGCAGCAGAACTTTTTTGTAGCTTTCCCCAGATCTGTGCTTCGATACAATCCTGTCTCTGAGCTCTGCAGACAGTTCCTTTGACCTCATTGTTTGGTTTTCGCTCTGATTTGCATTGTCAGCTGTGAGGCCTTTTATAGAGAGGTGTGTGCCTTTCCAAATCATGTCCAATCAATTTAATTTACCACAGGTGGACTCCAATCAAGGTGTAGAAACATCTCCGCAATGATCAAGAGAAATGGGAGGCACCTGAGCTAAATTTCAAGTGTTGTTGCAATACTTATGTAAATGTGATATTTCAGTTTTTTCTTTTTAATACATTTACAGACATTTCTAAAATTCTGTTTTCACTTTGTCATTATGATGTACGGAGTGTAGATTAATGAGAAAAAAAAAAAGAATTTAAACAATTGTAGTATCAGGCTGCAACATAAACTGAAAAAAAGTGAAGGGGGTCTGAATACTTTCTGAATGCACTGTATATACCATAACTGTGAACAGAGCTTTTCTGTGATTTTGGACATGCTGGCCACCTCTCGTTGAACATGCTGAAATAATCTGTCAGAAGGCGATTTATATTGTAAACAGGATCTCACCGGTTTGCAGGATGTTTAGATGAACAGCTGCTCTGACAGTGCCAACAGGACTGACGGCCTGGCACTCGTACTGGCCCTGGTCATGAAGGGCCACGCGGCTGATGCGCAAGCTGCCCGATGAGAGAACAACGTGCCGTCTGTCATTAGGCAGGGAGCTGCCTATTGTAGGAGAACAGAGTTTTAGTGATTTTGTCCAAGCTGAAAACAGTTGAAATAATCACTGACAGACAGCAATTCAATAATCTATAAATGTGTCCTTGTGGCCTTTTAAGGACAGTTCAGAAGAAATTAAATTCTGTCTGAGGCATGCTGTTGATTCAGACTCATCTCTCAGTTAGTGAAGACAAACAAAAATCATGTTTACAGTACATACAACTGTGTAGGCATCCAATCAGAATTTCATAACTAGATCTTTGTGAAAAACTACACTTGTAGTACACAAGTACAAGAATGTACACTTGTAAAGTGCTTCAATCGTAAAAGCATATTTTATATTTGTACTTGCAGATAATATGAATGAAATAAAAATCTACTGAAATGTACTTAAGACTTTCTTGACTATGTTTCTTAACACACTTTTATAAAGTGCACTTTGTAATAATGTCAGATCAAAAGTTTTACTTTAAAGTATATTTTAAATACATGACTTACAAGTTTGAACAGAAATGACATTACAGTATATTTGAGCTTGTCAGTGATTATTATATATTTTTATTTAATTGTAAATACTATGCAATTAAGTGTCCAACTTATTCATTTAAAGTATATTAAGTAATTTTTTTAACAAGTAGTTTTTTTGTTTTTTTTAAGTATGCCAAAGTGTACTTTTTTCATATGGGGATTTATCCCCCTTTTTTCCAAACTGAGGGACAAATTTCTGTGGTAATTGACAGCAAGCCACTGAGCTTAAACTTGGAACATTAGTTTAACCTGAAACAAAACCATTGCCTGGATTGTACTGATATACTGCCCTAAACTGTTTGAATGCTATGTTATCATTTGTAAAATTAATAAATGCCAGTTGGTCAGTTTTTTACTAAATAAAAATGCTGACCAGACTTGACTTAGACAGATTGTTGAATAGTGTGGACTCCACTCTAGCAAGTCAAACAGACAAGGTGGCATTATGTCATCTCACCGCCACGAGTCCATGCTATGACAGGTTGAGGATAGCCGCTGGCCTCGCAGGGAAACTCAACTGTATGACCCTCCAGCACAGACTGGTCCTGAGGGGTCACTGTGAACTGAGGACGAGCTGAGGAAGAAGAAAATAATTGAGAATGAGCACAACCAAAGACTGGCAGAATGACAGACAGAACTAATCTTTCATATCAAACAGGTACAAGCTTTGGACCAACTCGAAAAAAAATAAAATAAATAAAAATAAACAAAATTGTTACAGCCAAATGTATTAGTTTTTTTCAAATTATATTTATGGTTTGGTTCCAATCTTAATTTTTGATTTAATATTCATTTAAATGTAATTTCATACAAGAATAAATAAATATATTTATTATAAAAAGACCATCAATTTAATAATTATATTTTCTTTAGACATTAGCCAAAGTGTTACTTAATGTAGATCAGTAAAATATGTTGGGGCTTTTTACAACCTTATTTCATCATAAAAACTAATTTAGGTTTAATATAAAAGCAGAATTTTCACTTGGGGTAAATCTAAAACATTGTTAATGTTTAATTTAGTTTACTTACTATTACTATAGACAAATTTGTCTTTTTAAAATACACACACACACACACACACACACACACACACAAAGCACAAGAAGGATTAATTAAACCCTTAATAATGTATTCTATCTGTGTTCTGCCCATCAACACTGGTCTCAAACCAAATACTATTTAAACAAAATTGTTTCTATTAATTCTTTGTATGGGGAGTCTTATTTGCTTTTAGACAAACTTTTGGAAACCATGATTAGACCAATAGAATTTTTTTTTTAAATACACTTTCATTAGTGCTTTTTGAATAAGAGAACATAACACTGCTTATCCCTTCCATTTTGAAGGACTGGATGTTTACACTGAACAGTATAAAAATACATATTTCCCATTTGACTTACATCTGTTCTCAATCAGAGCTTTTGTGCTACTTCATATATAAAATCCACAAATGAGTAAACAAATGAGTATCCACAAAAGTAACATAAAACGTTATATATTATGTGTATACATGTTACATTTTGATACATAGTAACAATATCTCATAGCTGCTTTGAGATTATATGTATGGTGAAAGGTTCTATATACAAATAAACATGACTTGGGTTAACTGATTCCTGGCTTATTTTTTACTTCCATCCTTCACACTGTATACCACGGGTCAATGTTCTTTCATTAACTTCACAACTGCCACCTTAACGTCACAGTGAATGACACCTTTAGGCAACCATTACTTGAAATTTAAATAGCATATACAAGAACCTAAATTATGTAAAACAGAATCATGATTATTAACTGATGTAACACATTTCCACTTCACTTACCCTGTACTATAATATACGCAGTGGCTTGGATGGTGTCCACGTTGTTGCTTGCGAAGCAGGTGTACTGTCCCCCATCGGCCTGATTGATGTTCTGGATGTAGAGACCTCCTGAAGGAGTGATGTTGATGCGGGGGTCCACTGGGAGGGCCGTGTGGTCTCCTTTGGTCCAGGTTACGCGAGGCTGCGGCTGGCCCGTCGCACTGCACTCCAGGGTCACGCTCTCCCCGACCAGAACCTCTGTATTCTGCGGCTGGATCACGAAACTAGGTCGAGCTGGAGAGAGAAAGACCTCCAGTTAGTTGCCTCAAAACAGACTGCTGTATGCAAAAAGACTGCTGTTAAATAGTCTTCACCAGACTGCCATGCTATCTAGAATTATCCATGAAAATATACAAAAAAAAATAATAAATTCAAACAATCATAGAAAGAAAGGGTTTGATGTTGTACAAACTAAGTACTGCATTGTAAAAAAAAAAAAAAAAAAAAAAATTAAGTTGTAAATAAAAACAGATTATTGGAGTGTGTTTTACATGATAATACTTTTTTAAATACTCTTAAATTTCATATTTAATTTAATGTGTTAATTATTCCTCTTTGTAATCATTTATGAAATTTGTAAGCTTTTTGAGTGAAAATTTTTTCAAAGTACATCCTACAACATTTTTCATTTTTTTTAATTCATTATTTCTTTGTAATTATTTGTGAAATTCACTGAAACAATTTTTACTCAGAAATTGCTGAAGTTAAACCTACACCAACTTTTCAATTCAATGTTATACTTCTAATTTCTTTGTAAAATTTACTAGCAATTTCTGAGTGAAAAGTGTTTAAGTAAATCCTACACATTTTTTTAATTCAATGTTTTACTTGTTGCTTTGAAATTTGTGCAATTTACTGAAACAATTCTCACTCAGAAATTGCTAAATAAACTGTGTACATATTTTAATTCAGTGTGTGACTGTTTCTTTATAATCATTTATTAAATTTAATGAAAACTACAGTAAAATAATTCGCTACACTAATTCAATGTGCTATATGGTTCTTTGTAATTATTTGTTAAATTTACTAGCAATTTTCGAATGAACATTGTTTAAAGGGGTCATATGATGCTTTTTTAAAGATCATTATTTTGTGTTCTGCCCTGCATGTGAAGTACACAGTGTTCCCAGAGGTTACGTCAACATCCTGCGGCTCAGATGTGATCCGGGGAACTTCTGCTCCACAGTAGAGACACATTCAGATGAAACTAAATATAAGTGTGCCGCAAAAGACGAGGTGTGAGGAGAAGTAAAACAAGTTTAATTTGGTCTGTAAAAGCTATTGGAATTACAGCCCTAAAGGTTTATTTGTAGTGTAACATTCGACATCTCCCTCTTGCCTCACTTCCTCTGAACTGGTTTGGCTGCCCGTGTTGGTTGACGGCCAGGCACGTGGTGATTGTGTCTATGGTCACAACGGCCATGTGCCAAACCCCAAACATTACCCACCAACACCAATGTGCACATGGTGAAATGTATCCCTGAACAGTCTGACAGAACTGTGAAACTCTTTCTACTGGCAAAACCAAACGTCTGGTTGCACACTGAGTCAAAGTCCTTGCATATAACAGAAGAGGGACAAAAATCTCCTTTCGTGTTCCAAAGAAAGAAAGAAAATCATGCAGTTTTGCAATTCCAAGGGGATAAGCAAATGATTACAATATTTTTGGGTGACCTTTACTTTTCATTCTATGACTAACTTTTGTATTGCATTGCGCAGTGTGGCAGTAATGCGACAGGTCCTGTGCCAGTCCCAGAGAAACTGCAGCTGTCTGGCGGGCTGGTGCTGTGTTTTGACAGGTGCCTCAAGCGTCTATGTGCTGTGTTTAATGTATAGAGGGGGTGGAAAAGCCATACGGTGTTAACCCCATTCTTCTACAGAGACAATACGGCCGTTTGTGGAGCTGCAACAAGCCTGAGCAAATCTATCGAGCACAACTGCTACTGTAGTGAAACCTCTACTGCTGCCTCAGAGGTCACCCAATGGACCACATTTCAGAGAAAAAGATGTAGACGTAAATAATTATTATATCAATTATTCGTTTTATTTCTATTTCATTGAACATAATAGTAACTAAAAAAAATAGTGTTTAATCATTTATTACTAAAAATGAAATAAAATCAATTAAATGAATTAAATGAGTGAGTTCCGCCAAATAAATACTGCTGCAATTGTAAGAATATGTTTTATTATCTGCTGGTTCTATGTGTTACATGTTAATAGCCTTGAAATAGCTTCAGTGTAGTCCATTACGTTTTGTTCGTAGCTTGTAGTGCAGCAGCTAACTACTTTTTCTGTGGGTGGTTTGACAGTAGTTTGAGCACTTGAAATTATAAAAGGCTTCCGTTTCTAAGCACTGTAAAACTGTAAAAAAAAATGCCTCAGCAAAATACCTTTTTAACTCTAAGTCACGTAACATATACAGTGGAAAAACCATCAGATCATTTAATTTAACTGTAAAATAAAATGTATGTTTTTTGCAAGTAAAATCTATAAATTACTGTATTGTTTATGGTAAAAAAACCTGCGTGAAACATGTCATATGATTATATTTGACTTAAATAGTGTTGTTTCTTCTTGTTTTTGTTATCAGTTATGTACATTAGGGTGTTTTGTGTTATATTACCTGTTATTTAGTTAATGCTTATTGCATTATTTTAGTGTTGTGTGTTATCCTGATGGTGTTTTGTGTTTATGAACCTTATGGCCAGGCCACTAACAATGAACTTTGATTCATCAAGTGGCTTTCTATTGTGGCAGTTAGTACATTAAAGGTACAAAAACCTTAGTATTTCAAATAGTTCTGTATATTAAGATTATATTATTTAGTCATATCCTTTTTTACCATAATTTGTTTTTCAGTGAACACTTAACTGGTAATTAGCCCAATATCTGAGCTGCTTTTTTCCCAGCTGACAATTCTGATGCCAGAAAGCCCAGTAGAGTTGACCTGTATTTATTTCACAGATGGTTGAAACGAAAAAAGTCACGTTTGACCCTTCACTCCTTCCAGTGTTTCACGAGGAGGTGGCGTAGCATGCAAACAATGACACATCTGGGAAATCTCTCCATAATCCAGCTCCCAAAACCAGATCAGCATCTGTTATTTATTATGATGACTAACATGTTCAAAGACATTGAGTGGTCCCATCGAGCAGAATCATGTGGATGCGGTGAATGGGGGCAGATGCTTTAAATCTTTCAATAATTTAGTGTCAGTTCATCATTTTGTTTTTGATTTGAAAACAATGTGTATATTGGTGTGTTTGTGTGTGAATGGCCTCACCACAGTTGAGCTCCTCTGCAGTGAGAGTTGCGACCGAGCGTCCCTGCAAGCGGCTGGGATAGTCGCATGTAGCTGCGGCTTGAGCGTTACCGGACTCTGCGTACTGCTTCAACAGATCGGCCAACCACAGCAGTTCACAGTCACAGTGCAGTGAGTTCGAGTCGAGGCGCCTATAAACACACACAAACACAAAATGAAAATGAAATTTTGTTGCAGATCTTTTGTTAAAATAATACTGTTGCACCAATTCACACTTGTAGCGGATGGGAAAACAATGCTTTATGATCAAATCACTGATACATTTGTAGCAATGTTGGTGTAGTTGGGTCAAAATGGTAACACCATTCTGTGAAAAGTCTTTCTAAACTCACATGCACCACTCTCTAATCCTAATCCTTGCCAAACAAGTTTTATTATCTATAGTCTCGAATGGCTTGTAGGAGGAGGTTCAGAATATCAACACAAAAAGTGAAATATTTTCTTTGATTTTAGATTTCAAGTTATTTGTGACCCTGGAGCACAAAAGCAGTCATAAGTAGCCCAGGTATATTTGTAGCAATAGCCAAAAATACATTGTATGGGTCAAAATTGTCGATTTTTATTTTATGCCAAAAAAAACATACATCAATGGAAAGCTTATTTATTCAAATCTCAATTTCAAAAAATTGGTTTTGTGGTCCTTGGTCACATTTAGTACATCAAAACATTGAAACCCCTAAAATTATAAACAGTGTTAATAAATATTAAAATTTTTTTAACATCCTCATCTAAAGGAATGGTACTAAATCTGGGATATTATAGTTAACTGAAATTAGAACCATTAATTTTTTTTAATTTTTTAATTTTATTTTTTGTAAAGCAGGCAGCAGTTCTCATTTTTTTTTAAAAAAAAAAAAAAAAAAAAAAAATGTACACATTTAAATAAAAAAAATCAAAATTACAAAAACAAAACAAAATTACAACAACTTCGAACCGAAAATGAAAACCAACTCAATATACTAATAAAAATATAGTAGGATCTCAAAAATATTAAAACAACACTGCACTAAATATTTTAATTAAAGTTTTTGTAGCTTAAATGGAACAAAAGTTCTCAAGCTCAAATTTTTTTAAAGGGGTCATATGATGCTGCTAAAAAGAACATTATTTTGTGTATTTGGTGTAATGAAATGTGTTTATAGAAAGGAAAAATTGAAATCGCATCATATGACCCCTTTAACTAAACACAAAGACAATCTCTGAGCAAACTTCTGCTTCACCCAACCGTAAATAAGCTTGAGCAATACTCACAGTCTCTTCATGGACTGCAGGTGGGAGAAGGTTCCTAATGCAAGATGAGTAATTCTGTTATTGTGCAGAAACCTGCAATAGACATCAGTGAGAGGTTTAAACATCAGGCATAGAAAATCTGTGACCAGGACAGAAAAAAAACACAACACCATAAAAGCATTACTATACTAGTGCTCACATTTAGGATCAGTGATTTGTTTATTCTGTGTTATCTAATTTGTGAGTGGTATGTAGTACAAATTGTGTACAATTTGTTTTGAAGGTGATCTGACATGATAGAGAAAACAAAACAAAATCTCACAAAATTGTTTGGCAGTTTTTTGAAATGTTAAAATAAAATTGTTTCCTTTTTTGCAAAGCACAAATTCACATGGTTGTGACACTTGTAGCAGACTGGAAAACAATGCTTTCTGCTCAAATCCCTGATACATGTGTAGCTTGTGTAGTTGGTGTGGTTGAATGACTGCTGAATATTCAGCTTTGCAACACAGGAATAAATTACACTTTAAAATATATTACTATAGCAAACAGATTAAATTGTAATATTTCACAGTATTACAAATTTTACTGTATTTTTTTATCAAATAAGTGCAGCCTTGCTGAACAGAAGGGGGAAAAAAAACTGTAGGCCTAATTATTTCAAAATGTTGCTCTGTGGAACAGAGATGCAAAGATGAAGGTCCACAGGGATGTTCTTATTTTCTACCAGGTCAGATGGGGTCACTTTCCCAGGGATGACATTACTGTTCACAACTAGTCAAATAAACTAGGAGGCATACTTTCCAGATGCAGATTCGTTATACATTTTCACTTCTTCACCAGCTTCTAGCTTCTATGTAAACTCCAGCAGCGAACTGGTCCCTAACTCACGTGTCAGTCCCTGTTTATGTGCGAGTGACTTTCCCGTCATTGAAAGACATCAGAATGTGTGTGGGTGAGTACAGCGCCACAAATCTCCAAACATTTAGAATTCAGGTCAACAGAAAGAAATGCGACAGAGAAAACTGTAATAAAAATGATTTAAGCTGCTTGTACAATTTGAGCTAACCAACACAATCCACTTAAAAATTAAAAACTGATCTATTTCTGCTGGGATTACCTGAAACTGGGCAGTGGATTGTTAGTTCGCAGCATGCTTTGCACAGGGCTGGATCATGAGAGTAAATGGTGACATTAAGTGCTATTTTATGTGTTTTTAAGTAAAGAGAAAGACCTGAACCTTCATACTGAAGTCAGTCAGTGAGGAATAGCTGTTACTAAATAAGTGCAGTGGCATGGAACTTCTTACTTGTTCACTGTAAGCGTGTGCTTTGCTACATACAAAAACATTAAGTGTTAATCAAGAGTTCATATTACTTACATTACCCTTTAGACAGCTGTTGATAAGTAACTCAGCAACTACATATCAACTGGCAGTCATTAGAGTATTAGTATGTCTGCTACTGTAAATATATGCTAACACTTTATTTTGATGGTCAACCAACAGATAAACTGACTATAAGTGTCTTTGCAAGTACGTCAACTTACTCTACCATACTAGATTCTACCATTCTTGAGCATACTAATACTCTAATGAGAGTTAGTTGGCATGTACACTGAACAAAATTATAAACGCAACACTTTTGTTTTTGCCCCCATTTTTCATTGCAAGTATGTCAACTTATTCTACCATACTAGATTCTATCATTCTTGAGCATACTAATACTCTAATGAGAGTTAGTTGGCATGTAGTTGCAAAGTTGCTTATAGTCGATTGATTAAGGGGACCATCAAAATAAAATGTAACCATATAAAACATTGCATTTTTCTCAGTTGGAGTATAAAGCTCACATCAATTAATTAACATTAGCTCCACAGGAAAGATCAAATAACACTCAACATCTACCACTCACAAGCTGTAGTAAGATACTGTGCAGATCTTAAATAAACAATGTCAAGATATGATACAGTCCATTATACTGTAAATTAAGTAGATTTAATATGGTGTTCATTGTGTGTTATAAATAATCATACTCTTAAACTTATAACCACAAATACGTAAGTATTATGATGTATTATAATTGTTGTTATGATTATTCATGAGTTGATATAACATATTATAAGTTTTTTTTATAATGCATTATGCATTCATTATAATGCCTTAAGAATACCCTTATAATGTATTATAAATACGGGCTTCATAGAAAGTGTTACCAAGTATTGTGTAGACTTTACCCAATTTATTTTGTGCATCTTAGTTTTTACATTTAGGTGGTCTTAGGGTGACCATAACGTCCTCTTTTTGGACCTAAAAAAATGCATCCGGCCAGGATTTCTATATCGCCCAAAATGTCCGGGATTCGGCTTTTTGCTTTCTACAGACGTTATTCATTGTGTGCACTTTTGTATGCGTTTTTGTAAGACTGTTTTCTTAATCCTGCTTCCACTGAACTTCTGACCATTACCGCCTGTGCGATTTTTGTGTCCAGTCCCGCCAACATTCTAATACTGCATATAATTTTCGCGCATCAGGGAGCCGCTATCAATATGTGCAGTATTGAAATCCCTTTTGAATGAGCGCTCGTGGTTCACTTTCGATTTCGCAATCATGCGTACTCTGTGTAAAGGAAGCACATCTTACGAGATAAGATATTTGTCAATGAGCTCAGGATCTGTTGAGCAGCAAATCCTCCACCATAGTCTGTCAGTCATCTCTCCTTACTCTCGACCCATGATCAGTCAAATCTGACTCCTGCAGCTCGTGTTGGATGCAGGGCTGTCAAGTCCACGTTTTCTTCAATGGAATTGGGCTACTTTTAAACTGTTGCCAATGGGTTGATTTTCCCCGTGAAAGGTTTGCATAAATTACATTTGACTGAAATGCTTGTATTGAAACATTTTAGCTATGTTTATGATCAATCTGCATAACAGTGACTGTATTTTGAATTCTGATATTTGGGATATAGTCATTGCACTAATTTGGGGGCTACACGTGGGATGAAATCTACCCAAACAAACAAACTGCACCCTTAATTTTTTGGAATAGTTTCAACACTGGAATTGGAGGAGAAACTATTTTCATTCAGAAAACAGAGAAAAGTGAATTTCAATAAACCTGTTGTACACAATTGGCATATTTAAGATATGTATATAATTTTATGTATAGTATCTGCTATAAGATCTCACTGATTTACAGCTATCAGAATTTCATCTTACTCTTTGCCTACATAAATATCAGAATCCAAATTGCATACTTTTACCCAGTTTGAGCTCCATATTCTCCCTTCAACATACTATATGAGCCAAAAAAATCCTTATGTATAAAATATGATACAATCAAAAACACACATGATTTTTCTTTCATATGTCAGGGTTTACAGGGTCAAAACATCCCTTTGAAGACAATTCCTCTCTCAAAACAAACCAGAACATAGGCTACAGTTCATAGCACACATTTGCCTACACGCTTGTCTGTTTTTTAATCTAATTTCAAAAGGGACGTGTTGTCATGACTAAACATGCAACCCTGTAGGGATCGGAGTGACGATTTGAGGTCTGAGATGCATGCGTAACTCACAGCCGCTCCAGCTTGGGTAGATGAGAGAAAGACTCCGGCTCCAATGACTCAATGTTGTTGAAGTGCAGGTATCTGTGAGAGAGAGTCACATTGTTTTACTTGCCATAAACATAGTATCTAGAGCTTTTCCTCAGTTTAATTTGACTTCATTTTGAATGTTATTACCATGACATTTTCTGTGCCTAATGTCTGTCAACAAAAACTATATAAATATATATACATATATATTTTTTTTCTTTCTTTTTTTAAATTGTTGGTTGTTTTTTACAATGCAATTCCCATAATAAATCATAACTGGAGATATTTTTTCATCATAAAAATATCATTATAGTGACTTCATTATATGCACTATAATATTCTGAGTTTTCTGAAAGCTGTACAATAGCCTTGCATCAGAAATTGGGTGAACTATTCCTTTAACTTTGAGCGATATTAAAAACTAGACAGGAGGTGACAAGGCAAAAGGTTACTTACAGCTGTTCTAGAGAGACGAGCCCCTTAAAAGCTTCTCTGTCTATCGCCTGGATTTCATTCTTGTACAAATAGCTGAAAGAATTATTCAGGAATATTAGTACATAGCGAGTGTCAAACATTGAGGGATCTCCTATTTTTAACAGAGAAAATAAAAATAAAACATGCACAACATGTACACACAGAAATAAAGATCAAAATGAACGTTTTAATCAGATAATGCAGGAATAATAGAAAAAAAACAACTTTTGCATATTGACTGTATATTGATAACACAGATATGGTGGCCTGTGGGAAACAGGAAGGAAAGTTTGTGGTTTTCCTGTTCTGTTGAGAACCAGCGCTCAGTCACATAAACCACATGATCCTGTGACCTTGAGGACTATGACACCATCCCACAGGAAGTATATGCTGCCGTGTCTTCCCATACAAGTATTCAATATTTGCATATATAAGCACCACTAAAGCAATGCACTTTAAGTTATGAGAGCTGTTCAAGTTAAGAATATCACTCAGACCATGATGGAAACTGAAATCATTAGGAATTTTTATTTTTTTTCAATATTACTCCATTGATATTAATTTCTCTATTGATATCAAATGATAGTATCAGTAACAATTTGAGTAAAAAGTCAAACTGAAAAATGTATATGAATATTGTTCCTCAAAATGCCTTTAAATGTTTTGAATTCCTAACATTTTCTACTTATGTCCAGGTTTCAATGATTTAAAAAAAAAAAATAAAAATCACAGATTTTTGGACCCCACTATATATGTAAAAAACAAAATCCAGCTGGTGACTAATTAAATTATTATTATATTAGTGCTTCTAGATAATATTATAATATAATAATATTAGGATTTCAATTTTTATTTTCATTTTAAAGTTTTAGTCGTGTGTTTTTGTTGTTTTTATTTTTTATCTATAAAATTAATTTTATTTCAGTTTTAGGTATATTAGTACATAAAGTTAAACTAAATATGTTATGTAAATATAAAACGGGAATAAAATCAACCCTTTTTTTTTAGATTTCATTTCACAATAATAACCCTGAAAAATGTGAGGTTTTCTTATGCAAAAACCTGTTGAATGTTTACAGTGTCTGAATTACAGTGGTAAAATGCCAAACCAGCCACAAAGCAGGTTACATTCACTTTGTCTGGAGGACTAGCCAGACCACTGGACCTTGCCTGAGTAACCAGAAGGGGACATTTTAAAGTACTCTTTCAGACAACTCCACAGCTGGACATCATGACTGTGTGAACTATCACATACAGTATGCCTGATGGTTGCACCGACCAAGACCAGTTAATGAATGAAATAATACTCAGCCTGACACTTATATAATACTCAGTATGTTTATCTGGAGTGACACACGAGTTGTAGTCTGTGAAGTCAGCGTTTGTCTTTTAGACCACCAGCACTAGAATAACAGTGGGCTCTAACTGTTCAGCCTCTTGTAGAGATTGTTTAGGCTTCACACAGTCCAGTGGTCAATCACCAGTGAGTTATACAAATACTTTTATATTATAATTCTTAAAAAGGGAATTTAGTGATGGATACACGATACACTAAGAGCTGACTACTATTTTTTGGCTTGTTTTGGCAGTATATCTATGATGAAAAAAATAAAAAAATAAAAAAACAAATAAAAAAGAAATCAAAATAAATACATAAAATAAATAAATAAATAAAATAAATAATATTTCTTTATTTAGGGGTAGGGATGGATGTCCCAATAATAATGTGTAACGTAATAATAATAATTAATGCCACAATGCAAAATTTATCATAGTGGTGATAAAAAAATGCTTCATTTTCTTAACCCTTTAGGCGCCAGGGATTTTTGGAACAATGCTGGATTTTGACATCAAGATTTCAAAAGCTTGTGGCTTGAAAGGGCTTAAAGATAGAGATCTACTGTAAATTAGAAAAATGTTGGGCATGACCGAAAGTTTATGTGGGGTGTAAATATACTCGTCTAATTAGCATATTATGACGTCATCAGAGGCGGCCATCTTGAATTTCATAATATTCAGGAAATAGTAGATATTGAATTGATGTTTGAACTTATTTGCATGTTTTTTAAAAATCTTTTTATCCTCATTCCAAATGATCAGAAAAGAGGAAACCAACAATAAAACAGGAGAAAGTACTAAATTATTACTATATTACTATACTATATAGTAGTAAAATGCATGTTAACAGTAGCCTACTTTTTGATCAGTTCATCAGTAATATTCAGGAAATAATAGATATTGAATGGATGTTTGAACTTATTTGGAAGGTTTTTTTTTTGTGTTTTTATCCTCATTCCAAAAGATCAGGAAAAGAGGAAATCAACAGTAAAACAGGAGAAAGTAGCTAATTATTACTATATTACTGTGCCATAGTAAAATGCATGTGCCTATTTTTTGATCAGTTGACCAGCTATCTGCCCAATCAGGTATCTAGGTGACACAGTTTATAGTTCTTGAGAGTATGGTACCTCTCATTGCATGGCACAGCGCACAGACCTACCCCACACTGACTGCACCGTGTACCGCGGCCATTCCCACCTCTTTGGGGCACTGGATCCAGAGCGCTCTGACTGGATCCAAAGAGCTAGTGCTACTTCCAGCCCTATTTCTCCTACCCCCGCTGCCTCTACCTCTAGCAACAGCTCTCCTATTGACACTACGACCACGTTCACCCCTGCCACCCCCATCCCCGTTGGGCAAAGGGTCGAAATGATCACTTGTTTGTGCTTCGTGAACACTCGCGCCTTGCACGGCGGCACCATTGCGCTGCAAAGATGTACCGGGAGAAGCGCGATTATTAGACGACCGATCGTCATTTCCAAAAGGCAAATATTCCCCTTCAGAGTCAGAATCGGCGAATAACATTTGCAACACATCCTCACGGTACAACTTTTTATTAGCTATTTGGCGATTTTCTCTCACAAATCTCACAATTTACTCGCACGCTATGAACTGAACTGCTTCCGCATCAATGACACGATAGCTCACTTGCTCTGCTATTTCCTCGAACACTTTGAATAGGAACGTGACGTAATTTTGGTCTAGAATCGAAGTACTACATGTCTGCCATCTAGTGGTAGGGAATACAAATGAGATATTACACCATATTACAGTCTATTTTATTAAGTATGACGTCTTGTCCCAATTTTGCGACTTTGGCGCTTAGAGGGTTAAAGCAGAAATATGTATTTATTTTGATTTGGGGGTGAAATATGATCAGACATGTTTTTGACAAGTTGGTGAGATTGACCTACACATACTTTACTCTTACTGTATTCTCTTAGCAGCTGAGTTTAGATGTTATCTAGGCAAAACCAGGTGTGAAACATTTCAAACAACCAACTGTATTTAAATATAAACACAGGCTGCTCTTACCACAACTAAAGTTACAGATTCTCAAATTGCTCTGTGACGAACAAAGACAGGAACTGTGCAGCGTCTGCCCAGAGAGCAATTACTCCAGCTCCGCCTGACTCTGATCTCCGTGCTTTTGTGTCAGGGCCGTCAGACAGATAATTTTACAGTGCAGACAATTAAGTTTCCCACATGTGTGAGAGTCTCTTTCCATGACCTCAACTCTCTTCTGTGTCAAACAATGGCAGTAGTAATGACTGAATCATTCATACAAGTGGTGAGCATGGTGCAACATGTTGGCTCATGGTTCTGAAATCAAGTTAAAGGGAAAATGTTTTATCATATCACCTACTATATTGTACATTTTAACTTGAACTTTCAGGCAGTGGTTGTACAGTAGCTATGCTTTAAAATTAATATTACTTGACTTCTCTAACTCAGAACTTAAGCTTTTATCCATAAAGCATCACTCTTTCTGTATTTTTATTTATCCACAATTTCAATATTTTAATAAGCAATCAAAAGAGGTAAAGAAAAGCTCACAGATATTTTAGGTTTTCCAAATCTTCAAAGGCTCCTCTTGGGATTCTTCTAATGTGGTTGTTATTTAAAAGCCTTAAAGAAAGAGGAAAGAAATGTATTAGACATCAAAATAGATGATTTCAAACAAAGGAACATGCTCCAAAAAGTTTAGTTTTATGAGATGTGTTTTTCACGAAGCCAGTTAAGAAAACATTGACGCTTACAGTGTATTGAGGTTTTTTAATCGTCTGAAGGATCCTGGCTGTAAATCCTTGATTTTGTTGAATCTCAGATCTCTGGAAACAAAAGATAAACATACTTGGATCAAACAAAGCATATGTTATTGCTGTGGCCTTTGTCATGTATTGAGTAAATATGATTTAAAAAAATATATATAACATATATCAATATACCATAACTTTAATCAATAACAGGTATTATTTAAAAACAATTTTGACAATAGTTATTAGTCATCGTGGGTCTGAACACAAATTCCAATTTTAGTATTTTCTTTGACATTATACATTATAACTTTCTTTCAGACAAACGTGACAAACACATTGTCATCCTAGCCTGGTTTACGTCAAATTTGCCATATTTATGAGTGTGAATGAGGAGATGTCCGACCTAAGAATTATGGAGTGCCACAAGGCTCTGTCCCATGTCCTTTAATGAACTGCTTATACATGCTTCCTTCAGGTGCTATTACAAGGAACAATGGCACTAGCTTCCATTGTTATGACATGCAGCTCTATATGTCCTCCACACCAGATGTAATTTAATTTTACAGTTTTTCAAGTTGCTCCAAGTTGTTTATTAGACCATTATAAGAACATTTGAAGATGTCCCTTTAATACAGCATCCAGATGTTCAATTGAGTCATGCTTTACAGTTACACAACACGGTGTTTGACAACAATCTCTTGATTTAAAGCCACTTCATCAATATCCCTTACACATTATCATGGTGGCATATGAATGAATAAGTTCATGTATTTGTAACTTCAAGATGCAGCAAAGTCTGTACAATGTCCAGTGGAAATAAACAGTGTCAGAATATGTCTGTTTCTATGCTACATTAGTTGTCTGCCAGTTCAATTTTAAATAATTTTATTTAATTTGTAAAATACTTCCACTTGCATTTAAACCTCTGATTCAAAGTATTGAGCCCTCTGTACTCCAGCAAACACCCAATAGGCTGCATCTTTAAACTCATTAAGCTTACAAAGACTTCTGATAGCACAAAACAAAAATAATAATAATAATTTTTAATACATTGCAGGGTAATAGAAAAAAAAGACTTGTCAGATAAAAAAATAAACGCAGCCTTGGTGAGCATAAGAGGACTTTGTTGAAAAACATTTTAAAAATTGTATTCCCACCTTCTGACCAGCAGACTAATATAATACAACTAGTATAGTTGCACAGTGAGATTATATATCATGTGAGTACCCTGAGAATGTAGGTAAATATACAATTATTGCACATAATAATAACAGTTATTGCAAATGCATTGAGTGAGGTAGAAATTGTGCATTCAATATCTAACGCTCCCAAATCCACCAGAAGATGTATATCCCTTTCCTTCATGGCCTCTGAGATATGGAATACACTCAGCTTGAGTCTATCTTCTGTCTAGCCAACCTCATAGCATATTTATAGATATGCGCTCAGCTGTGTTGTATTGTTAGGCCTGCTGGAATCCCGACTATTATTCTCAGAATATAACAGACTGAGGATATTAACCATAATCAGGGAATAAGACTGACATTCTCACAATTTTCTCTGACTCTACCTCACAAGCTTCTGTTCTGATCAGATCCAGCCCCAAACAATTCCCATTATCCCCCACCTTTAACTCATCTTTTCTGAGGAACTGTATCTGATGTTTGTCATTCCATAAGCCAGCAGATGAGGGATGAGGGATATTTCCCTGAAAACTGCTTGGATCGCGACAGTAATCTCAGGCTGGGCTCCAATCATATAATTGCAACTACTATATGTTATTTAATAACACATTAACAAGTGACTATTACGCTTTTCTATAACTTTATATACTTTGGCCTAGATAATTTAAAGGGGGTAGTTGACTTTTTCTTTCTAAAATGTGTTAAAGGGATAGTTCACCTAAAAATGAAAATTAGCCTGTGTTTTACTCACTCTCAAGACATCCTAGGCATGTCTGACATTCCTCTTTCAGACGAACACATTCGGAGTTATATTCGAAATTGCCACAGTTGGCTTAAGGTGGGCGTACACAGTGCGATCCTGAAGGTCGGAACGTCGTGAGCTCTGGCACATGTCACGATTGAGTTTATCCGAAAATCGTACGGAGGCAGTCAAACCTGAAACCGTAATTCTTCTCACACGGTACGAGCCGCGACCATGCGAGCATCTGCGATTTTCTTCCGAGAGAAAAAAAATCGCCTGCGAGCTCGTACGACAGCAAAAATCGCACCGTGTATGCCCGCCTTTACTCACTCTGAGCATTATGGCATCAGTGCAGCTGCTTTGAAAGAGTTTAAATAAAATTGAATCAAACTGAAACTGTGCTTGCTGATTATGTTTTGTCTTTGGTGCATTTACTCGTAAACTGAAACAGGCATGTAGTAGTATGGTAGGGTACTAGTGCTCAGTATCTTCACCGGCATCATAAGTGAATTTAGTCCATTATGACAACAAATAACTTCAGGATAACATTACAAGCAGTGGAAGGCTGGCTGTATTTTCTCTCACGGAGATCACAACATTGATTTGGCTTACAAAAACCACCAAATTGCTGTGTAAACAGGGCATGTGCCAACTAACTTCTAACAAGCGTCTCTGTAGAACATTCTCAGAGAACAGGGAATGAACTCCAACTAATAACTAGGTCCACAAGCTTTTCACAAGATTACTGCTAAATCTGCTTGTGATATATCATCATTTACTCATCCTCAAGTCATTCCAAATCCCTTTACTTTCTTTTATGCTATCTATGTAAAGAAAGAAAGTTGAGGTTTGGATTGACATGAAGGTGAAGATGACAAATTTCGAAATGTAAGAACAAAAGCAACAAGAAGATAATGCACATCTTCACAGCTCTTAAAGTTTTCAGTGTCCACTTTCTGTTGTGTGATGTTGTAATGATTCAGTCCACTGAAGGCGAGCGTAGTGAGAACCCATGTGCAGTTTTATTTACAAGTGATCCAAAAAGACTTGACTTGAACAGGCTTGACTTGGCATGAACAGACTTGACAAAAACAGACTAGACTCACCGACAGCGGGTTACAACATTAATACATGACAAAGAACAATGGGAACACGAGGGCTATTTGTATCAAACAAGAAGGGTCACATGACACAAACCAACCAATGGGCAAACAGAACTGAGAACCACATGACAAGACCATAAACCAATAAGCACAAGACACATGACTAAAACAACCAATCAGAACATAACACACAGACAAGGGAACCACATGACAGAACATGACTGAGGCCTAACTACAAAATAAAAGACATGAAAACAATGAACAAGAAACAAAGCCCAAACACCACATTACAGATGTAAACATTTAAGTAAACTTCTTAAGGACTTAAGTTATTATTATTATTATTAGGTGCTATTAAGGAATTCTAGTAGCAGAGCTTTAAATAGATCCAGTCAATGCCAAATCATTTGGAGTTAGCATTATGAGTGAGTCGAATCAAGTTAGAATTAATTCAGATTTATAGACTTGTGTAACAATACACACATACCCCCAAAAAAGGAGGAGACCTATGTCATGCTGGAACAGCTACTTCAATGTTTTACTCCATTCACATCTGCAGGTGTATTAGAGGTCTTGCGAGGTCACAGTGTGCATAAATTCAAACGCTGGGAATTCCTCACTGACCAGATAACTGATGAAACCTCGTGGATAAACATCAAACATCTTATTTACAGCCGCGATCTACTATCTTTGACTCGATTTTCCCAGGCATTATAGATTGACATGAAAACTTCCGTGGAAATTAGTAAAAGTAAAAACATCTGGATTTCACATTAACAAACTAAAATCCTTCTATGGTAATACAAATATCACTTCCGGAAAACTCATTCTTACCTCACATGTACAAAAGTTTAGTGCAGGAGAGCACATGTGCCCAAAGCTTAGATTAGTTAGATTAGATCATTTGAAATCAAATAAACTAATAAACTGTGATTGTACATTCTAATAAATACTGGGTTATAAACAGCTCAATCTAGGTAATTTTGGCAACCCAGCACTTGGTCAAAAAGGGACAAACAAGGGTTGTTTTGACAACCGGCTGCATTGGGTTTAATGTTAGACACAACATGCTGCTGTTTTATTTAACTCAACTATCGTTTAAAAATGACTATACTGCTTAGATATGATTAACCCAAATGGATTGGAAATTAAAATCCCACACACAATTACTGCAGAAACACATTGTAATCAAAAGGTGAAAATGTATGGATAAGTAGAATCACACAGAAATGGAAAAAAATATAGGCAAAAAGCAACATATACATGTGCATGTGAGTTAGAAAAAAAGTTCAGAAAAGAATGGCAACTCAGTGGTAAAATGAAACTGTTTAAGAGTTTAATACTGAATATCTTGACCAGTTATGTCATTTTTTTCCTTTTCTCCCACCAACAAACACACTATTATAAGTCTCTCTGGTTCAAGAACATCAATCAGATGGGGTTAAATGCCTCTTTCTCTGAAGAATGGCATTTGTTTTGTATTTCTTTGTATCATTTTATTTTGTTCTTCTGTGCAAATCTGTACTGGTCAAAAGCATTTACTTGTGATGTTTCTTCAGAAGTCATTAACCCTTCTAATTTATTCAAACGTATTATTAATTAGTGATATATAGACAAATAACCCAACCAGTATAGTTTTATGATATAATAATTCATCCCAGACAACTAATCAATTGTGGGTCAATTCTGGTCAGATGTCTGGCCCATATCAAGCACAAGACTTTCCCTCCAATGTACACACTGTAAATTGTTGCTGGATCACAGACAGAACAGGAAACATTCCTGATTCATTTTCACATAAGGAAAGTAAAAAGCAGTAAATTACAGACAGATAAAAGTCTTTGTTGTGTTCTCACTGTTGCCAAATGAACTGAGTAAGTGAGTGAGTGAAAGAGATGTTGGAAGATGTTTCTCTGCCATCAGGACTCTAAGCCAAGACTTCTTTGCTTACATTTCCCTGGGAGTCCAGCAACTGACAGTATGATCCGAAATATGCACTTCTATCCGTGTCGTCTGTTCTTCTGAAACGCTAGAAGACAAACGCCCTTGCATGACAGCCCCTCACAGAGACGTGCTCTGACACGGGCTGCTCAGATTCCAGCAGGCCCCCATCCCGCCTCAGGAAACACCCTGAGAACAGACCGAGCTCATCTACTGATCTGCACAACATAATCGACACATTCACATCATTCCTTACCGAGATATGGCTCGGAGTGGCCATATCATCCAAAAACCAACTCGTTTGTTAGTGAACCTATACTGAGATTCTGTTCGTTTAGCAGCTTTAAAGGGGTCATATGATGCTGCTAAAAAGAACATTATTTTGTGTATTTGGTGTAATGAAATGTGTTTATGCGGTTTAAAGTTAAAAAAACACATTTTCCACATACTGTACATTATTGTTTCTCCTCTATGCCCCGCCTTTTTGAAACGCGTCGATTTTTACAAAACTAATCGGTCTGAAAAGCGAGGTGTGCTCTGATTAGCCAGCTATCCAGTGCGTTATGATTGGCCGAATACCTCAAGCGTGTGACGGAAATGTTACGCCCCTACCATACTGTGATGTCGTGTCCTGGCCGGAGCGACGAGACAAAAACATGAAAACCCATTACAAACGAGGCATTTGTTGCATCCAGTGGGGACATAAATCGTCTCGACATGGCGGCATCAATACTACAGCGAGAATAAAAGTTATGCTTTCTTTCTTTGCGTGAACATTTGGGCGGCGTTATGTAAATCTTCCCACATAGTGAGGTAGACATGTGGGGCGTGTTAGAACGAGCCGTTTTAGGTAGGTGTGGCTGACTCTTAACTTTTATAAAGAATATCTCTTTGGATTTGAGACTTTAGTCTTTGCAACTTTACAGATCTTCTTTATGCACCAAGAGCTTGTAACACTCCAAAGAGAAAGGAAAAATTGAAATAGCATCATATGACCCCTTTAAATGAAGACAAATAAGAAGGAGCATCTCTACATTACCTTTAAAGCACCTTCATCAACACGTTTCAAGACAATTATAATGCAAGAACTAGGGCTGTCAAAAAATAATTTGAATTTCGAATATTCGTTGAATTTAAAATAAAAATCCACATTCGAATGCAAAAACGTTGCATTCGAATTTTAAGTGTGCGTCAGACAGCCTTATCAGTGGCGCACGAGATGCGATGACGATGTAAGTGTCATTGCATTATAATGTTTTTGTTAGCCTATCAGTTGAAGCCACTAGATGCGGCGCTGCTGCGTTGTTAATAACACATATTGCGGGAAAAGAGAACATCAATGCGGAGAAGATCTTGTTTACGTCAAAACTGAAACCAAGCCGTTCACACAGAACACATATTTCGCGCATTTTCTAGAGGAACATCTATCAGCGTTGAACTTGCGTCTCGCACAAAAGAGCCGCATGTTTAGAAAGCCATGTAACATTAATGCAAGTTTAACTTTGAAAAAACATCTCGAGACTTTATGGCGGGGTTTTCTCCCCCATCCCACTGCAAATCGTGTTTTTAAATGAAAAATGTAATCCGTGTGATTGGCTTTCGGCCCTTTGTATTAAACTATGAATACATACATGATGCTGTTTTGTTTATAGTTGTTTAAAAGCAACTTAATTATAATTGGTTTATAAACATTTTAAACGTTATGATGCACTTTTTTCACAGATAATGAAAAATGTAATCTGTGTGATTGGCTTTCGGCCCTTTGTATTAAACTATGAATACATACATGATGCTGTTTTGTTTATAGTTGTTTAAGCAACTTAATTATAATTGGTTTATAAACATTATTTTAAACATTATGCACTTTTTTCACAGATAGTCATGTTATCTTATATGCTTTGAATAAACGTGCATTGGTCGATGCGCCCTCGTGTGGCCTCAGGAGAGAAGCCAAAATTATGCCAAATTATGCATTTTAAATTCGAATATAATTTGAATTTTGATCATATTTAAGTACAAAATTCGAATGTAGTTTTTCAGCCATTTTGACAGCCCTAGCAAGAACTTGGCCCCTGTTACCAGTTTTTATGCTGAATTTGTAGGATTCCTTACTTTTGTAAGAACTAATGATAGTGTTTGTGTAAAAATAAATAAATAATAATAATAATCTTTTGTTGAAAGCCTATGTTTTGTGTTCATAATATTGCTAAAACTCAGTGTCTGGAAGCCATGGCTCTAAACCAGCCTATACACAGAAATCTCTTTATACTGACAAGCTGTTTAGACAACGCATTGACTGGTTGATTTGGACTTTATTAGTGTGTTGGTTGAATTTGGTGGGAAATTGCATGCTTACGTCATTTGTTCTTGCATGTTCACATTATGCCTGTAAATGTCTGACTACTACAGCCATCATTTGCACTAGATCTGAAGAAACTGTAACAGTTTAACACAGTCTATTTCTTGTATTTTTCATAGACAAAATCTATCACGTTATCAGTTTCCTGGTGGCTTATCAGAGAGTGAACTAGAGAACACAGGGTTATGCATCAGACAAAACAAAGCAGGTCTGCCATAAACTACCTATTATACTCCATGAGCTCATGCTGAATTACGCCTCAGACTTCCTCTCGGCAGGGAACATGTAAGATGCAGTACTTTACATTGTCTAATAAAACAATGTAAAAAAAAAAAACTCACACACAAAAAAAATCAGTTTAGGAGGAACGCGCACAGCAATCTCCTAATCCAACAAGACTGGACAGCAATCGAGCCTTTGGTGATTATTACATAATGAGTACCGTTTATTGTCAGCTGGAGAACAAAAAGCCACAACAGACTTTTCATAGATTGTTACTGTATCTGAATGGGTTTGTGACTCATTGTCTCATGGGTCTGAGTTCTGCTATCTTGGCCACATGTTTGAGAGCTTAACTCATATAAAAGGGCTTGGACTGATTAACAGCAGCGTTTGGCAGCAGTGACTTTCACAACCAAAAGCACACAACACATGCGAGAAATAGAAAGAGAAAGAGTTCAGAAAGAGGCCAAGATGGGTGATATGGTTCATAATGCAACATAACCACAACAAAGCCCACAGTAAAATTACAATACAAAATTTAAATCTATTTCCTTTCAAATGTTAAACCATATAGAGCTTGTATCTTGTTTTGTTTTTGTTTGTTTGTTTCATAAATCCGAAGAGAGAGAGAGACCTTTAAGCTTCTCTTTTGATGACAACAGTTTTATAAGCCATTATATTTTGACTGGTTATTTAAATGCTATTTAAATGTGAGTTTGGCAAAGTGAGTTTGAGCTTTCCCCTTTAAATTAAATACAGAACGTATTTAATTTAATTCAGCTGCCTGAATGCATTCCCAAGACTGTTGTCAAGTTGCTGACTGTTGACAACAGATTTATTTATTTATGGGTTTGATTGTGGGTTTCTTCTTGGGGGGAGGGGGATGGTATTCATGCCTGTGCAAACCCTTTGCATCTGACAATGTGCAAAAGACCCCTGCATGGATAAGCAATTTTTATAATGGAGAAAAATAAGGAACAAACTATTCTGAAAAGTGTTCACTTATTTCATAGTGGTACCACCGAGGAGTGACAGTGCTGACACTATAGGGCCTTTCGCACCGCTTTAGTTCCAGAACTAAAGGTACAGTACTAAAGTACTGGGAACAGAAATGTGACCTGATGGCAGGAGAATGCATGTCAACAGAAAACAGGATGTGGTCTTGGTCCTTGTAGGCTCACGTCCAGCCTAATGATATCACAGAGGAAATTCCGCACTTCAGATATATGATAAACAGCAAGAGCGAACACAATAACACAAGCTGACACAGATACAGCAAGAGCAGAACCTGAGACAGACTGACACAATACTGGTCCTGCTGAACCCTGTAACGACTGGCATACCAAACAAAACGTCGTGTTTTGAAATGGAACCATTTATTGAAACTCTAAAAAGAATATGCAAGAAGTTTGCATATGTGATTTCTGTTAAGCATCATATTTGATACATCAGGCTTTTATTCCTCATATAGTATGACAAAGTGAGAATATGGAACTCAAACTCGAAGAGGAAGAAAAAACACCTCAGTTTCATTCAGAGACACAAACTGAGCAAAAAATATTTGGTGCAGATGCTGATATTTATGTGGCCAAAAAGTAAGATGAAATTCTGATGCTTGTAATGTAAATTAATGAATCTTTATACCAGTATTACGGACTACTTACATTAAATGATATAAATATCAGTTGTCACTCTATGGGCCCTATCATACACCCGGTGCAATGCGGTGCCAGGCGTGACGCAAGTGTTTTTTGCTAATTTCAGCCCGACACAGTTGTCATTTTCATGTCCTGCGCCACGTTGTTTAAATAGCAAATGCATTTGCGCCCATTTGTGCGCTCATGGGCTGGTCTGAAAATGAGGTGTGTTCAGGTGCATTGTTGGCGCGTTGCTATTTTGAGGCAAGTGAAATAGACTGTGCCATTGACCAACAAAAACCTGGTCTAAAGTC
>NW_015640510.1:258337-261867 GCF_001515625.1 Sinocyclocheilus rhinocerous
AAGAGTGCGTTAGTAATATGCGCCTATAGGCGGGTCCACAACACGCGTACACTCTGCTTATTACATACACAGGGACACGCAGCAGCACACAACCATGCCAAATATAAAAAATTAAAGGATTACAACGTAAAAGATTATTATTGTGTAGGCTACATAAATATAAAAATGCCTACATGTCATAATGGATAGTCATTGCATGTATCAGAATTAAGCTACCTATTTGCTCACGCACGAGCAGATCCGTTTCCTCTCTGGAGACGCGTTCTCTTGCGCTTGCAAATTCCGCAGCGTAAATAGTGAATCTGCCATGGCACGAGCGCA
Source organism: Sinocyclocheilus rhinocerous (assembly GCF_001515625.1). Lineage (NCBI taxonomy): Eukaryota > Metazoa > Chordata > Actinopteri > Cypriniformes > Cyprinidae > Sinocyclocheilus > Sinocyclocheilus rhinocerous. The sequence goes on from NW_015640510.1 coordinate 258,659, forward strand.
ACTGGCTCTTAAAGGGAATGGGAGATGAGACTCTGATTGGTTTATTGCAAGTTATGCCCAAAACACACCCATTACTCATTAAGAGAATAGGGAGAGGCTTAATTTATGTTCTTGCACAACGCATTATTAAGCTTTGACACTCTGCTCATAGAGGTCCTCAGTCTACATCAGGGCTCACTTTCAGCTTTTTAACATTGAAATAATGTAGCAAAACAGGAAGAGAGGGCCAGGAGTGCTCTTTTAATAACTATCTGGGCCCATATCTTCTCTGTGCAAATGAGCAAAGCTTTAGGGATTTTACTGGCTTTGCATTCCACAATGGCACTGAGAATGAATGGCTTACAAAGCCTGACTGCAGCAAATTCCACACAATGCCGCTTCCCTCTTCCTTACTAACTCACTCGGACTCCACGGATCCTCTCTGAGAAAACCAACCGATGGAAAAGGACAAATTGTTCAAATTTAAACAATCTTCTTATGTACATTTTTAAACATTTACATAGTTACAATATTTCTATAAATATTCGATAAACTGTAGGTAGACTAGCTACAAATTGTAAAAATAAGGTTGTCATACCTAAAAATCTTTAAATGTTTCTTTAACTACTCTAGACGCTGTGTTTTCAAAGAATATGTTAAGATGTTGTGAAGTCAGTCTGTACCTGTTTGCAAATACGTCTTGCAAGCCATGAAAAATAACTTTTAATATAAATTTTATATATAGGAAATTATATTGCCATCAAAAAGTTTATTTTGGATTCTTAGAAATGTCCTCAACAATTAGCTCTTTTGCTTTGACATTTCTACAGGTAAATGTGAATGACATATTTTAAACCATTTTATATTTTAATATGTTCAATTGATTCCTGGAGGAGATTATGGTGAAAATGTACACTAGCGAAATCTTTCAATACAAGTGAGCAATTTCAAAAGCGCATTCCTGTTACATTCTTGAAATGTTTAACACAGGGTATCTTTAAGACTTTTTAAGACCTGCACAAATAAAATGAATACCACACAGATTTTTGTGCCAATACTAGTAAAATCTCTATATATTTAATATATTCAATGTATTAATGTTCTTAGTTTTTCCTTTCTGTGAAGAGGCGACCACAAGCCAGAGGAGTTTGTTGAATTAAATGCCAAATACAGTGCATTGTGCAACCAAAATACCAATATTCAGAAAAAAAAAATTCAAAATACGATACTTTAGTTAGGCCTACAATCAAGCCTGAAATACATCGGGACTCATTTTGAAATGACCTTGCTTTACTACTTCCAGCTGCTCATTCAAACAGATGAGGGAGAAAAAATAAGCACTCTTACAACCATCTTCATCATATTACAAATACACACACACACACTATAGAGTAAACACTGTCATAATTCATCAAAAGATTATGAAAAATCGTTTGGCACAAATGCATGGTGTTCACTGATTGAAAACTGCTTTGAAACCTCAAGGGCCCTATTTTATCGATCTAAGCACATGGACTAAAGCGCACGGCGCAGGTGCACTTAGGGAGTGTCCAAATCCACTTTTGCTAGTTTAACGACAGGAAAAACGGTCGGCGCGCCCGGCGCATGTTCTAAAGGGTTGTCCCTATTCTCTTAATGAGTAATGGGTGTATTTTGGGCATAATGTGCAATAAACCAATCAGAGTCTCATCTCCCATTCCCTTTAAGAGCCAATTGCGCTTGTGCCATGGCGGATTTGCTATTTACACGGTGGAATTTGCAAGCGCAAAAACAGAACACGTCTCCAGAGATGAAACGGAGCTGCTCGTGTGCGAGCAAATAGGTAGCCTAATTCTGATACATGCAATGACTATCCATTATGACATGTAGGCATTTTTATATTTATGTAGCCTACACAATAATAATCTTTTACATTGCAATCCTTTAATTTTTAATATTTGGCATGTTTGTGTGCTGCTGTGCGTCCCTGTGTGTGTAATAAGCAGAGTGTACGCGCGCTGTGGACCCGTCTATACTAACGCGCTCTTTAAATAACAAAAAAACTACTACGCCATTGACCAACAAAAACCTGGTCTAAAGTCAATGGCGCAGTCTATTTCACTTGCCTCAAAATAGCAACGCGCCAGCAATGCACCTGAACACACCTCGTTTTCAGACCAGCATGCCCATGGGCGCACAAATGGGCGCAAATGCATTTGCTATTTAAACAATGTGGCGCAGGACGTGAAAATGACAACTGCTTTGGGCTGAAACTAGTAAAAAACAATTGCGTCGCGCCTGGCGCCGCATTGCGCCGGGTGTATGATAGGGCATTTTTGCTTTTAATGTGCACTGATCCCATTTAATTATTTATTATAGTTCATGGCTCAAGTAGCACAGATCTACAAGTTACTCAATCAAAATTCAATTTCAGATGTGCCTGACAGTCATTCTATAAATACACTATGGTGCCTCCTATCCTCCAACAGTCATTGAACTGAGGAAACAGTTTGTCTCGGACCGAAGACCGATGACCTACTGATATGCGTATGCGTGAACCGAACACTTGAATGAAGGGGCCAAATGAGCGTCTTTACGGTTTCTCATAAAATGTTCCGCTGATTAGGACTAGTTTATTGACTTTACATGCTTTAGACATGTAAAACATCCATGTTTCATATCGTTATTGGGTGCTTTAACAATATAATTGTGTATTTGTCAATGCATTATTGAATCTGTTATTTGAACCAAAACCAAAATATCTGAAAGAACCAGTCTGTGGAAAAGAATAGGATTTCCTCGTTTGCCTGAGTCTCGAAATTACAGGTGATAATGTTAGAAATAATGTTCAGATTTTTGCACAGACTGATCATTTCGCTTTATAAGACCTCAATATATCGTCAGAAGCCACGGGTATTAATTTTGTGTTGCCTGTTATGCTTATTTTGACTCAAAGTGGCGGTAGTTGTTGACTTGCATTTAATGAATCACCAGGAACCAGTCCCGGCGCCAGAACATTTTAACAGGGGGGGCTATCCCTTGTTTTTACATTCTCTTCTGCCAGGCTTGGGAGGGGGGGCTTGAGATCAAGCCCCCCCTTGACGCCGGGCCTGGTCAGGCTCGGAGATCATCTGGCCAACCAGCTTAAACCAGCTTGGCCAGACTGGGACACCAGCTAAAACCAGCAACTTCCAGCATAAACCAGCTAAAACCAGCCAACCAGCTTAGGCTGGTTTTAGCTGGGGGGGGGT
>NW_015640510.1:261939-274978 GCF_001515625.1 Sinocyclocheilus rhinocerous
CCCCCCTTGACGCCGGGCCTGCCAGGAACCCCGATTTCAACTCAAAATCTGTTCTACTGGAAAAAAAAGTCATCACCTATCTCTTGGATGAAGATAACAGGAAATTAAACATTTTGGGTGATCTATCCCTTTAAGAATTCTCAATTGATTTTTGCCTACTAAAATTAGAACAACACATCAATATTAAAGATAGTATGACTAATTAAAATGTTAAAAACACTGATGGAGAGACTGCCAAATTCCTGCAGGGTAACTGCATTCTGGTCCTCAATTACATCATAAATCATACATTTTGTCTGAAATTATTAGCTGTTTGTCAATGAACCTCTTTTTCAGCATCTTTCAGGGAACTGGGAAGTTCAGTCCATTGTTCATCATCTAAATATCATCTAAACTAGCAGTGCCACATATGTGACCCTGGACCACAAAACCAGTCATAAGGGTCAATTTTTTGAAATTGAGATTTATACATTGAGATTTATACATGATCCAGTGGCGGAAAGAGTCACTGATGTTCTTTAGATACAGTGTTGAGTCGTGCCAGACTGGAGCAGGATGTTGTTAAGCTGGAAAAATGAATACTGAACATTCTGTCATAGTGAACTCATGTGAAACAACAGCATGCCTTCTAAGCAACAAATTACTGGCAACAGACACTATAATAGGCTAAAGTCTGCCATTTTATTCTAATACGGTCAGAAACAGCCCAAATGATCACATTCATTTGGACCATATCTTAATGCCAATATTTCCGCCCACTTTGTCTGTATTACATAATATATGGTAAGGGGGAGAGGCTCTTTACTGGAAAGCCAAAGATTGACAGCAACAGCAATGCAGATGTGCCAGCGACCGTTTTAACTATCAAGCTGTGAAATTACTGAATTACTTTTTTGCGGTTTTGTAAATCAACCGCAGGAAAGCAAGACAGAGACTAAACAGTCACACTGAGCCTCATTCTAAGATACTTCTCAGTCAATCAGACTGCTCATTAGGATCTGTAGTAGTTAGTGATTGGACTATAGGCTCATTAAGGCCTTCATGCACGTCTGTGGTTGGTTACAAAAGTTCAACTCCAGCACAGACATTTTGGGAGCAGAACAGCGGTACACCTACAAGTGCAGAGGTAAAAATCCCACTGACTGTTGAGCGAAATGCATTTTAAAGGGATAGTTTTGGGTGAGCTATCCCTTTAAACAATTTCTATAGATTTTTGTCTATACAACAAGCATAAAACACAGAGAATCAATCCCTCGAAAGAGAATTTACTATATAACACAGAATGGCACAAAATTTGGCAAATTTCAGAAGAATAAATTAACACTGTAAAAAATGACCGTGAATTTAACGGTAAAAGACTGTAAAAATGCTACAGTAAAAACCTGTTAAATGGTTAACGGTAAATTCCACTACTATATACGGTGAAAAACTGTATTGGACATTACATGTATTGGCCATTAATTTTAAGGTAGTATACAGTTTTTGGAAGTGAAAAAGAAGGTATAATTTACAGTGAATAACCGTAAATTGACATTCCCAGAATAAATAACTATGTCCCGGTTGGGAAACACTGGTCTAAATAATGCCGCGAGTAGGGCTTGAGGAAGTGACGTTGCCTGCGTCTGCGCAGTGTGACCTGATGCAGCCCCTGAAGCGAGACACAGGAAACAGAAATACTGCAAAATAATAATAATAACGCGACTAAACGAGACGAAATAACGTTATAACATTTCGTTTCGTCTCGTTTTGGTCAACGAAAATGAAGAGACATTTTAGCATAGTTTTTATTTTGTAAACCACATTTAGTCTCGTTTTTATTCGTCAACGATATTGCATTATACATTTAATTATAGTCATCGTCACATGACCAGCATTTTCGTCTCGTCTCGTCTCGTTTTCGTCACGTGATAAAGGTTCGTTGACGACGATATTTAGTCATAATTTTCGTTGACGAAAGCAACACTAGTTATCAGTGTATTACAAAGGTACAAAACAGATTTCAGTACTTCAATAGGTTGGTATATTAACATTATATCAGTTAATGAAATTACGGTATTTAACTGTAAATTTAAGTTAAAACCGTAAAACCTAAAAGGTTGCTACCGTATTTTTTACCCGTAAATTTTACGGCTTTTTTTTTTTACAGTGAACAGTAGGGCTGTATACTTAATCAAATCATGATATGAACTAGTGTCTGTGAATATTAAAGCACTAAAAGACTATTTAAAGATCTAGTCTGCACATTTCACTCTAGTTTACTACACATACTGAAGGACACATGACGCTTATGGTAAAAAAAATAATCAATTCTACAGAAAAAATTTTAATGGATTTCATATGAGATGTACTTTTAATATATTGCTGTTAAACTTCAAAATTCATGATTTTAATTATTTTAATTGACTAGATGTGCTTTTTGATTATTAAAATGTAATCAAATCATCAAAGTCGATTCAAGAAAATATAGTATAAGATTCTTGATTTCAATTAATTAGAGGTGCTTTCTTATTATTACAATTTAATTTATCCATTAAAATGGAATGCTGAAAAAATAAAATGGAAAAAACTAAAACAAACACAGCTTTCTCAGGGCACTGTTTCTCCCAAATGAAGAGTAATCTTCACAACACACTTTCCTATTGCTCAGACACAATGACAGACCTCAAAAGCATAATAATGCACTGGCCTCGGTTCAGGATTTCAGCGGCGGCCAGCGCAGTGATGAAGTCAAGAGGCTTATTATGTTCAGTTTCTGGATGGGCGTCTTGCAGACAGATGTGGAGTTACGCTAATGGAGAGCACTCTGCACCCCCGTTGAGTTTAAGTCACTCCTTTGCAATCAGCCACAAACCTGAATGCAAGCCTCTGTCTGTTTGCAGTTGCACAGATGCATTGTGGGTCTGGAAACAAATGCATACAACTGTCACTCCGGACTATTAAAACCAGCCGAGGAATGCATTGCAAATTCAGAGCGATTTGGGATCCACTCTTTCTGTCTTACTATCTCTAAAACACCAGCTCTGAATTTCCAAAAGGTGTGATATTCAGCATCATTATGCATCTGGTCATGAGTTAATACTGTTCCTGTTTAACACAGTGACCCACATAAAAGACTTCATTAAAGAAGCAGCTGAAAAAAAGCCATTCATTCATTCATTCATCAGTCAGGAGAGACTGTGTAACACAATGCTGTTACTGTTGCAATTACATCAAAGCCTCAAAGGCAACACTTTAAACCACGAGAGGAGATACAGAGTGAGCAAAGTTACAGCCCAATGAAAATGGTATTATTTTTTTTCCGAATACCAATTAAACCCCCACCCATTCATTTATTTTTCTTTTAAGACTCCACTTTAATAATTGGATCAAATTTTAGTAATCAAAAAGCATATCTAAATCATGAAACGTATGCAATTTAACATCAATTTATTAGAAATTCAACAAAAATAAAGTTTGTTTTATTATTCCCAAATTATGTTTTAATTTTTTGTTTTAATTTTTTTTCCAGATTCTGTTTTAATAATCAAAAAGCATATAATAGGCTACATCAAATTAGTATTTTAACCTAGTAATTTAACAATTTATTAATATTTTTACAAGAGACATAAAAAACGTTTTATTTTTTTCAGAATTTCTGTGTTGTCATTTAATCTCATAATCAAACGAGGGCATAAAACATTAACAAATGAATTAATCTTGTAAATATGTAACCAAATGAACTTTTTTTTTTATTCCTTTTCATTTTTGACAAAGTGCTGCACATTGCTGTAATCAGAGGGCCCTACAAAGTGCATTATTTCTCACCCTTATGTGGGAATAGCCCTAATCCACCAACATGCATTTGGTTACATCCTTGCTATTAAAACATGCATAACTCTCAACAATAACACAAATCAAAATTGTTTGTTATGAATGGGCGCAAAACAAAATCAAAACACACACACACACAGCGCGATCATGACTCATTTTAACCAACAACTCAGTCTCCACACATAATGAAAAACACACATGCAAAGGTTTTAACCTTTCTTTGCAAACACTGTCAGCACTACGTTTTGTTAACCATGTCAGTGCTGCAGTCTGTGAGCTGAACACAGTACGATCCACTCGTCTGGACTGCCCTGGTTATGACTCAAAACCTAGTGTGCTGCCTATCTAGACAGCATTTTAGCACATAATGGGAGCACACAGCATTTCTGTAATGGCCTGTCCCAATACCCACACTTGCAGTCTTTGCATTTGTCCACTTGTCTACTTACATGACATTTTTCCAGTATCTGGAACTAAGTGTTCAAGTGGGCCTGAAGACCACAAACAAAGACCTCAAAAAAAAAAAAAATTATAGAGCTTTATTTACAAATTTTAAAAAGTACTTAAATTTAACTTCTAAATGTCTATTAAGTAGTCCCTATGACAACACAATGTAGTAATTACTATGCTTCTATTGAGTTATAAATACATTATACAGATAAAACACAGATATTCATGTCTGCACTATGGAAGCAATTCTAAATGTATAAACTCAGAATTGCAAGACATAAACTCAGATTTGTGAGATACAAATTCGCAATTCTGAAAAGAAAAATCAGAATTGTGAGATAAAAATACAATTGCGAGAAAAGGGTAATTTGTACCTTTTTATTACATGTTTTTTTTTATTCTGTGGCAGAAACAAAAACAGAATTGCATGATATAAACTTAGAATTGTGAGACAAAAAGTCATAAATCTATAATTGCAACTTTTTCATCTTACAATTCCTACTTTATTACTGGAAATTCTGAAAAAAAATAAAAAATAAAAAAAAATAAGTCAGAATAGCAAGAAACAAGTCTGAATTGTGAGATAAAAAAGTCGAAAGTACCTTATGGGATTTATAGGATACACTCAGCATCAAATTCCGTTTAGTATTTAGTGTGCGTTAACTGCACTAAGCTTTGGCATTTTTCACACCTGGGACAGTCTTGCACACTTACTTTTTCTGGCTCAAGTGGCCAAGTCCGCAAGTGTGTGAATTGGAACAGGCCCCATGTCATATGCTCCAGTAATTAAGGGCATCATAAGTACGTGCAGCATTTTTGGCCATCAAAGTGTGCTTGCAGCATTTGAATCTGGGCGATCAAGCTGACTCGAATCGCACTTATGACGCCCAAAAAGCTGCCTAGGTAGTATTAATGTTAAAGTTGTGAGCCACAACCGCTGTGTCCACGAAACAAAGACTCGTCCAGATGAGGAACGTAAATCACAACAGAGAGCGAGACGCTGCCACTCAAACTCATCTGTACTTAGTATGCAACCGGTATGCGCAACTCTGACACAATGCAAAAAACATCAACAATTATACTGACAACGTACTCCGAGGTGGAGTAGTAGTATATTTGTAACATTAGATTGAAAAAAACTAGGTAAGCACACATAAGACATCAACGACAGTTTCCGTTTCTCTCAGAGAAAAAAAAAAAAGAAGACTAGTGTACTCACAGGATTGTTGTCTGAGGAAGAACAGCGGGCACTGATTCCAGGTTTAAATGCATACATCTGACAGTGGTACGGAAACATAAACAGCGGCTCGGACATGAGAAGACTCGGTATGGGCCACTGCTGAGGAGAAACACCCCGAGTACACTTAAAAAACAGGGTAAGTTTTGGACAGTCCGCAACGCCATGACCAGCCAGTGCGCCGTAAGAGCGGTGTGCAGGAATCCAGTGGGAAGTAAGGCAGTGTTACAGCCCGTGTACTAGACGGCATAAAAGACCAATCAGAGCCTCCTCAATCATCTTCACGATAAAAGCCCATCCTACTAAACTTTCGCATACTGCACACTTCAGAGTACGTGCGTTGCATCAACGTAGTACGTAGGCCGAGTATGCGAACTGGGATTCGATATAAAGTATTAAACCATCAAGTACAGTTCTATAGGGGAGCGCGGGGCACAAACTAACAGTTGTAACACAGGGGGTTTTAATATTTCCACACATGCTAGCATACATTTACCTTGAGTTAATACAAACAGCAGCTAAATATAATTCTTTAATTATTTCTCTAATAATTTCTGTTTCTAGCATGTTAACTTTATTGTCAGAGTCAAACTTTGATCATAAACACTTCATCTGATCACTTTAAGACTACTTACACAGAGGAAAAATAGCCGAAAATTAAAGGACTGCTTACTTATTTTCTTGCATCTCTCCAGGTGAAGCAGCATTGACTGTTTCTGTGATTTTTCATGTCAGCCTTTTACTTTAAAGGCTTAAAGTTTGGATCCAAACGCCAGAGGGCAGCAGAGCATCAATTACTGCGATCATCCCTACAAAATAAAAGTCCTCTGAACTCCAAAACTCATTTAGTTTGAAGATCATTTTTTAAAATACTGTTAGTTCAACAAACACATGAAAATAAATTAATGTATGGAGCGCGGGGCACAAAGTAACGCGGGGTAAGTTGTAACACACGTGGTTTTAATATTTCCACACATGCTAGCATAACAACATTTACGGTATTTGCCATATATAAAAAAACGATATAGAGAAAAAAGTAAGCAAAATTAAAAAATCTTTTGAAGATATCACTGTAAATTTATTTTGCCATAGTAAAAGTACATTTCTGGCAAGTAGATTTTTTCATCTCAGTTTTAGTATTAATTTAAAATGAGACAAATCTGCTATTATTTTAATCTCCAATCTGCTATTTATCAGTTTAGATAGTTTTTTTTTTAATGCTTCAATAGAAATAATACACAATAGAAAAGGATACAAAGGATACATAGTATTCAGTTCAAAAGGATACATAACAATTAAGCTAATAATTTATGATCAGTTAGCCTTTTGGAGATGACAAGATTTCTTTGTAAATTATGTGAAACTCAGGAGATACTGTGAGTGTACCATGGTTCTACGAATGAATCTAAAAGCTAGCTTGCTTTATCTGCTTGTTCGTTCGTTCATTCATTCATTCAACCTTTTTACTCTGATACCAAATTATAGAGCTTCTCATTCTTGAAACAGTTAAGCGTGGGTCATTCTAAACCCCGGGTAAACAGAATCCTGCATTATCTTGCTTAATGATTCACACTGCTCATAAATTACCATAATTTAGTTCATTCTGTTCATAAATCCATTTGGTCTCTAGATAGCAGCATCAAACTGATCTGTACTCGTATACAAATTCACTGATGCCTTAAAGGAATAGTTCACCCAAAAATGAAAAAGCTGTCATCATTTACTTATCCTCATGTGGTTCCAAACCTGATGCGTTTTAATGAGAAACCACAAGAAACAGAATAAAAACTGACAATCGATGTTTAATGTTAAAAAATGATTATTTCAAGAAATGTAAAGCATTTATTTGGTTCGTTTATGTGGGGCGTCCCAAGCATGGTTGCAATGTTCTTTGTCAAACTCCAAAATCAGATTATTTTTCATTCTTAAAAAACGTGGTCATCATTTACTTATCCTCATGTGGTTCCAAACCTGTAAGACTTTCATTCATCTTCAGAACACAAATGAAGATATTTTAATCAAATCTGAGAGATTTCTTTTCCTTCACTGACAGTTTAACTACCACTTTGATGCTTCAAAAAATTCATAAAGAGCTTGTAAAACTAATCCATACCATTGAGCTATTTAGTTCAAATTTTCTGAATTGACTTGATTGCTTTATATTATGAATGGATTTAATTTAATAACATTTAATAATAATATGCCCAGAATTAAAGACAGTTTTTGACTGCAGCTCTTGTTACAACCACCTGGTGAGGCTACACTACAAAGGGGAGGCCACACATAGAGATAAGGTTAGCATAAACATTTAAAGGCAGAGTAAGTGATTTCTGGTAGCCAATGTTGATATACTGATAACTATTACATGATCATTATTTCTTTGTCCATTAAAGATCATTTGATATGCATTTATGCATTTTTTAACCTAAAATACAGCAGCGTCCATCTATAAAGGCTGTCGGCTGTCAAACATACACAACTGTTAGCCGATCACAGCAGTGGGCGTTTACTTCCGAGTCTACAATCCACCACGTATAATCAAATGGAGCGTTCTGATGAGGGAGGTCAAAACAGGACAGAAAATAGCCTATTACTTTTAAATTGTTTTTGATGTGAACATCTTGATACCATTACTAGTGGACCTCAGAGAACAGTACAAAGTAAATAAAGGCAGTTCATGACTCCTTTAAGTAAAAATATAAAGGGGGGAGGGGGACAACAATCCTGGGGCCCGTTCTTCATACGTCGCTTATTACATCCGAGATTAAATGTCACATCCAAGATGATATCACGCTAATCAGGATCTGGCTAATTCGGTTCTTCGAACGCACCTGTTGTTGAGGATTAGTATGGCTGGATTGAGTTATCAGAGATAACTGCACGTTCATGGGTTGGTTTAAAAGGGGCTATGTATCGATACCCGAAACCACGATCAGCAGTGCAGCGATTGGCTGGCGGCAAGACAGCAACGTAATGACATCATATGATTAAAAAAAATGACACCTGACGAAAAACTTGACAAATTTTTTGGACTTTTATAAGGAAACAGCCAAGCGAACAAAACTACATAAATGTTATAATAGATAAATGAAATGTGCACGGTTTTTATTGTATTTAAATTTTTTACGTGATTCACAATTATTTATATTCACGATTTCTAATATCTGTACAGGCTTAACATTTTTAATTTCAATGTAGTAATTAGCAATTCATTCCACCAAGCTACTCCCATAATAGCGGTCATCGAATTAATGCACAACTCTACATTATCTGTATAGCATGTGTAAGACTCTAATACAATTATGAAGTAATAATTTTATGACGAATAAATCTTTCAGTAAGTAAAACTTGCTGTGTCTATAGTATTAAAGACTACACAATTATTATATTATCTTTACATTTTTTAAATGATTATTTTAAATTATTGTCCCTGGATTAGTAGGGTACTCTTGTAATAAAGTAGCGGTGGTAGCAGACAGATTTTAAGTATCAATTCTGCTTAAAAAGATGCAATCTCAATTTTCAGTCTCAATTTTTTGAGATGCACCTGTACAGGGTGAAAAGCAATGGCCCTAGTACTGAACCTTGAGGTACTGAATACTGTACTGTGGGTTTCCATGTTTGATGGGGACATTCCATAGAAATAATTGTTTTTATACTATACAAATGGTATAGTTCTCTCCCCTTAACTTAACCCTACCCCAAGCCCTAAACTTACCCCTCACACAAAAGTTTCTCTTAATTTAGGATTTTGGATATTGTCGTCTTTGTGGGACATTTTGTCCCCATAATGTAGGGTATACTTGAACCACACCCACCCACCCACACAGGCTGTGCTATTACTGTGATGAACCCGATTATTTAAATACTGCATATTCTCATAAGAACAAGAATATATTCATGGACCATGTATGCTTATACTGTACTATATTATATTATTATACTGTATATTGATACATATAAAAATACATTTTTTTTTTTTTTGCATCAATCCAATTTGGTGTTGTAGTTAAGTAATAGAATACTTATTGCTAGCTGGATTTCTGAATCTGAATATATTATTCACGATTACAGGGTAAGTTTCATTCAACATGAGATAATTCTTCTGCAAAGTAAATTTTTCAAACACTGTTGCATTGAAATTTATTGATTGATTGATTGATTGATGTCTCTGTAGTGCGCTGAAATTACCAGTGTTCACTTATAGCTTGCTTTTATGGAATTCGCGAAACCTCCAGCGTAAGAAAAAACAAACAACAACAGCAACAACAACTCTATCACGTACTTACTTTATGTTGTTCCAATCCCATAATTGTAATATCTAATTATTACCGTATTGGCCCGAATATAAGACGACCCTTTTTCCAGATGTACCTTTTGGAAAAAGGCTTTTTAAAAACCAAATCCTGTTTTTTCTCAGTAAAACACATTTTGTCTTCAATTATTTTCATATTGCATATTTTTCCTATTTTAATTTTTGTTTTGAAAGTATGGTAAAAACTGGTAAAATGTACCAACAATCACATTTAAAAAATATACACTTTTTGATATACCATTAAATAAAAATAAAAACAGGTAGCCCATCTAAATTAGGGCATTAGGCTATCCATCTAATAGTAGCCTACCAAAATCTTATTAACAGTCGAAGTTAAATCTTACTGTAGTCTTCAAATCTATCTTTGAAAGTAACTTTTTACTACCAAGACACATCTGTCATTAAGTGTCATTCGCTCAGTTATGTCATTTTTAATGCAAATATGACATTATTTCAGTCACGCTCGTCAAGAAAGTGAGTGAAACACACACAAACACACATTTTTATCAAATAATACGTCATTAATAGCGGTTCACTTCCGTGATTTGGTACGATTGCGTTCACATCAGCAGCGAACCGTACCGGTGTTCACTTGAACCTTACCCCAGACCACCCTTTTTAAGCGGACTCGGGTACGGTTCGCGGGTGCGCACCCGAGTTCAGAAGACAGCGTTCACATCATCCAAACGAACCGAACTCTGACGTCAATCGAACCCGGGTGCGCACCAAAAGTGCTAGTGTGAAAGCACCCTTATTTACCGTTGTCTGTCACTATCTTTAAGTCAAAAGTCAAAAGACAAGTCAGTCAAACATAAGAGGGGCGATGATAAAAGCAAACATCAGTTTAGGCTACATCACGGGCAGGGATACACACAGCCTTTGCGTTGTTTGCATGGGAGCGAAGCATGCTGAGTCAGCTCTCGAGGGCAACAGGTGCAAGATTGTGACATACAGGGTGGTACAATGACATAAGTGGGGATGTTGCATTCTTTGATTTTGGCCATCCTTGCTGAATTTGCGCACGCAATTGTGAAAGTTCAGGACATATTAGTTTGGGTTCTGAAATATCCAAGTCAGAGCAAGGAAAGGGTTTGTGCAAAAGTGCATCAGCTGCAACATTCCTTTTGCCAGGCCTGTAAATGACATCATACTTGAGCAAAAGCAATCTGACCACCCAGCACGCGAATCCTCAGAAACTCTGCTTCTGCTGTCCATTCAAGTGTGTATGTAAAAACAATAAATATCTGAGTGGTTCCACTACTGTATCATAGTTAGGAATGAATTTACTGAACCAATAAGTTAAGCCTCTGGGTTCGAAGAATTTAATGAACCAATAAGTTATGCCTCTGGGTTCGAAGACCGCACCGGTGCGGTCTGTCACATTTTTTCTTGATGACCGCAAAATAAAATTTAAAGAGTTCACACTTACATATAATCAGATTTAGCAAATAGTAAGCATATTTGGCTGTCTTGAGGGAGGGCTCTGAGCTTAGAATATGGCCCGAACCCAGAGAACTCCCCCATCCGTAATCAGGGATGAGAACAGTTAAGAGTGAGGAGTTGGGGTGGAGGAGGGATGCCGGAAAACTGTCGCAGGACAGAGGTGAGTTGGCTATATCATGCTAGTTAAATCGACGACTAAGTTAACAACTAGACGAGCTCGAACTGTGTGGAATTGGTGTATTAACTGATCATGCTCCTCCCGAACTTTGTTAATAAAACATCACAAAAATACCCTGTCATTTTTTGATCGTACAGATAAGAATAAGGCAATGTCTACTTTTATTTGTGCATAGTCATAATAACATCAAAACAATGTGCTTTTGTAAAATAAAGAAAACAAACAGGGTGCACTCTGCAGTTTTGGTCTCTGTCAACTTTCCTCACAGACACATAAAAAAAAAATCTCAGTGAATACTTGCCTCACAGACTCGATAAATATATGTATATGAAGCTTGAAAGGTCAACTTTTAAAGTCACGTCGAAAACAAATATTCTCTGATAAAGCAATCCATTTGAAACCAACGCAAGCTCCATTTTTTTTCTGTCTGAGCTCATTATATGTAATGTGAAATCAATATATTGTTTTCTGTGAATGAGTGAACAGGATGATTTTCACATAATTTTATAGCAAATACTCTAGTCTACCTAATAATAATAATAAAAAAAAAAACACAAATGTCAGGGCATGTCAAAACTTCTCCAGGGCCCCAAAATCCCCTCAGACCCCAGAGGGTTAAACCCAAGAAGGATCTGAGAGCTTGTAAATCAGCTGGGACTGAAGCATCTGCAGTGGCCATAATGTGTTTTGATTTGGGTGAGGACTAACTTCAAAAAATGATGTGACCCAGACAACTATGTCATCCAGGTAATTTTGTACACTCAGCAAATCTTTCAACACAGTCTGCATCATTTTCAGAAAAGCGGACAGTGCGGACACCAGCCCGAATGGAACTCTCTTATCTAAATAAACCTTCATGTGTAATGAATGCTGTTAAAATTCTGCTCTCTTCTTAAAACGGCAACTGGTGGTACGCACTTGCCAGATCAATGTGTGAGAACACTGTGGTGTTATGCATTTCTGCAAAAATAACTCAATAGTCCTCATTCATGAAACATGAGCAGAACAAATTTTTGTGTAAATCGTTCGTAATGCTGTTCTGACGTAAATTCTCGGATTCATAAAAGTGTTCGTATTTTCAAAATGTTAGTTGGTACGAAATAAATTTACACCTGCTTCCTGCCACGTGTAAATGGTGAGTAAAACGTTCTGTGTTCTTTTTGGCAAACTGATGACACTGAATTTTGATGCACTGCCATCATAATATTTTACAAGTTCATTTGCTCTGTTTTTGTTTTTGTTTTTTTGTAGCTGGGAGTTGATAAACTGTTAAGCTTTGGGTAAAACACAGCGCTTGTCACTGTCACTTTTTACCCAGCCGTCCAATCAGTGGAGGAGGGGCGGGACAAATACGAGGCTACACCGACCGATCATCCTACTTTTACAACAACTGAACAACAATACAGAAGTTAACATTGCTGGTTACTGCATTTTTATATTCAGTAATATTCTTCGAAATGAGATACTAGTAATGCGTTACTGCTGTGGATATTCCAAATTATAGCAATCAAAGCGTCTCAGCTGGAAAAACGCTGTGCCACCAAAGTGTCCTCCAGCACCACCAGCTGGCCGTTTTTGGTGGACACACTTTATTGAATATTTATTG
>NW_015640510.1:275077-307090 GCF_001515625.1 Sinocyclocheilus rhinocerous
TCTCAAGCACGGGGGCCGGGAGATGGTTCTCACTGCAGAACACAAGATCCAGGAGGCATGGTTGGATCCAGATCCAACTCCTCCCACCTTACTTACACCTAAACCTACCCGTCTCCACCCCCTAATCCCTAAACCCACCCATAACACTGTGCCACCAAAGTGTCCTCCAGCACCACCAGCTGGCCGCCTTTGGTGGACACACGTTATTGAATATTTATTGTTAGGCATATGGCCTATTAGTCTTGCTGCAACAGTTGCACCGCCCTAAGGATGGCCCTGATGGTATGGTACCCACTGTTCTGCCATCTAACTTAATTCAAGGTTTTAATCAAGTCCATGCCTAATAGAGCTGAACCTGCCTGAATGATGTAGAATGTAGCTAAAGTGGTCACATCTCCTAGCCTCACAGAAGCAGACATTCAATTCAATTCAATTCAATTTGAATTGAACGCAATTTGCGTAGCTGTAATTATAGGCGGGGATTATGGTAATCATTGGAATTCATTTACGAATCATTGGAATTCATTAACATACACATGTTTAACTATCAAATCGGACGTTTACGAAGCGTTTGTGAATCCGGAGGAGAGTTTTTGGGAAGGTCCGTTTTATACGCGCAAATTACTCAGAATTTACTCCTATATTTACGAATGCAATCTCCACCCCCTAGATGTGGATCCAACCACGCCCCCTGGATCTTGTGTTCTGCAGTGAGGGGCTACTGGGGGCCGGTGCAGCTGCAACAGTTGCACCGCCCTAAGGATGGCCCTGATGGTATGGTACCCACTGTTCTGCCATCTAACTTAATTCAAGGTTTTAATCAAGTCCATGCCTAATAGAGCTGAACCTGCCTGAATGATGTAGAATGTAGCTAAAGTGGTCACATCTCCTAGCCTCACAGAAGCAGACATTCAATTCAATTCAATTCAATTTGAATTGAATTAAAGTGGTCACATCTCCTAGCATCACGGAAGCAGACATGGAACCTAACACTAGAATGTTGTCTTTTAAATAGGTAATTAGACAAGCTTTTGGCACAGTTGTTTTGGCAAAACAGACACAGACAATCTGGTGTCCACTATTAATTCAACATACTTTGTATTTCCAAGTGGTGCTTCTATCTGGACTTTACAACAAATCTTGTCAGACATACGTCACGGGCCATCCTTAGGGGGGTGCAACTGGTGCGGTCGCACCGGGCCCCGCGGTGAATGGGCCGAATGGGAGATCCATGCAGAGTCTAATGCCTCCTTGTTTCTTTTGAGTTACCACTATGGGTGATACCCAAGGCTATGCATCAATCTTTTCAATAACTCCAGCTTGCAGCAGCTAAAGTTCACTGGACAGCTAATCTTGTACACACAATTGGATGTGTCTAAGCCGCACCGGTAGAACATCAGGATTCACTTGCACTACATGAACAAATCCATTCACACATCAGATTGTTACAAGTGATTCTATCTCCGTTTTGCACACTGATGTAGGTGGTATGCAGGGCTGTCCCATGCCGGGGGTGGGGTTTTGAACCAGTGTGGGGCCATCCTTAGGGGGGTGCAACTGGTGCGGTCGCACCGGGCCCCGCGGTGAATGAGCCGAATGGGCCCCCTCCTGGAACGCGATCGCAAACGGACCGAGGGGGGCCCCGCTCCCTACCACGCACCGGGCCCTGCGTCAGCTGAGGACGGCCCTGCATATAACAGATAGTAAACTCAGGAACCACAAGTTCACATACCTATTTTAGTCATGGATTTGTAAACTTTTGCGAAGTCTCCCTTTTTCTCCAAATAAATAACAGGTCACAGATGCAACAGGACAATTTTTGCATATGCAAGATGGTATTGTGAACCACACCTAATGCATAACTGGTGGAGGCTTTCTTGGTTGTTTTACAGAGTGAAATTTCTGCTGAATTGGGCCTGTGGATTGCATGGACCAAAACTTTTGCAAAGCTTGTTTTTGTATTACCTTAAGAGTTCCCCCTATACTGGACACAATCAGTATATTCCCTCAGGGGGTTCTCTGTCATTCACATCAACAGAACTGGGTGATCATTTCCAAATGAACCCCCCTTGCCTCTGAAATTCATCAAATTTGTAGTGCCTCACATAAGCACATCTAATAGTTGTCCAATCCAAATCCATGCAAAAACAAACAAACAAAATATATAAATAAATAAAAGTGTGTATGCCTTTCTGGTATACTCTTTTATTGATTCATGGCTGTCAGCTTAGTTGAAATGAATAACAAAACCAGAAATACAGGAAAATAAATTCTTTATCAGAGGAAATAGTATGCTTCTCATCATGATTCACATGAGACATTAATTCATGAAGCTTATGTCGTCAACTTATTTTGCAGTCATAGAAGATGTCTAGTCAAGTCTGTGGCAACACCATTTTCTTTATTCAGAGTACGATGTGTCAACATCCAGCATGACAAATATTGTACAAATTTCACAATTTAAAAATGAAAAATCACTGTAACTTGTGATCTCACACATTTATAGTAAAATTAAAACAAATTCATGCTGTATCGTACAAAAATAAATCAAACTCCAGTTCCACATAGAGCACGATAGTTTATACAAAATCCTGTCTTCATTGATGATTAAACAAATCAACCTCGAAATGAAGAATTTCAACTCATGAATTCACAATAATTCATATGAAAAATCAGCATTCGAATATGTGACTCCTTTCATCTTACGCCGTAAGTAGTATGCACCAACAGTAAATGAGCAGCATGTTTGTGCTTAAATTCCCATTGTACCGATGACGATAATCGAGTCAAAAACTGATACTAGCTATTTCTCTATCGAAAGCATTACTATATTGGCAAAAAGCTGCAGATGTGATGCTGTGCATGAATGATGGAGCCCTAAAAAGGACTGATTAGTACAATGGACGAGATCCAGTGAAGTACAAGCACCTTTGCATTAGCTCTCAATAAGGTATTAACAAGGCTGCTACAGCTAATAGTACAATGGAAATTAGGGGTGCACACACCCCCGAACTCTACCGCTGACAACCGAACCCATTGCAGTGGGAGATTTTTTTTCTTAAAACGCTTTATTTCAGCTGACTACTCTTTAATGATTTTGTACAGTGATTAGACAAAGTGCTGCTTGGGATTATTTTGTATGATATAGAACATACTCAACGAACTAGCATTGTTATTTAAAAATGCACAATATTTCTCGTAAAGATATTGTCCTCATTAATATTTCAAATCCCTGTAATCTCTGATCTCCTCAAACCACTGAACGCCTGTCATCATGCCTTCCTCGTGCCAAAGAGACACCTGGAGATTGCACATCGACCGAAGGTGGGATAAGTGCAAATAGTCTTCTGGCACAAAAGTGGGGGGGCAAAAACCCTGTAGGTCCCGTTTTCATTGTCTATATTCTTTACAGATACCTTCTGCTTTAGTTTCCATACTGTACACACATCCAAGCATGGAAACAAATGTGTCCCAGGAACAAAATGAAACTCATAGAGCATTGTACGTCTCTAAACCTAATTTTCACCTTTCCGTGCCTTTAAAACATTTGTATTAAAAGATTTATATAAAAATCAATCATTTACATATAGCAAAAAGATTTTGTAGCTTCCACTGTTTACAAACATGAAATTGCATATACCCACCACATAGATTGCATCTCTTTTTTTATACACATGGTTAAGTCAAATATTGCTGAAACAGTTCCATTCTGGCTACTGTTATTTCTAGAAGAGACCAAATCACGACGTGAGGTTTAGAGCCGCTATTGCTGTTACATTGATGCAGATTAAATGAGGAAGCCACAAATAATCAAAGCATTTCCTTTTGCATTTTGAAGCAGTAACAGGTTCTCCACCATAAGCTTTCATTTCTATGATCTATGATGATTTTTTTACACCAACCCTTTTTTCCACATCATTGATAGTTGATATTAAAGTAATTCTTCACCCAAAAATGAACATTTGCTGAAAATGTACCCACCTTTAGGCCTTCCAAGATGTTAGATGAGCTTGTTTGTTAACCTGAACAGATTTGGAGAAATGTGTCATTTCATCACTCTCTCACCAATGGATGCTCTGCAGTGAATGGGGGCCGTCAGAATGAGAGTCTAAACAGCTGATAAAAACATCACAGTAATCCACAAATTATCCATACCACTCCATCTTGTGAAGCAAAAAGATCCATGTTTTTAGGAAACAAATAAAAGTGCCTCTCCTTTTGTTGTCTCGCATCGAAATCCACCCACATATTTGTTTAGAACTGTGGGTTTAGAATTATTGCTTATATGGCTTGTAAATGGTGCTGCATATTTCTCTCATGATTCAGACAAGCTGACTTTTTCTGTCTTACAAACACGCAGACTTTAGCTTCACTAGATGTTAACTGATGGACTGGTGTGGATTACTTGTGGATTGTGATGTTTTTTATGAGGACTCTTATTCTGACGGCACCCATTCACTGCAGAGCATCCATTGGTGAGCAAGTGATGTAATGCTACATTTCTCCAAATCTGACGAAGAAATAAACTCATCTACATCTTGGATGTCTGAGGATGAGTACATTTTCAGCAAATTTTCATTTTTGGGGGAAACTATTCCTTTAATGATAAACAGAAACTCTTGCCATTTCTTTAAGATGAGCAGAAATGTTTAGTGGCTACCTTTTTCCAGTTTGTGACACTCTTTCAGCAAGCATCAACCAATGTTCAGTATTGGGTGCATTACTGTTTAAAAATATACACTAAAAAGGTGCTTCAATGAGCAGCCAGAAGGATGAGTCACATTACATTAGCCAATATGAAAGCGTACAAAATGTGAATACTTTCAAAAACTATTTTGCAGATCATTATTTTTTTTTAAAGCAAGGCCAGAAAAATAAACCCAAAGAAAAATCATGTTTAGTCAGCATAACACTTTTTAAAAGAACATGAATGTAACACTGTTTGATCAACTACAACAGCAAAGCATGAGGCATCCCATATGAGTATTATAATGTTTTTTTCTGGAAGTGTCTTCTTTCCTCAGTATTCCTTTGGGTTTCACTTTATTTTGATGGTCCCTTTAACACATTCTGTTGACTATAAGTAGCGTTGCACCTACATGTCTACTAACTCTCATTAGAGTGTTAGTAGAGTATTAGTAGACTGGTAGGGTTAGTTCCTTTGTTTTAGGAACGTTCTGAGATGCTAGACTTGAATGCCTTGTACCGCTTGTTTTATATTTTCTAGCAGGGCCTTGTTCTCTGGACTCTGATAGTGATCTTGATTCGTGTACATGTCCGTTAGCGTGGTCACGTATGCGTCAAAGTTCTGTTCGCTCATCGGCTCCTGTCAAACACAGAGGAAAGATCCTGTCACATAAAATACAGTATGTGGAAGATGATGACAAAACAAGAGTCTGGGTAATACAACTTTGAGAATTAAGTCATACATTCTAATTCTAATTACGTCATAAGTTCTTCAATTTATTGTTATTCCTGTATACAATTCACAGGATGCAAAATTGTAGTAAGAATTCAAATGGATTGAAATTCAAAGAAATGAATGTAACAGTAAATGCAGTTTACTGTCAGGATAAATGGCCAAAAACATATGGGCTATTTGCAGAAACATTCAACGATAACAATCAAGTTAGTTTTCATAATTCACACAGTTTTAAAGCAGCATTATGGAAAATTCTTGCTGTAAATATTACAATCAATATTAAAAGAATTAAAAGAAAATGGCACATATTGAATATCAGGTTTATATCAATTTGTCAAAACTACACTCTAAAAAATGCTGGGTTAAATACAACCCAGTGCTGGGTAAAATAGGGACAAACCCAGCAATTGGGCTGTTTTGACCCAGCGGTTGGGTTACTACCCAGAAGGTTGGGTTAAACATTTAACCCAACCGCTGGGTCAAAACAGCCCAACTGCTGGGTTTGTCCCTATTTTACCCAGCACTGGGTTGTATTTAACCCAGCATTTTTTAGAGTGTATGATGCAAATGTTTTTGTCATAAAACTTTTGTGTGACTTTAATTTCAAATGTAACATTTTCATTGCAATTCAAAATCCGCTGTGTGGATTTAATTCGATTCAAACTGACAGTTGTGAACTGAAAGGAAGCCAGTTCTTAAATGACAAATTTCGCAAACCCTGATATGAATTCTGGAGCTTCAAACAACTTGTTGCAGCCACGATAAAACTTTCATTAAAAGAAACACAATGTAAACATCAACACAGGTAAACATCATTTATTCAATTCAGTCTAAATGGAAATTGCTGGATTTGGTAGCATTCACTAATGGGAAAAATATGTGAAGGACTAACGCTGACTGAATGGTTATTAAAAACTGATTCAGTGAAAAGTCAGTAAGCATGAACAGCAAAATCTATTCAGGTGGACATGAATGAAAGAACAAATGTGACCCTGGACCACAAAACCAGTCTTAAGTGTCTATTTTTCCAAATTGAGATTTATACATCATCTGAAAGCTTTAATAAGCTTTCCATTGATGTATGGTTTGTTATGATAGGACAATATTTGGCTGAGATATAACTATTTGAAAATCTGGAATCTGAGGGTGCAAAAAAAATCGAAATATTGAGAAAATCATCTTTAAAGTTGTCCAAATGAAGTCCTTAGCAATGCATATTAGTAATCAAAAATTAAGTTTTGATATATTTACAGTAGGAAATTTACAAAATATCTTCATGGAACATGATCTTTACTTAATATCCTAATGATTTTTGGCATAAAAGAAAAATCGACAATTTTGACCCATACAATGTATTTTTGGCTATTGCTACAAATATCCCCCAGCGACTTAAGACTGCTTTAGTGCTCCAGGGTCACAAATCATTAATGAATTTCAGCATGACTAACACCAACTGCGCTCAGCCACTTGAAAATTGACTGACATAAACAATATAGTATTCACAGCATACAAATAGTCATATGGAAAGGGTAGGAGTTAAACTGTGGTCTTACTCTCTGATGTAAACAGCTGTTATGTCTAGCCGGAGACTCTTTGTGAAGTGATTTCTAGAGGTAAAAACAAAAGTGTATTAGCTTAAAGCAAATAACATGCTCAATACATACAGGACCTGGCCACTTCTGTCTAAACACCTAAGACACATCTGGAACAGCTTTTTGTTTTGTTTTAGATGTTGCAATGAATAATGTGATGCTATATGATGACATCTGCAAGTTAAAGCAGCAAGCAGACAGTTTTGCATTGACATTTTGTATGTAAAAAGGATAAGCCACTGATTATTCTTATTTGATAAAAGTGGCACAAGTTCAGTGAATTCACCCTTGAATCATACACAAATGGTTAACTATTCAAGTTATAAGCATATACATTTACAACCTATTTTAACCAGGTTGAAAATATTATTTACAATTAAATGAAAATGTATAGTTTCAATGTAAATTAAATGCAGTTATCTTAAATATGTTTTTTGACCCACTCAACTATGAAGTTCATCTTTTATGTCATTTCATAATCATTTCTATTGTCTTGTGCAATTTAGTACACTTCAATTATATTAACTTGAAATGTAATATTTATTAACAAACTAGTTTAAATTATAATCAAGTACTTGTGCTTTAGTATGTTAGTCAAACATACTTTAAATCATGGCAAAAGATGAATAAAATATAATTATTTAAAATATACTTTAAAATACATAACCTTCAATTTGACATTGTTAAGCCATGAAGACTTTATTTTAAGGTGTCCTTGTTACAGTGTAATTATACATTTAAGTACTGAGTAATATTAATTAACTACATGTACTTACTATATGGATAGGGTTTGGCTTAGGGTTACTTGCATGCAATTATGCATAATTAAGTGTTATTATAATAGTAAATACATGTAACGTGTAACAAGGACACATTAAAATAAAGTGTCACCTTGTATTTCTTTAAGTGCACTTAAGTGGCCTTTTATTTCATTAATATTATATTACTTGCAAGTACAGTTTTTTTTAAATTGAATTTTAAGATCTGAAGTACACTACAAGTGCACATTCAATATAATTAAGTACACTTCTTTTTTCACAAGGGATTTAGGTGGGAACATGTGACTTCTTTAAGTTCAGCAGTAAACTTTCCAAATTAAGTGGAAATCGAAAAAAGAGAGAAAAAAGTCACAAATGGCACTGTTTCCTGAGAATAAGCTTGATCTAAATCTTTTAAGAAACAACCAATCAGCATTGTCGAAGAAACTGAACACAAAATGAGTGAGCCATGCAGCTTAAAACCCTATAAACAACAATCAACGCTGTGTGATTAATGCAATAGACATAAAATAATATGAGCCACAGCAACTCAAATATTACCACAAACTCAGCAGAACTGACTATATCAGTTCAGTGGTTTGCCACTGAGTTTGACAAAATATGACAATCGGTGAGCAAGCTATGGAGATTCAAATAAGATTATGACTGAAATTTTTATTGCATAACATTTTTTTATTTCTGTATTTATTTACCAAGTTGAGATGAGATGAATGAAAGTTTTGATTAGAATGTATATGCTTCTAAATCTGCGGGACTGATTTGAAGAACATGTTTTCAAGCTAACTCGTTGCTGAGTAAACCAGCTTAAAACCAGCCTGACCGGGAGATCTGCTAAGACCAGCAAAGCATCTTAGGCTGGTTTATGCAGTTTGTTTAAGCAGAGCTGGTCATATTTAACAACCATCCAATAAATGCACAAATTCAGATTACACCAATTGACTCCTACAATTTTCCACCTATGGACTAGTTTGAAGCATAGACTATTATGCTAAATTTGCTGAATGTACCAAGAACAGCGGCCTCAAGCCGAATAAAGTTCTTTTTCTTTTTCTAAATGAACAGAATAAAGTAATATGCTTCTTTGTCCACGACTTGTCCTCTATCGGTTGGGGATGGTGGCCCTTACCATATGAGGTAGCTGGATATTAGCTAAACTGTTTATCAGTGAATGGTTGAGGCTGGCCAGCTCATGCAGGAGAGATTCATTTTGTTGTTCAATCACCTTGTTTTCTTCCTCTAAGGACTTCAGATTAGACTCCATTGTGGTAATCTGTGGGACATGAATCGGCAGATGTGTTAAATCTATTGTGATAACGTCTTCATAGCATAGCACAATAAATTATTATCTTGTTTGTTTTAAGTAAGACTATATATTGTGTATATTGTATAAGTATATTGTGTATAGTGTATAAGTATATTGTGGGTAGGGGTGCTCCGATTGATCGACTACCGATCGCTATCGGCCGATAATCACTTTGGGATGATTGATCGGCGGTCTCTAAAAAGGCCGATCTCAAAAAAACCGATCTCAAGCTGATGACGCGCCTGACGTGACAGGTTGGCACCATCTCTGTCCGGCACGGGTGAAATAATTGTAATGCTGAGGGTGAGGTACAGTTCATATTTCTTCATTAAATAACTTATAAAGTAGCTAATTTGAAAACTTTCTGTGAGACATAATTTCACAAACCGCGTGAGTGAATCACCGCGCGCGCGTTCTCTTTCTCTCAAAATGCGCAAAGGGCTTCAAATCAAATCACGCTGTAAGCGAGCTGCACGCTGCACAGTTAACACAGGAATTGTCACTTGCACAGTCGAGGCAGTGTCGCATCGTCACTAAAGTTTATAAATTGCATTTCTTTTTAATTCTTGCCAGTGTTTAACCATTCAGCGCTCGCGCGCTCTCCTGAAGACTGAGCGCTCATGCACACTCGCAGCGCACACACATAATTCCAGTTCCAGAGTATTTTTTCTGCGCTCATGTTAACGGATTAAAGTGTTCACACTGCACACGGTTGCGGTCCAGCAGGGCGTTCAGGAGCGATGCGTCTGCAGCAGAGCAGAGATCGTTTCCGCACCGAGTCTATGTTTGCTGCGCTGCAAGTGCTGAATTAAAGTAACAGAGTATTGTTTGCGTAAATATGAACATGGATTGACACGAAAATTTAGTAATTACACACCATAAATGCATATAATTAAAGTCTACTGTGTTTCACAGTCAACATAGGCTATGGCTTTTTGGCTAGGTGTAAAGGAAAAGAGCACTTTTAGATAAAGAAGGCAATAATAGATGGCACACGTGGAGGGAGGAAAACAAAGCTGCAAGTGCTGAATTAAAGTAACAGAGTATTGTTTGCGTAAATATGAACATGGATTGACACGAAAATTTAGTAATTACACACCATAAATGCATATAATTAAAGTCTACTGTGTTTCACAGTCAACATAGGCTATGGCTTTTTGGCTAGGTGTAAAGGAAAAGAGCACTTTTAGATAAAGAAGGCAATAATAGATGGCACACGTGGAGGTAGGAAAACAAAGTTCTTTATGAACTGCAGGATTGCTTGTAATAAAGATTTAAATGCAAAAGAAAAGGCAGTAGAGCTGACTGTTTATGTTAATTGTAAGTTTTAATTTAGAATGTTTGTGATAATGTAAGAAAAGTACACTGTAAAAACATAAATAGTTGAGGAATCTTAAAATAATAAGGCAACTTGATGCAGTAAGAATTTTGAGTTCTCTCAACAATAGTTTTTTAGTTCTGCTCAGTAAAGATACTTTGTTTAGTCCATGTAAATTAGTTTGTTCATGCAATGCTGATTGTCTTATTTTGCTAACAGAAAAATTATTGTCACAGCAGCTGAAAAAACAATTACTGTCGTTGACGTAATTTCTTTTTTTTCTGTTGCCTGGATGAGAAAAAAAATGTGTAAAAAGTCATCACATTATCGAGTTTATGTTTGCTTACGAATGACAAATGTTAATGGGCAACTTAGTCTAATAAGTAGACAACATTGTCTGTGCTTGTAAAACAACTTACAAGACTAATAAGACATCCAGGAAATGGAAGTGAGTGTTTGAACATACTCTAGGCCTCAAAACACTAACCTCAAGAATGGTGACAACCAACAAATGTTAAAAAGATGAGCTCTTTACATCACAGTACAACAAATAACTAGCAATAATGATAAAACAACAACAACAACATTTTTTAAATGAAGTCCGCAAACAGCAAAACAGTAATCCTATAACAGTAACTGCATAATTTATTCATGCTGCAATGCATGCTGGGAACTCACAAAGCCTTAAAATTTCAACAATATGACATTCTTTGGTCAGTCAACTGTGTTTGAGTAGTTGGGGCAACATTTGGGGTAATTTTGTTGGTCTGACAAGGGATTTTAATGTAGTTTCAAGAAAATAGCATTTTTTTAGTATTGGAGACTAGTGCTGGGCGGTATGACCAAAAATTTATATCACGGTATTTTTCAAAATTATACCGGTTTCACGGTACATGACGGTATTTTTTTTTCATGCATGACCGGGTGTTAACCATATTTTCTACTGATTGAGAGGAAATACTGCAGTATATTGACTTAGAATGCCCTATTTTACTGTCATGATGAGTGAATATTGTCAAAAAATACCACACTATATAGTGACTAAACACGACCCCTTTTAATACATGTTAACCAGGAGTCACTCTCATTTATAATCACGGCATCGTCTGATCAAATCAACATGCATCTACACTAAAGAGCGGCTATGTGGTTGTTTTGGCTATATTACTTTTTTGTCTCATGCAGCGTACTGCCTGCGTCTGAGTAACAAAAAAAAAAATTGCATTATATTAATAGACGAACTATGCTCATATTTATAATTCCAAACAATCAGTAAGCGACAGGTGCTTGGAAACGCTGGTTTGTACTCATTTATTGATGAGTCGGCTGTGGTGCGGCCAACTGAATGAGCTGCTTCTCTGCCGCTCACTGCACAGAACAGACGCCGAGAGAGGTGACACTTCTCCGGGAAAGTCAGACCTCGTGTTCGCGGGACAGCACTGGTGAAATCTTCCAACTGAACCATAGCTAAGGTTTATCCAAAAAAAGTTGCTAGGTTTGTCAGTATGAATATTCTATGGAAAAAAAACGCTAAAAGGGTCTGAAAGTTGCTAAATCCAGTGCTAAAGTCGCGCTCGTGTGTGTGAGACGCGGGAGCTGATGGCAGGGGGCGGTGGATATTTGTGGCGGTCAATGTGGATATTGTGGATGAGTTCTTCCGTGTCATCACGTTCTATTAGTTCTACAGCTGCAGTTTCGGAACTTTCATGCTTAGTAACACATACAGCTGTTCCCTCACCACAGTGCAACAGTGAAAAGGGACCCCTTTCAAACAGTGTCGCGTTCCGAACGTTGTGACATACGTTGTGACGTATTTTAAAAATTCATCTTGAGCAACTTAATATATCAATCTAGAAGTAAATGCAAAAGTAAAAAGCATTGAATAATGTGTTTCTTATATTTATTGCGCTTAAACACGTCTATGAAAGATTGAATTACTGTACTGTGTAAAAAAATAATCCAAATGCTGAAAAAGCATTTTAAGTAACAATGTTTGGATTTGAAATCAAACTAATGGATAAATGTTGTGTTTGTAGTAAACAGCCACGGATCAGTTGCAGAGTTGCAGTTGCTTCTGCACCGCTTCTGTACCACACACTGCAAACGGAGTAGGCCTATGTGTGAACCTGGTGTAAAAGGCCGCCTCACATATTCAATTCAATTCAAGTTTATTTGTATAGCGCTTTTCACGATACAAATCGTTGCAAAGCAACTTTACAGCAAATTACAGCTTTACAGCTCACGAAATCAGGCTTGTGCTGTGTGTAAGCTATTGTGCAACAATTGCACGATTGTAAAAACAAAAATGCACTGCATGATCAAACATTTAGGTGAGATAAATATATATTTTTGAAAAATGTCTAAAAAAATGCCCCCCTCCACCCCTCAAATTAAAAATTCCCCTCTCAGAAGAGTCACCTAAGAGGGGAACTCATTTTCAAAAATGAAATTCTGGCCCTGAATAAATGTCTAAAATTGCTGATTGGAGTCTTACTATAATAATTCTGTATGATAAAAAGAAGGCTTTAAAAAGATCGGTATCGGTGTTCGTATCGGCAGATACTGCTTTCTGTGATCGGTGAACGGCCTCAAAAATCCTGATCGGAGCACCCCTAATTGTGGTGTTGAAATGCTTGAAATTAAATGATTTATTAAATGATTAATGGAAAGAAATGTCTCACTCAGTTCACTTTCACACAAATGCTGCATTTATACTGCAAGACCTAATGTTTTTAAAAGAAGACTCCTATGTTCACTAATGCTGCATTTATTTGAATGAAAAAATACAGTAAAACAGTAATTTTATGAAATATTATAACAATTTAAAATAACTGTTTTCTTTGTGGATATATTTATTCCTGTGATGGAATTTTCAGCATCATTACTCCAGTCTTCAGTGTCACATGATCTTCAGAAATCATTCTGATATGCTGATTTGCTGCTCAAGAAACATTTCTGATTATTATCAATGCTGAATACTGTTGTGCTGCTTCATAATTTTGTAGAAACTGATACAGTTTCAATTATCAGAATTATTTGATGAATAGAAAGCTCAAAACAACAGCATTTATTTCAAATAGAAATCTTTTGTAACATTATAAGGGCCAGATTTACTAACAGCTTGCTCCAGCGCAAACCATCTTTTGGCGTTAAAATAGCCTAGTACTGTCAGGATATATGTAAATGAGATGTTGCTTAATTGGCGTGTTGTCAGTAAATCACCTGCTGAAATTTGCACGCCCATCGGCGCTGTTTTGGAATTGCTCTCTTGCGCCAATTTGCCCTGTTTAGTAAATCTGGCCCTCATTGTCACTTTTGATCAACTTAACGCATCCTTGATAAATAAAAGTATTAATTTCCTTAAAAAAAAAAAAAAATCTTACTGACCCAAACTTTTAAACAATAATGAGTATATCACAATTAGGGCTGGGCGATTGTATCTACTAATTCGAATTTAATGTTTTGCCACAATTGTATTTATTTTTTTTTTTTTTTACAAATCGATGTGTCACAATTTTGAAAATAAATATTACTAAATGTTACAATAAGACACTTTGACAATATGCCAATGATAACAGTAAAGAGAAAAGAATGATCTAACCGCATGTCGGTGATTAACCGCTCATGTGTGACGCGCTCTGTGAAGGACCATAAGTATATCGCTAAGTGCCATTAAAAAATAAAAAAATAAAAATCACCAGGCGCCACTTACACAGAATGCGCTTTTGTGTTGACAAAGATGTGACGTGGGCAGTGGAATAGGAAAAAATGCAAGACTATGGTAGTTGAACTTCTTTTAACTTGAGCGCCACATTTTTAGAATGCCGTTTCATGCAAGAAACACGAGCGCAACAAACGCGTCCATGTTTACACAGAAAAAAAAAACAATGGAAAAGCAGCACAATCGAATAAAAAACCTGTAAAGAACTACTGTATGTAAATCGGTAAAGAACTACGGTACCGTACTACATACTACATACTACATACTACAAGTGTATGTCTGATATTTCATGTTTGCATCAGGGTGACAGGCTGAAAGCTGCTGTTTATTGTTTTTACAGAACATTTAGGCCTATAGTTAATAATAGTCTACTTGTGTTATACCTTCAGTCGTTTTGAATTTGAATTACCTTGACTTTTGATAACTTTGTAAAGCATTTTCCTTGAATTATTTCTGAACATATAATATAATTGTACAAGATGTAGTTGTAGATCATGCCTCTTTTCTGTAAAGATATTTAAAAAGTAATTTGTTGACAACTTCATGTTGTGCACTTGGAATAGAATTTTCTTTAACTAAAGGGTTAATAAAGAAAAAGTTACTTGAATCACGTTAAAAATAGCAAAAAAATCGAAACCCAGCCCTAATCACAATATGTATCAACTATTTTCTTTTTAAATAAAGTTGTTACAATAGTACAATTTTGGATACAAGTTAAATTTGACAGTTCTACTTTAGAGAGTTGATGATGTAATGATACTGACATCTCAGACACTTTTTCATTCGTTGTGCATTCAGATAATTTACTTGTCTGCTACAATAATGTTCTTAAATTATTTTCATTTGGGAGCTTTTCTCAGCAAATTATGATATGTGATTGTTTGTGATTCATTTGATTATTTAATCAGCATAACAGTAAAAATTGATGACATTTTTAACAATGCTCATCTCTAATTAATACCCTGGCAAGACGAGCATTTTGAACAGGAAGTGCATTTTACAGCAGCATTACTGTACCATTGAATGCTCATTATACATGTCGTCATAGATACAGTCATAGACCTTGAACAGTTGAATAGTATCACCCTACAGATATATTAATCAATCTTTTAAGATAAATAAATCAATAATAAATCAAAATAAATAAATCATTCAAAATCAATGAATCAATCTTTTGACCCTCCATGATTTCTGTAGGAATTCTCATGCATTCACTAACTTCACCTGAGCGCCATGATTTCAGACCAGACATATTCTACTCAGGGACGGATTTACCTCTTTTAGTGACATAGGAAAAAAAAAATGTGGGCCCCCCTTCCCATTAATAGGCGCGGCAACGTGGCCACATAACCACTTCGGGAGTGCATTATTTCTCTAATAATTTTAACGGCCTGGAGTCACAACTGCACATCAATTGTTCAGATGATTTGTTTCAAGACATTTGACATGTTTCCGTCCTGAAATCTCGTGTGGGTTGAACTAATTTTTTACGCACCTCATCTCAAACGTTCCGTTGCAAATTCCAAAACGTCATTTTAGAGCTAATAACAGAGGCTTGAGCCATCGATATGCAGGCTAACGCAGTTATTAATGCAGTCTAACACAGTTATCAGAGAGAGAGCGAAAGAGAGAGAGAGAGATTAAGTGCGTGTGAATACTTGCGTCTGTGCGTCTCTCAGCAGTGTTCAGCCGCAGCGTCTACTAATAGCGAATCTTTAAGTTGAACTGCTTCAAGAACCTCGCTACTGAGAAATGTCATGTAGCTTTTCAGCTGCAAAACTATTTTATTGATAAATTCGCGGGGCAGCCGCAGCTCTGACAAGAAGTTTCTGTTTGCGTCTCCGCGTGTGTGCGCGAGTGTGTGTCTGTACTGTGTGTGCGACTGAGAGAACGGGAGAAAGAAAGCGTGATTTCCATACATAAAAAAAGGTTGAAGACTTGGAAATAGTTTGTTATTTTTACCCTATTGTTTGTTATATTTATTTGCTCAATGTCTTCTGGGGTTTTGCTTCTTTTACTGTTGTAGATATCCCATAGTATAACAAACATATTATATATCTCTTCATTGTGTTTGGGGCCCCCCCTGGACGAGCAAGCATAGGCACGTGCCTAGAATGCCTATGCATAAATCCAGCCCTGATTCTACTGTATGTCAAACAGCAATGGATACAAGTGTTTAAATTAGAACACCAGATATATAACTAGATGACAATGTAAATATGGACATCTGAGTATGATTCAAGCAAAAAAATTTCCAAATCATGGTCCATGCACTTGAGTAAATAAGAAATGTTTATACTTTACTGGTCAAAAGTTTGGAAAAATTATTTTTCTTTTGAAAGACGCCTCTTCTGCTCACTAAGGCTGCATTTGTATGCTCAAATCACACAGTAAAAATAGCAATATAGTGAAATATTATTACAAAATAACTGATTTCTATTTGTATATATTGTAAAATGTAATTTATTGCTGTGATGCGCAGCTGAATTTTCAGCATCATTACTCCAGTCTTCAGTGTCACATGATCTTCAGAAATCATTCTAATATGCTGATATGCTGCTCAAATATTATTGGTGTTCTATTCTATTCTATTCTATTCTATTCTATTCTATTTTATTGGAAACCAAGCAAAGTTTTTTCAGTATTATTTGATTAATAAGAACTTACTTACACCAAACTTCTAAATAATGGTGTATGAACACTAATGTAACCCTAGTATGAAACAGCTGAATTGTTTTCAACATTGATAATAATCAGAAACACAGCAACTCAGCATATTAGAATGATTTCTGAAGGATCATGTGACACTGAAGACTGGAGTAATGATGCTGAAAAATCATAGCAATAAATTACATTTTAAAACATTTTCAAATAGAAGACAGTTATTTAAAATTGTATTAAAATTTACAATATTACTGTTTTTACTTTTTACATATATATATATATATATATATATGCAGCCTAGGTGAGCATAAGAGACTTTTCCAAAGAGAAAAAAAAAAGACAACCGTAATTATTCCAAACATTGACTGGTAACGTACTAAGTTAATACTCATATATGGAGTACAAAACTCATTCTATAAATACCCTTACCTGTGTTCTAAGTTTGATCATATCCGCTTCCACCTGTGAATTTGATTCATTTAAATCTTTAATGTCTTCATCCAGCTGTTTAACATCTGCGTCACAGTCTAAACCTGGAGTGAGAACAGACAAACCCAATTTATAGCAGAAAAAGAATACATACCTGCACATAAAAACACTGTTTTGTTTTACTGCATGCTAACTAATTGTGCTCGCATAAACTCTCAGTTGGTTTGAATTATTTCCAAGCATTAAAAACCATGATATGTATAACTGGTATCATTACAGCCATGCAGAGTCTGTCATCAGCTGCATTTCTTAATTAAAGTGAAAAATCTTGGTGACTGGTGACTGAGCTCTACATTGTAATGTGAGACTTTAAACTTTTTTTTTCTTTTACCATTGCTTGTTTGCTGTTTTATTGTGAGCATCTCCACTCCTGATAGTCTGGCTTTCTTCATTGCTGCCGTGGCACGTGGGCAACCAGAGAGACTGCAAAAATAAGAGAGCATGAAATATGGATTATTAACACTTTTGATATCTAAAAAGATAGTATACAATATTTTTATTCAGCAAGAACACATTTAATTTTGACAGTAAAAGTATACTTTTATAATGTTACAAAATATTTCCATTTCAAATAAATGCTGTTCTTTTGAACTTTCCATTCATTAAATAATCCTTAACAAAAATTCATTACAAATATATTAAGAAGCAAAAACAGTTATTTTAAATTGTAATAATATTTCACAATATTACTGTTTTCTGTATTTCAATCATGACAACTCTCGGAACATTTTAGCATGGTGATGGATATGACAACGTTAATGTATTTGGTCTTGGCGGAACAGATCATCTAATAAATGCAGCCTTGATGAGGACAAGAGATGTCTTTCAAAAACATTAAAAACTCTTACCGACATCAAAACTTTGAAAAATATTCTTTGCAGAAGTTGATAACTGTTTTAATCACTATACAATATGTTAATGCACCTGCTACAGCACTGACACAGCACCAGAGGGCACTCTCACCTAAATATTGGCTAGTGCTGTTTAGAATAGCATACTATCATACTTCTCTTAGGTCTATCTGCAGTATGCATACTGTTCACTTGCACAGTATGCATTTTCTGTATGCATGGAATACTCAAACAAAAATAGTATAGTACACATTATATGTTGTATACTATGTAGTATGCTAAATAAAAATAGTATGCACAGCAACACAGTATGCAGTACACTAGTATTCCATTCTCAACACACCCCTGAAAGCATTGCTACCATCAGTTCATGATTTTCTGTTGGTCTTGTTCTTGTTTGAAAAGTAGATTCCCATGGGCTAATCATAAAGTCTACTGCTTTTTGTGACATGAAAGAAATGAATGAATAAGCCTACCTTTTCAGATATATTTAACTGGGATTTGTTTTTTCTATTTGACTTAACTACATTCAAAATTAATGATTTGTTTTTGTTTAACCTTCTGTGGGTCAGGAAACTGCCGCTGACATGTCCAGAGCCGTCACAGCCTGGAGTGGGACACGACATGCCATCCGTCTTCCCAGCCTTCCATGTGAACTGGGATCCATTGATATAGCTGTCCTTCTGTCGTTTGGCCGCTAGAGGGCAGCCTGACGCGCTGCGGTGTGACGCATATTTGCCCGTTATGTGACCCTGACCGTCACAACCAGGGACTGGACACCTGAAAACATAAACATAATCTGTACTGGGATCACTTTCATACAAAATACAAAACTAAAATATCACTGCTTAGCGCCACCTAGCAGAAGCTGGTTTATGGTACCCTCAATATATTTCAATATAACTTTTTGCCTTCTTATATTGTCTAGCAAAGGGAACGTGTCACTTTTGTGTCCTAAAAGAGCATTTTACACCTGAATAGTGCATTTGACTACCTAAGTACTTCCTGAGGTTAACCTAATTGTAACCCAAGTTATAGTTTTATGTTAATACTTGTATTTTTAGTAACTAACATTAACAAAGATGTATAAATACTATAGAAAAAAAATATTGCTCAATGTTAGTTAATGGTTAGATAATGCATTAACTAATGGAACTTTACTGTGAAGTGTTACCTACTATTATTGCCTACTTTACCTACTCTTATCTTTAACTTGATCTTTAAATTGATTTTTAAAATTAAATTTTTTGATATTAATTTTAAATATTTGTTTCTGTTGAACATTTGCTGTGAATGTAGTCTATTAAATGGAGTTGGTAAGCACTACATTAAATATTGACATCCAGGAATGGAAATAATTATGGTTTTGATGTCACTTCATAGCAGAGGTGAATGTAGAAGAAGTTATTGCTTTTTAAAGGCAGTGAGTCGGTACCTGATCGGCTCCTGGTCTTCCTTGTCCTCTTTACTGTGTGTTATCTTTATTCCAGTCTTCCGAGCCCGTGGACATCCTGACAAACTGAGGAAAAACTGTCGTTACCTCAGCCATTATGAAAATGAAGTACATTTTAGCCTACTTAAAAAAAAGAGTACACTCTAAAAAATGCTGGGTTAAAAAGGGACAAACCCAGCTATTGGGTTGTTTTGACCCAGCGGTTGGGTTGTATTGAACCAGCGGTTGGGTCAAAACAACCCAATAGCTGGGTTTGTCCCTTTTTAACACAGCACTGGGTTATATTTAACCCAGCATTTTTTTAGAGTGTACTTATTATGGAAATAAGGTACTTCAAAAGTGAGAACTAAATGCAAGGTTTTCAGACACTTAACTTCATGTTGTTTACAATTTAATAAAAATGTATTATGGTTTTAACTTATAATAAATGCATTTAGCTGAACTTTTGAGTGTTTTTGACCCACTTAAGCACATTTTTATATGTAATTTTATAATTATTGTCTTATGGTTAAAGCAAACTGCTGAATGTACTGACAAACATTTATGGTAAACTAAAATATACTTTAATGTAAGTTCTATTGAAACTCGTATTTAAATCTATTTGCAATTACACATTTGTATTGCCAAAGTTGTGATTTAGTACATTTAAAATATATTAACTTTAAATGCAATATCAAATAAAACTACAGTTTAAATTATAATCAAATATTTTACATGTGCTTTAATATGTTAGTGTCACGAATCCTGTCCATGGATTTCCGTCCGCTTGCCACCAGAGGTCGCCCTCCCATTATATTGACTTTCACATTACACAGATTGTTGCATGTCACTCTGGGCTACATTTCCCATCACCACTGCACTGATTAAACACACAGCTGCAACCAATCAAACACCCTACATAAACCATGGACTTCCTCTTCCTCATCACCGAGTATTGTAAGAGCATATCGCATGTTAGCTACTTTACGAAGCCGTCCTAGTTTCCCTGTCATAGTCCTAGTTCATAGTCGAGTCTTGTATTTGCCGGTCTTTCCTGTGTCTTGATCCTTGTCTGGTTATCTTGTTCTGTCTGTTCTCTGCATGCCCTGGATTGTTTGCCTGTTTTGGATTACCCCTCTCGTCTCGCCCTGTTCGGATACTGTTTACCCCTCGCCTGTGTTTCGGATTGCCCCTTTGGATTACCCTGTTTGGATATTGTTCGCCGGAGATCGACCATGCCTGTCTACCGAACTACTCCTTTTGTCTTGCCCCAATATACCTGTCCTCCATTGTCTGACCCTTGCCTGTTTATAACCACGTCTTTTAATAAAAGCTTTGCACATGGATCCGCACGTCTCTTGTCTCTGTCGGCCCGTAACAGTTAGCCAACACATCAAAATAAGTGTACTTATTTGCTTTTACATGTATTCTGAAGTAAAACTTTTAATTTAATTTAATAAAATTTTTAATTTACACTCTTACGTCTTGTTTAGACACTGTCTGCCCCTTGTCTTCCAGGCCAGCTCGTACCACCTCTTCTGCCCCTTGGCTATCTGATGTTCTCTGTGAGTATCGTTCTAAGCTCAGAGCTGCAGAAAGAGTATGGTGCAAATTACAAAATCCTACTGACCTTAATGTATATCGATCACTCCTCTCTTCCTTCTCTGCTAATGCCTCCACTGCTGAAAGGACATACTATCACAACAAAATTGTGAAATTGCCTAACTCTCGCATGCTCTTTAAAACATTTTCCTCCCTCTCCTTCATCAACTCTAACAGCTGACGACTTTGCCACATTCTTCATTAATAAAATTACAAACCTCAGTGCACAATTTGCCACACCACAAACTGTCAAACACATCTTACCAGCAAACATACACTCGTTTTCGAACACCTTCTATTCTATTTTAATTCTACTTTATCTATATTTATCTTTTTTTTTTTTTTTTAATTCTTTATTTAAATAAAACAACAAAAAACAAACACTAGCTGTCTATTTTTTCTATTCTATCTACTTGTTTTTCATTGTTTGTGTGTGTGTGTATATTTGTGTGTGTGTATAATATATATATATATATATATATATATACACACACACACCTTGCTACGTGTACTGCGTTAGGCTAACCGAGACTTGTCATTTGCACTTATATATTGTTGCTCTTTTGTTAGTTTTGACTGCTTTTATTGTCCTCATTTGTAATTCGCTTTGGATAAAAGCGTCTGCTAAATGACTAAATGTAAATGTAAATGTAAATTTGAAATTTTTGCAAAGTGAACCTTTACATTTATTTGCATAGTCATGAAAGTGAACTCTCATTAGTACACTTACAGTAATTGGCTTTTTTATTTCATTAATATTATATTATCTGCAAACACTTTTTTTTAAACAAAGGTCTGTGTGCACATTACCTTCTGTGTGAAGCATAGTTGCCAGTGATATGTCCCGAGCCGTCACAGCCCGGGGTCGGGCACCTGGGACAGAAATACACACTGTTACTGCCCAGCATGCAAAAGAGCAGCCCTGATACAAACACACTTATGTAGCATCTTCAGAAAAATCAATATTACCTCACACAACAGCCTTTCCACACACCTTCCAAATAAAAGTCTTCATGATTTGTTAAATAAAGGTAAAGCTCTTTGAAATGTAGGAAAGAAACTCCATAGCCTGAGGCAGTGCATTCATTACATTCACAATACAATAAAAAGTGTTCAATAATCCCATACAAAACTGCTGTAAGCTTCTTTAAACTAATTGTATTATTTGACTACTATTATTATTTGTTATATTACTTCTGTCTCATTTGCCCTGTTTTGTGTTTAAGGATGTTTATGTTTAAGTGTACTTTCTTTTTACAAGGGAAGCTCAATAGTTCAACTCTGTTGTGGGGATAAAAACAACAGTTATCAGTTTTGTTAAATTGTTATTGCTATTATTATTATTTTTGTGTGGCACATTCTTTTTTTTCATAATACAAAATGTATTCCCTGTAAAAATTATGGTGTGACGCGATGATATGTGTCAACTAAGGCAATTATTATCCATTTAACAGGGCTGGAACAACATGTTTTTTTAAAAGGAAAAAAAAAAGTCAAATTTCAAACTTACTGTGACTCACTGTCTCTGTTGAGAAAAATATCAAGCACGGTAGACATGATGCATAACTATTGGCGCTTAGTATCACATAATGATTAAAGTAATATTTAAAGAATAAACTATTGATAAACTCATATTTGTTGATCACTAATCTGAATTTTTGGTTCATTTCCCTGTTGTTGTATCTTATTATCTATGGTAGCTATGGACCTGTTGCTTTAGGTCTGAAGTGGGATAACATTATTTTTTTGAAAACAACAGTTTGATCCTTACTTGAGTTCTTGTGAGTTGGTGGCCATCATACTCCGAATGCTTTTATCTGCTAAAGGACAGCCTGAAAGACTAAAAGATTTCATACGCAGATGTCAGTGAAACAAAACGGTGGTCGGACTTGCTACTAATACTAAACAACAAACACATACAGACATAATCCACTCAGAAAACACTGCAAATGCAATAAAGCCATGGTGTAAGTGTGAGGTTTGCTCTATATTTTAACCCTCTGAATAGCAAAACATTTTTGCTTGAAATTAGCACTTATCCCTGGTGAAATATTCAAAGGGTTAACATGGAGAGGCAGTCTCTAAAAATTTTTCCGACAGCATAGTTGAAGTAAGCTGAAAACAATAAATTCATTGGACTGAATCCACCATTAGAAAATGGAGTCACACCTTCTATGCGAGGCATAATTACCGGTTACGTGACCACTCCCATCACACCCTGGTGTTGGACATCTGTCTCCAGAAAAAATAGACAGAATGAAAGGCCAAAATCCAAAACATAATAAAAGGAAACAAAATATTATATTACCAAATGTAAAAGAAAAATCCTGGTAAAAAGTGGCAACACTTCAATCGAGTCCCCACATGAGCATTACAACACCTCTGTGTGCATTACTGGGGTACATGTAGAAACCTTAAAGGGGTCATATGATGCTGCCAAAAATAACATTATTTTGTGTATTTGGTGTACTGAAATGTGTTTATGCGGTTTAAGGTTCAAAAAACACATTATTTTCCATGTACTGTACATTATTGTTTCTCCTCTATGCCCCGCCTTTCTGAAACGCGTAAATTTTTACAAAGCTCATCGGTCTGAAAAAGCGAGGTGTGCTCTGATTGGCCAGCTATCCAGTGCATTGTGATTGGCCTACGGCAACCACATGTGACGACCCCGGGCTGGACTCTGCTGATTCGTCCACGGTGAAAGCCGATCCGGCAATCGACAGCGCGAAGTTGAAGTATTTCCTCAGCGACCAGCACGGATCAGCTCCAGGCATGACGAAGCGGATATCGTCCTCTTTTGGAAGGCCAAACAAAGTAGTTTCGCTTTCACAACGAAACACACAGCGCCTTCACGACATGGCGGCGGAAACAACAATACTACAGCGAGAATAAAAGTTACGCCTTCTTTCTTTGCGTGAAGTTGTGGGAAGATGTGGGGGCGTGTTAGAACGAGCCGTTTTAGGAGGGCGTGGCTGGCTCTTAACTTTTATAAAGAATATCTCTTTGGATTTGAGACTTTAGTCTTTGCAACTTTACAGATCTTCTTTATGCACCAAGAGCTTGCAACTCTCCAAATAGAAAGGACCAATTGAAATCGCATCATATGACCCCTTTAATAGACCTGAAATGTTGTTATTAGGGCTGCCAGTTGGTTTACATTTTCTATCAGATTAACTATATGATATGTTGATTAATTAATCAAATTAATCACAATTCCTGCAGATTCACCAAAACATGAATGTGCTATACTACAAGCGTGCTCCAATAATGGGAAAAATCTTTACTGCGATATAAGTAACATTCAACCACAATAAGGAAGCTGTCGCATTTTAGTAATTCTAAAAGCTACTTGCAGAAATTAAAGCCATATAGCCTATATTTCTCTACATTGTTGCCTAAATGACTGGTAATTTAAGTTGGGAAAATCAAATCAGGCTTTGACAAATGGCCATTTTTTATTAATTTTTTTAAAGACAACTGAATCATATCTTCATTGATGCTTTTTGAGAAGTGTTTACTCTTGCTTACAACAAAAAAAAATAATTTAACTTGATTTGATGCATTATTAAATGCACTCCTTTTTAATTTGTTTATCTTTAAATCATTAAATTAATCTGTTAAATTGACAGCCCTAATTCAATTACCTTTTTGGTCCAGTAACAGCCTATGCATTGGTGCCTAGTTGAACCTGAACTCTGATTGGTTGTTAACGCAAAGTGTTGCCCAAATATCTATGATGTTGTTTTTATCATTTTTGTTTCTAGTTCATTGTTTCCAGTTTAGCTTCACTGTCTGCAAGAGTGTGCGAGTCCTAAATCACATCACATCCTAGAGAGAAGATGAGCAATGGACGGCTCGAATGAAATTCTTTTTTAAATCGATAAAGCATTCAAAAAATAAGTGTACTCGACTCTACGTTTATGTTCGATCATGTGGCATGCAGTAGTGCTGAGCTCTAAAGCTGAGAGCAAGAGAAGATAAAGAGGAGAAGAGGAACAGGAAGAGTTGCGGAGGGTGATCACATCATTCCCCCGTGGTGCTTACGTTATCAGGTCCTTTTTGCTTTCTTTGCAAGGAGGAAATTTTGGTTTGGGATTGGGAATGCCGACATCAGTAGTGTACGCGCTGTCCTCTAAAATGTCCTGGAAGGGATCCAGATCATCAGACTGTAACAACAAAGCCAGAAAGAAAGAGAAAGAGACCTGTTAGTATTTAGTTTTTTTCACTAAAATCTCTTGCATTAGAAAATAATTTTGAACCACTTCATATCATTTTTAGTGTCAATTCAAATTGTTTTGATACATGTTTCAAACCCTGAGGATTTCCAATGATCTCCAAATGATGGTGAAATATTATTACAATATAAAACAACTGTTTTTTATTTTAATGCATTTTAAAATGTGTTTTATTCCCTTGATGCGCAGCTGTATTTTCAGCATCATTACTCCAGTCTTCAGTGTCACATGATCTTCAGAAATCATTCTAATATGCTGATTTGCTGCTCGAGAAACATTTCTGATTATTATCATTGTTGAAAACACTTATGCTGCTTCAATTTTTTTTCAGGATTTTTTGATTAATAGAAAAGAACAGCATTTATTTCAAACAGAAATCTTTTGTAACATTATACATGTCTTTTCCGTCATTTTTGATTAATTTAATGCACCCTTGCTGAATAAATGTATGTATGTTTATGTGAAATGCAACAGATGCTATGATAAAAATTTACAATATTGTTTACAATAATGTATTATTATTATGATACATTGTTGTCATGTGACCTCATCATACTGCTTATTTATTTGAAGAATCACCATCCAGTTATCAGTAACAGAAACTGGTTTTCCATGAGAAAGTTGTCTGCCATGTCTTAAATTGTGGATGTCTTGACAAAGAATGAACCCCAGCTGATGTTTCTCATCCAGTTCATTTGTCACATTGAAAAAAGAAGGTGAAACTGAGTGCTTTGCACTGTGGGATTCAGTATTTCACACAGTTTTCTTTGTTGTAAGGTACTCATTATGATGTAGGTCATCCTGGTATTTCATCCATAAAGAAAATGTGCTCACTGCAGAAATAGGGCCGTATACAGATTTCCTGAAAGAATTTGCAGATTTCCTCTCAGACCTATTGGTTACTGTTGATAAAGCGCTAATTGTCGGAGATTTTAACATTCACGTTGATAATACAAATGATGCATTAGGACTTGCGTTTACTGACCTAATAAACTCTTTTGGAGTCAAGCAAAATGTCACTCGTCGTTTTAATCATACGCTAGATTTAATTATATCGCATAGAATCGATCTTACTGATACAGATATCGTACCTCAAAGTGATGATGTTACTGACCATTTCCTTGTATCGTGCATGCTGCGTATTACTGATATTAACTATATCGCTCCGCGTTATCGTCTGGGCAGAACTATTGTTCCAGCCACCAAAGACAGATTCACAAATAACCTGCCTGATTTATCTCAACTGCTCTGTGTACCCATAAGTACACATGAACTAGACGAAATGACTAGCAACATGGGCACTATCTTCTCTAATACATTAGAAGCTGTTGCCCCCATCAAATTGAAAAATGTTAGAGAAAAACGTACTGCGCCATGGTACAACAGTAATACCCATTCTCTCAAGAAAAAAACTTGTAGTCTTTGAGCGCAAATGGAGTAAAACTAACTTGGAAGTTTTTAGAATTGCGTGGAAAAACGGTATGTCCAGCTATAGACAGGCTCTAAAAGCTGCCAGGGCCGAGCATATCCACAAACTTATAGAAAATAACCAAAACAATCCAAGGTTTTTATTTAGCACAGTGGCTAGATTAACAAATAACCAGACGCCACCCGATCTAAATATTCCCTCACAGTTTAATAGTAATGTCTTTATGAATTTCTTCACTGATAAAATAGATAACATCAGAAATACAATAACAAATGTAGATTCTACAGCGTATAATACTTCAGCTTCATTCATCGCACCCAAAGATAAACTGCAGTGCTTTACAACTATAGGACAGGAAGAGCTAAATAAACTTATCACTGCATCTAAACCAACAACATGCCTGTTAGATCCAGTTAGAATCATGCTAGTAACATACTAATCATGCTAAAATCATGCTAGCAACATGCTAGTAACTTGCTA
This sequence comes from Sinocyclocheilus rhinocerous, assembly GCF_001515625.1. Classification (NCBI taxonomy): domain Eukaryota; kingdom Metazoa; phylum Chordata; class Actinopteri; order Cypriniformes; family Cyprinidae; genus Sinocyclocheilus; species Sinocyclocheilus rhinocerous. The sequence continues at coordinate 302,398 of NW_015640510.1, forward strand.
ATCATGTTAACAACATGCTAGTAAACTTGCTAATCGTGCTAACAACATGCTAGTAAAATGCTAATCATGCTAGAAATGTGCTAGTAACATGCTAGCAACATGCTATCAACTTGCTAATCATGTTAAGAACATGCTAATAACTTGCTAATCATGCTAACAACATCTTAAACATGATAGAAACATGTTAACAACATGTTAGTAACATGTTAATCATGCTAGTAACATGCTAATCATGCTAGAAACATGTTAACAACATGATAGTAACATGCCAATCGTGCTAGAATCATGCTAGTAACTTGCTAATCATGCTAACATCATGTTAATAACACGTTAATCATGCTAGAATCATGCTAGCAACATGCTAACCATGCTTGTAATATGTTAATCATGCTATAAACATGCTAATCATGTTAGAAACATGCTTGCAAAACGCTAGTAACATGCTAATAATGCTAGAATCATGCTATCAACTTGTTAACCATGCTAGTAACATGCTAGTAACTTGTTAATCATGCTAGAATCATGCTAGTAGCATGCTAATAATGCTAGAATCATGATAGTAACTTGTTATCCATGCTAGTAACTTGCTAGTCATGCTAGCAACATGATAGTAACATGCTAATATTGCTAGAAACATGCTAGCAACAGACTAGATATCAGCATACTGTAGTGCATTAAGAAAAAAAAATACAAAGACATTTAAACTTACACGGTTAAGCAGCCAAAACATTTCCAAACTCAAAAATGTATAGCTGTGTAAGTTCATTTTAATCTGTCGGTTCCCAAATGTAGTTTTAAGAGTTTTTTTAGGCAAGAATGTACTTTAGACTGCGGTTTGTTAATAAAAATAACGTCTATTTAAAGGGCACCTATTATGCAAAAAACCCTTTTGCATGGTGTTTGGACATAAATGTGTGTTGGCAGTGTGTGAACACAGCCACCCTACAATGATACAAATCCACCCACTCCTTATTTTTTAATCCCCATTAAACCAAAGCAGTCTCAGTAGGCATGCCATTTTGATTCTCAAAGCAATATGACATCACATGGCCGTTGACCGGCAGTCCTGCATTGCCATAGTTTCCGCCCTCAGCGAGTTGTGTTGGTTGTATGCTGTCCTCGAATTTCTCTGCACCCAAGCTGCTGTAACGTCAACAATTGTCTGTAAGCAATCCCGGTGTTCTGTGTTTGGTTTGTAAGACTGAACATAAGAGTCTTCATTTTCTCCCAACATCTGAGCTGCTGAGGACACAGTGGATTACTTCTATTTTTGAAGGTAATGCGCCTCAAAATCTGCCTAACAAATTATTTCACTCCAGACTGCTTTGTGAATGTAATATCGTTCTAGTGCTTATAACGTTTTAACCTTCTTTGTGTGCATATGTTATTGAAGTATTTTAAGTATGTTCGTGAGCTCATTGTAACATTGCACAGCTTCGTCCCACTTTCAGAGTGTTTGACTTCCCATATGTACGGCTGAACACCGGTTCTCTTGCTCTCAGTCATGTTGCATCTACTGGCAGTTTATTGCAGTAGGTATGCAATGCAGAGCTGTGTATGCTATGCCCTCTTCTAAAGGGAATATGCAGCTCATTTTCATTGACTAGATATCAGCATACTGTAGTGCATTAAGAAAAAAAAATACAAAGACATTTAAACTTACACGGTTAAGCAGCCAAAACATTTCCAAACTCAAAAATGTATAGCTGTGTAAGTTCATTTTAATCTGTCGGTTTGTCTCCTATCTATCTATCTATCTTATATTGCCTTCAAAACATTCAAACTTTAAACTGTAGAACTACTTAGTGGATTACTTCTATTTTTGAAGGTAATGCGCCTCAAAATCTGCCTAACAAATTATTTCACTCCAGACTGCTTTGTGAATGTAATATCGTTCTAGTGCTTATAACGTTTTAACCTTCTTTGTGTGCATATGTTATTGAAGTATTTTAAGTATGTTCGTGAGCTCATTGTAACATTGCACAGCTTCGTCCCACTTTCAGAGTGTTTGACTTCCCATATGTACGGCTGAACACCGGTTCTCTTGCTCTCAGTCATGTTGCATCTACTGGCAGTTTATTGCAGTAGGTATGCAATGCAGAGCTGTGTATGCTATGCCCTCTTCTAAAGGGAATATGCAGCTCATTTTCATTTTAAGTGATACACACCAAAACAGCTCTTTTTTTAGACACGCCCAAAAAATTCAATTTTCCATTTGTTATAATAAATTATCTGTGGGATATTTTGAACTGAAACTTCACAGACACATTCTGGGGACACCCAAGACCAATATTACATCTTGTAAAAAGGGGCATAATAAGTGCCCTTTAAAAAATTTGCTTTGGTGCTTTTGGAGATGTGAGCTCCAGGGCATCAGTGGTCGTTCAGTGCTCATGAACCCGCCGAGAGCAGCCTCACCTCGGCCAGATCTTCTGGACTTTGCAGCTGGCTCTGATGTCTCTATAGTGGTTAAACATATAATTATATGTTATATAATTTGTTTTGGGTAAATCTCGTGGCAGTCTTTGGTCTCATTAATCTATCTATTATTGTTCCAGAGCAAATCGTTTTGGCTGAGGGCAAATTTTCATAACTTCATATATAACTTTAATGCTGCATCAGAGTGTTGCCTTTGTACTCTTGACTGAATTGCATAACAACGTTTATAACGGCCTTTCTGTTTATTAAATATTATTGTTCAATGAATAATATTTGATATAAATAATAGTGGTATTAAATAATAGTATTTGGTATTGCGAAACAGTCTTAGTGTTAGTGATGGTGATTTTGGTTACATTGTTACACGATTAGATGGTGACGAGACTCTTCATGAGTCAGTAGCAAAGACTTTTTTATTGAAAGGGAGCGAAATAAGGTTTTAAACAAGGAGATTATTTTTACTTTCAACAACACCTAATAAGGTGCAACCAACAAATGGGTCTTTTAAGACAAGCCATTATTGTTTCTTATTTATTTACACACTTGTGCTGCCAAGCTGCTGTATAAATGCAATATCACACTCATATTTGTGCGATATGACTCTGCATCAGCACAGCTGTGATTGTCTACGCTACATATCGCACCCCTGCTCATATTACTAATTTATACATATATACACTATATGGACAGAAGTATGGGATAAACCTCCTAATAACTGAATTCAGTAGTTTCAGTCAGACCCATTGCCACAGGTGTATAAAATCAAGCACCAGTGCATTGTGTGTAAAAGTTGTCAGCACTCTGCCAATTCCATAGCTGACAAGTTCCAAATGTCCAATGGCATTGATATCAGCACGATATCTGTGTGGCAGGAGCTTCATGGAATAGGTTTCAAATGCCGAGTGGCTGCATGCAAGCCTCACATCACCAAGTACAATGGCAAGCATCGGATGGAGTGCAGTCAAGCACACTGACACTGGACTCTGGAGCAGTGTAAACCTGTTCTGTGGCGTGACGAATCACGCTTCTCTGTTTGGCAGTCTGCCTGAGAGAGTCTGAGTCTGGCAGATGCTAAGAGAATGTTACCTGACTGACTGCATTATGCCAAAATGTAAAGTTTGGTGGAGGAGGGAAAATGGTATCAGGCTAGCCACATTATTCCAGTGAAGGGAAATCTTAATGCTTCAGCATACCAAGACAGTTTGGACAATACTATGCTTCCAACATTTTGTGTTTGGGGAAGGCCCTTTTCTATTCCAGTATGACTGTCCTCCAGTGCATAAAGCAAGATCCATAAAGACATGGTTGGATGAGTTTGGCTCAACCTCATCAAACACCTTTGAGATTAACTGGAACAGAGATTGCCAGACCTTTTCGTCCAACATCAGTGCCTGCCTCACAAATGCTCTACTGGTAGAATGGGCAAAAATTCCCCCTCAAAATCTTGAGGAAAGCCTTCCCAGAAGAATGGAAGTTGTTATAGCTGTAAAGGGGGAATCGACTTAATATTAATGTTTATATATTTAGAATCCAATGTCATGAAAGTCCTGTTGGTTTAATAGTCTGGTGTCCCAATACTTATGCATAGATAGATAGATAGATAGATAGATAGATAGACAGATGCATAGAAGTAGATAGAAGTCTTTCACTTTATAAACACACAATTGTTCCCCATATCCAATTTGTATGCAAATGGAAAAGCATCTGTTGGATGTTGAGAAGTGCACATCAATCAGTCCTTCTACAATTAACACGACAGAGGATGCGAGAATAAATCGGTTAGTTGTGCAGCATCAGTGAGACTTTTAGATTTCAGCAAATGCCTTTAGAACAGCAGGATTTACAGCCAGGCTTTGCTGGTATGAAGATAAAAAGGGAAAGTGCAGAACTAGGTGGAGACGGAAATCAGAGTGCTGCCATACACTAGATGGCAGTGTAGTGACATGACAAAATCTGTGTGTGTCAATGTCCTCTGCAGCTCTGTGTGATACCTTTAACATCTCAGGTTATCCAACAAGCTCTTTTCAGCGTCATATATATTCACTTACTACTGACATAATGGTCTATATGACTCAGTGGTCTATATGATCATTAAAAAATTTAAATGTGCTCGTTCTCTCTCTCTCTCTCTCTCTCTTGCATGCGTGAGCGTCTGTTGAGTGAGTGTGAGGAGCGTGTGGTGAGTGTGAGCGGTGTTTGCCCGCTGTGTCAAGAACAATTGCTTTCTCTTTCTTTTCTATTTTGTTTGTTTTTT
>NW_015640510.1:307131-313231 GCF_001515625.1 Sinocyclocheilus rhinocerous
TTGATATCTGTGGTGTATTGAGTGGTGAAATAAGGTTTCCTTGAGGGGTTTTCGGGCGTCGCCAACCAGTGCATCACTGGGAAGCATGGAAGCCCAAAACACAAGCACTAGTTTGGAGTCTCTCACACGGCGCCACGGAGTGAAAGTGGTGTCCGCGGTGAATGTGGAAGAGTGCATTCTGGCCGTTGGCCATGAATGTATTTTAGCGGCATCTAGAATGAATAACGCTATTGTTTTGTTTTTGAATTCAGTTTAGAAAGTAAACGAATTTGTGGAGAAAAGAGTAGTAATTAGCGGTTTGTTTACCCCAGTGCTTCCCCTTTCTACCCCTGCTAAGAAAGTCACTTTGTCTAATGTTCCACCGTTCATTAAAGACAAAATGTTAATCAAAGAACTGTCACGTTTTGGAAAGATAGTCAGTCCTACGAAAAAACTCGCTCTCGGAAGTCAGACTTGATTAAACATGTATCTTTCAGGAGATTTACCTATATGATCCTGAAAGATAATAGAACTGAGCTTAACCTGAATCTGAAATTTAGAGTTGATGACTTTGATTGCACTGTCTTTGTAAGTACTGATGTGAAGTGCTTTGGCTGTGGCAAAACGGGGCATCTTGTGGGTGTTTGTCCAGACAAAAATGGCACAAACGCGCAAGATGCCTCAAGTGAAAATAGTGTGCAAGTCGGGAATGAAGGAACAACAGATAATGTTCCTGACCCAATCCAAGCTGAACCCAGGCCATGCATTAGTAGCTTAACTGATAGAGTGCCTCATTCACAGACAGAAGAGGTGAATCAGGCTATAGTAGAAAGTAAGAGAGAATGATTTAGTTGTCCCTATCGCCGTCAGGAATGAGTCCAAGGCTGATGAGAACATGGATATTTCACATGTCAGTGTAGTGCCGGACAAAACGTCCCCTTCAGAGAGTGTCAATTTAAGTGATCATTGCGCCCTGAAGGTGAAATTGATGTGTAATTGTGATCTTGCCTTGCCTTGCCTTAAACAATTGGCATTAAAAGCATTAAAGCTAAAATAAAATAGCCCAGAGTAGTTCCATATGCTCTGCGTCCAAATGCTGAAGCAGAGCTGAACCGTCTCACTGAAATGGGAGTATTGTTACCGGTACAGAACAGCGAATGGGCTACCCCAATAGTCCCTGTTGTAAAGAAAAACGGAGCAGTGTGCATCTGTGGTGACTTTAAACCTGTCCTTCACATTGAACACTATCCATTACCACGTATTGAGGACCTGTTCGCTTCATTAGCGGGAGGACAATGTTTCAGCAAACTGGACTTGTCACATGCTTACCTCCAAATGAGGGTTGAGGAGGAGTTCACGAAGTTCCTCACAATTTCCACACAGAAAGGGCTATTCCAGTATAAGCACCTTCCGTTCGGGATCGCTTCGGCCCCAGCCATATTCCAGAGAGCTATGGACCAAGTATTACTAGGTCTTCCCAATGTTCATTGCTACCTGGATGACATTCTTGTTACCAGGCAGACTGAAGCTGAACACCTGGAAAACCTGGATGCAGTCCTTGGACGCCTGGAGGACTTTGGCTTGCATGTTGAAAAAGGGAAATGTGACTTCCTCAAGGACTCATTGGAATACTTGGGTCACATAATTGAATGTTTGCACAAGTCACCTGAAAAAGTAAGTGCAATTGTCAATGCTCCAACCCCATCAAACTTCACACAGCTGAGATCATTCCTTGGCCTGTTTAACTATTACGGGAGATTCATACCCAATTTGGCGACTATAGCAAATCCTTTGAATGACCTGCTGTGTAAAGGGAAACGTTGGCAGTGGTCTGCAGAGTGCGATGCTGCATTCAAAAAGGCAAAGGAACAATTAGTGTCATAAAACGTCGTGACACACTACGACCCACAGAACGCAAAGGTGGGCATTACTTTTGTCTGCGCACAACTACACCATCGAGTACAAAAGAGCTGAACATCACGCAACTGCTGATGGTCTTTCCCGTCTGCCATTACAAGTAGAACACCGAGAGAAAAAGGATGCTGTAGAGCTTTTCTACCTTGGACAGGTGGAGAAGCTCCCTGTCAGTGCCACTGGTGCCATTCAACGTGAGACTATGAGCGACTCTACCTTGTCTACAGTTGTCGAAATGGTTCTGAAAGGGACTCAAGCTGTCAGCCTGACTGATAATAATGAACTCTCACCTTTCATCTCCAAGCGCAATGAACTGTCTGTCCAACACGGGTGCTTAATGCGGGGTATGAGAGTCGTTGTTCCTCACAAGCTGCGGAAAAGGGTGCTGGAGGAACTGCACACTGGCCACCCAGGAATTGTCCGAATGAAAGCCATTGCTCGCATTTATGTGTGGTGGCCGGGTCTTGATGCTGACATTGAACTGCAAGTGAAAATGTGTCAGTCATGTCAACAAATACAGAAAATGCCATCTCAAGCACCCCTCCACCCATGGGAGTGGCCAAGCAAACCATGGGAGTGCATACATGTAATGATTTTGCTGGGCCGTGTGAGAGTCACATGTACCTAGTCGAGGTTGATGCCCATTCAAAGTGGCCTGAGGTGCAGTAAATGACAGCAGAAAAAAACAATTGAAGTTTTGAGGAACCTCTTCAGTCATTATGGTTTGCCTGAAGTCCTTGTGAGTGACAACGGACCACAGTTTGTCTCTCAGGAGTTTGCAAGGCCAATCATGTGAAACATATCCGTTCCGCTCCATATCAGCCGACAACTAACGGGCAGGCTGAGAGGTTTGATCAGACGCTAAAACAAGCACTGAAGGTTTCTAAGGGCTTTTCTACTCTTCAGAAAAGGCTGGAAACATTTTTGCTGACGTACCGCAACACACCTCATCTGACGACAAAAGAGTCCCCCTTCCCTGTTGTTTTTGGGACGCCAGTTGCGCACACATCTTGATGCCTTAAAACCCAGTGTGACAGCTGCCGTGCGACTCTAACAGACCTCTCAGGTTCTCCGCCGAGCTGGTCGTTTGAAGCCAAGACAGTTTGGAGTAGGTGATGCTGTGCTGGCTCGCGATTACAGGGGGAGAGAGAGATGGACATCAGGAGTGGTGACGGCTCAAAGTGGTCCAGTATCTTATACTGTGGATGTAGGCGCTTCTGAGGAATGCTGATCAACTTTTGTCCATTCCAAACCAAACAGCTGAAACTCAGTTGACAGAATTACCTGATAACAAGAATGTGTCAGTTCCATTGCAGACCTCTGTAAATGCCACTTCTTCTGCACCACCAACAAGGGAACAAGATGTTAACAGTGATATATCAGCAGAGTGTCAGACAAAGCATGGCAAACTCGACATTCCACCAGCGCAGGTCAGACGTTATCCAGCAAGAGTGATTAAACCACCCAACCGTCTGACATTATAGGATTATGGAAACTGCTGGATTGAACTGTAATTAGTTATGTTAGTGAGCCTGTTCTGACATGGGGCAGAATAATCCCCGAACTGGCTCAAGGCAAGAGGCAGTCTACCCTCTACCTCTAGAGTAGAATAAATAAATGCATAATGTATGTGGTTTTGAAAATGTTTTGGGGTTTGTTTTTTGATTAAGAAAAGAGGAGATGCTATGTATGTGATACTGCCATTCCCCATACTGCCTATAGGTGGCACCACCACTTTAGTAATTATTAGTAGTTGTGTTGCTTAAAATAAATTAAGTGAAGAACTTAAGTACCCGTTGCGGTGTTATTTATCGATAGTGAGAACATAACAGAAAGTAACAGACAGGAATCATGTAGAACCACATATGCTTTCTCGTAAACGACTTACTCAGATGATTGAAGCTAATGATTTATGTGATGTATGGAGTTTAAATGGGAATTTAAAACAGTATACATGGGCACATGCCCGTGATAACACGTTACCTAGTGAGATTAGACAGATTATATTTTTTAAGCACCATTGTAGTATTTCTAAGAACTTCTTCTGTCAAGCTGAAAAGTGCTTACTGGCATTTTAATACAAATCTATTAAGTTTAAATTATTTTGGGGAAATTTTAGGAATGAAACATGTCTTTACAAACATGGTGGGGGTTTGGTAAAACTCAAATCAAGCAACTATGTCAACAGTACACTCACAATGTCGCAAAATATATAATTAAGTCTATTAAAGTTTTAGAAGATGAAATTCTGAAATTTCAAGAAGTGGCACAGTCAAATGGAAATCAAACACATATTGAAGCCCTTTTTTTTAAAGAACTCTGTGTTGTCAGACATACAAAGAGTGAAAGCACAGGGGGTGCTAGTTCGATCACGTTTTAAAGATTTAGACCAGATGGATGTGCCGTCAAAATTCTTCTTTAGTCTAGAAAAAAAGAACGGTCAAAAACGTGTAATACATTCTTTATTTTCTGAGACCGGTTCTCTGATATCAGACCCTATTGAAATTCGGAAAAGAGCAAATGTTTTTTATGAAAAGCTTTATAGTTGTGAACACAAGGAAGATCAGGTTGTTGAACAGTGTTTCTTTGAGGAACTGCCTAAGGTCTCTGAAGACTCTAATGCAGTATGGAGAATGGCAACGCTCCTGGGATAGACGGAATTCCAGTTGAGTTTTATAAAGCCTTTTGGCATGTGATAGGGGTCGATCTGCTGGCAGCTCTCAGTGACAGTCCAGTCGGAGGACTTCTGCCGCTGAGCTGTAGAAGAGCGGTCCTTACCCCTTTGCCAAAAAAAGGTGATGTGACAGACATTAAAAAACTGGCGACCTGTATCTTTGTAGTGCTGTAACTATAAATTGATCTCAAAAGTGTTAGCTACTAGACTAGGAAGGGTTTTGGAGGAGGTAATCCATTCTGGTCAGTCCCACTGTGTACCTGGACGATCAATTTTTGATAATATCCATTTAATAAGAGATTTATTTGATGTTTCTAAAATTATGGGTATAGATATGGGTTTGATTTCCTTAGATCAGGAGAAAGCGTTTGATCGTGTAGAACATGACTATCTGTGGAAAACTTTATATGCATTTGGTTTTAGTTCTGATTTTATTGGATATATAATAGTTTTATACAATGACATTGAGAGTGTATTGCGAGTTAACGGTGGCTTATGTGCTCCTTTTAAAGTGTGTCGTGGGGTAAAATATGTCTGTTCTCTGTCTGGGATACTTTACACATTGACAATTGAACCACTTTTAAATAAACTGAGAAGAGTTTTAGAAGGGGTATCTGTACAAGCCTGTAAAAGCACTTCATATTTATCAGCATATGCTGATGATGTTGTCATAATACTTAATAATCAAAATTATGTGGACACGTTATTAAAAACATTGAGGGATTTTGAAATCATCTCTTCAGCAAGAATTAACTGGGGTAAAAGCGAAGCAGTGTTAGTAGGAAAGAGGGGTACCAACACTCCCAAATGGGTTAACCTGGAAAAAAGATAGTTTGAAATATTTAGGAGTGTTTTTAGGAGATTAAATGATTGTTCAAAAAAATTGGGAGGGAATAATTGAAAAACTTAAAGGTTGTTTAAAGGGGTCCTATTATGCTCTTTTACAAAGTCTTGATTTTGTTTTGGGGGTGTACTAGAACAAAGCTTCAATGTAAATATTGCGTCAAAATCAAATCAATTTGAGCGTGATTTAAACCCGGATGATTGTAACCACTCTTAGTTCGTCTGCCTTGGGAAAGCTAGCGTGTCTCCGACATAGTGATAACACTTGTTGCCTTCTCTAGTGCAGCTCAACCAGGTCTCGTCCCATTCGTCGATATTTGTGATATCACAAATCCCGGAAAATATGCGATGTAGTCCAAACGAGTCGTTCGTTGTAGTTTTTGAAAAGTGATTTCTGTTAAATAAAATATCTCCTTTTGAAGTGGACTTTGAGCTTTGTAACTTTGCAGATCTTTTTTATGCTCAAACAGCAGCATCACATACTAACTAACTAAAGTTGAAAAAGTGAAAAAGCATAATAGAACCACTTTAATGAAATGGAAATGGATTGTAAAGAATTTATCATATAGAGGACGTACCCTCATTATTAATAATTTGGTGGCCTCTTCTCTATGGCACCGACTGGCTTGTATTGACCCACCTGCATATTTACTTGGGTAAATCCAGTCCATTTTAATATATTTTTTTTTT
>NW_015640510.1:313504-316868 GCF_001515625.1 Sinocyclocheilus rhinocerous
GCGTTGGTACCCCATTATATATTGTATTTACCAAAGGAAGAAAGAGGACAAGGACTTGTACATTTACACAGAAGGACTGCAGCTTTTCGCTTACAGTTTATACAGTGATTCCTTACTGGCCCAGAGAACTTAAGCTGGAGGCCAGTGGCCAGTGGCCAGTATGATTTTAAAGACTGCTGAAGGACTATGCTTGGATAAGTCTTTGTTCTTGTTCGATCCCAAAAAAGTTTTACAGGAATCTTTTTAAAGTATGGGACCTCTTCCAAGTGAAAAGAATTGGTTCTACATCATCTTTATTCTGGCTGTTGAAGGAACCCCTGATCTATGGATCATGTTTGGACATTTTGGGTGCATGTGGGACAATGACTGCAGCGTTCATTAAATCCAAGATTTAAAAAATTGTATGTTTAGTCAAAGTGGCTTCCAAGTCTTGGAAAAGCTGAGGATGTAGCTGTGGAGTGAAATCCATTTGAATTGTTACACAAGTACTACAGAATTTACAATCTGCTTTTACAACAGAAGAATTAAAAATGCTTCAAGGTTACAGCGAAGGGGAATTTATCCTTAACGAGAAGGACCAGTTTCCAAATCTGCTTCTTTCACAAAATGTAGGTGATTGTACAGGATGTTTTTTGGAATCTGAAAAGGTGACAGATATGGATTTGTATGAAAGTAATGGGAAAAAATTGTATAAAGCTTGTGTAAAATCTTTTAACAAAAAGGGACTACATGAAAGAGTTGACACACCGTGGTACTGTTTTTAAGATGAGTAATAATGTTAGACCGGAGTGGAGAACACTGTGCAAGCCACCGTTAAGTAAAAGAGCTGGAGATCTACAAAGGTGAATTCTGCATGGCATTATTGCTGTTAATGCTTTTATTTCTGTTTTAAATCCAGATGTTAGCAATGAATGTCCTTTTTATTTTCAGATAGAGACCGTTTTTCATACCTTTTTGTATTGTTCAAGACTTAAGCCTTTATTTGATGGTTTGCAAAATCCTTTTAATTGTTTTAATGAGAAGTTTTCTGTGCAAACTTTTATTTTGGGCTTTAAATATGTTAAAAAACGAAAGAATGAGAGTCAGTTGCTTAATTTTATTTTGGGTAAAGCCAAAATGTACATTTACATTAGCAGAAGAGATCAAATTGAGCAAAGAATTGATTATAATGTTGAAAGGGTGTTTTACAAAGCTATGGACTCCGTAAATATTTTTGAAAGAATATTGTGTCATAGAAGAGCTTTGTGTTCTGTTGTTGAAAATTAAAGGGATAGTTCACCCAAAAATGAAAATTTGATGTTTATCTGCTTACCCCCAGGGCATCCAAGATGTAGGTGACTTTGTTTCTTCAGTAGAACACAAACAGAGATTTTTAACTCCAACTGTTGCAGTCTGTCAGTCGTATAATGCATGGCAATGGTAACAAAATCTATGAAACAAAAAAACATGCACAGACAAATCCAAATTAAACCCTACGGCTCGTGACGACACATTGATGTCCTAAGACACGAAACGATCGGTTTGTGCTAGAAACCGAACAGTATTTATATCATTTTTTACCTCTAATACACCACTATGTCCAACTGTCTTTGGGCATTTTGTGCACTTTATTTACTGTACCAATATTTTAAATTGGCCTTTGAACTTAGCTTTATTGCATGGCAAAAAAAAGTGTTACCTTGCCAAAGCACTGACAGAGCCCACTGATCTAATGGCGTTGTTGAGCGCTCCAAATGCAAACTTTGCATGCAACAATCAGGCAGCAATTGACAGCACTCTGATCTAGTGGCATACAGGCATCGTCAGATTGACAGTACTCTAGCCCAGTAATGTTGGGGGATCCAGTGGGGGCGGCAGTCATATTTCAGGGTGACCGTGCCACTCTTTATCACAACCCTGCTAAAAGTGCCAGTACGTGCGCTCATTGGCGCCCCTTCAGCTGCTGGCACCCAAGGCAACCGCCTAGCTCGCCTATGCCTAGAAACGGCCCTGTGTGTGTAGGTCAGGTTTTGCCCATATTGCAGGCACCGATTGTCCCCACATAAAACCTAGTAAAATTATATATTGTGGGGAGCAGCCAACAATCCTCATGAGTAAAATGGCTCAATAAACATACAAATAATGTCTTAATGAAACTGGAAAAATGCAAAAAGGTTTGTAGCAAAGATTTCTCAAGTTTATTGGGTTTGAAATTATAAAACAACAGACCTAGTGCTGAAAATGGGAAAAAGGTATTTTGACACTTCGCCATGTCCATAGCTAAGTCAGGAGATGAAGAATGAAGAAAAATGAAGAAGATGAGGATGAACATTATGAATGTTTGTATGTATGCGACCCATCTAAACACATCTCAGCACGTTCAGAGCCATAATTAGTGAGGGATGAGGAGGTGCTCTCTCTGCCTACAGTCAGCCTGACCTCTGTTACTACAGGAACCCCTGGAGGAAGTGACAGCCAAGCTAAGAGGTCACATCCCACGACTCCACTTCCTGCTGCAGCCTCGACTAAAGCTGCTCCAATTAGACAGCGAGAATGAGAGACAGAGGGATGGACTGCTGGAACATGGCAAAAAATAAACAACATCTCTGCAAATAATGATTTTCATACTCGAAATGTTTGTCTTGTTTTCCAGTATACAAATATTTAAATATTCTTCAAATCAAGCCAAATTACATAAAATATTAAGTCTTTTTTTTTCTGAAAAATTTATCTTTTTCAATTTTTTTCTTAAAGCCAGAAAATATATTTACCAATGGGGTTAGAAAAATAATACTTCTCTTCTTGTTTTCAGCAACTCACTTAATTTTGATAGTTTCGGAGAATTTAGATTTTTCAGAAAATATTTTGCTTCTCAAGCAAATGAATCTTGATTCAAGAAAGTTTAGATATTAGTACTAGACAAAGACGAACACCATAAGGAAACCTTTTTTTGCAGCAACATTTGATTTTAAGGGCAATGTTGTTCTGGTGCTATATTGAGTCACCAGTTAATGGCCAATGTAAAGCCAGAGTCCTGAAGCAAACGCAGCTGAGAAGTCATGCTTAACAAGCGCTTCGGCTCCGCTGAGAGACGAGGAGCTGCATGGACACTGCACTACTGAAATAAATGTGTTGAGCAGAGATGGAGAGGAATCATCATCCGCTGAACCTATGACAGCAAGAGAAGAGCATTGCTGCAGGCAGCTCAGCCCATCCTCGACTGCAGAATGACAGCAGATGAAATGAGAGAGAGAGAGAGAGCGAGAGAGAGAGAGAGAGAGAGAGAGAGAGAGAGAAGCCAGCCATCACTTGCTTGAGGCGCCTTCATGTTCCACACACACACACACACACACACACACACACACACACACAAACACACACTATC
>NW_015640510.1:319242-349937 GCF_001515625.1 Sinocyclocheilus rhinocerous
CACACACACACACACACACACACACACACACACACACAAACACACACTATCAACTCTCCTTTCCTCCTCTTTCATGCTGGATGAGTGTCTGTGCTTAATCTGAGGATATAGCTCCTATATCCCACACAAATAACATTCATTGTGTTCAGTGCTGCTTTTTCTCCAATCTATCTTCAGACTGAGTGTTAGCAGGAGGTTCTGTCTTTAACTGGTATGCGTCAAAAACTCCCTTTGTTTTCTAGTATAATTGCTAGTATTTGTTTCACACAATGGAGAATAATTGTTTCAGTGTTGACATCTCAGAGATGAGCTCTACTATATGCTTGGTCTCCAGATTAGTTATATATCAAGAATTAATAATGTGCAATAAGGTAATGGATAATGATAAAGTAAAAATGTCTGAGCAAGTATAAAAGGGGCTTGATATTGTGGCCGTGTGTGTACCTGCGTGCAGATCTCCAGGGCTTTCCCGCTCAGGCTCTGGGGCATCTCTCTGCAGCGGGTGGAGAGGTTGAGGATGGCGGTAGCAGCCATGTGCGCCGCCTCCATGTCGTGTGTGTAGTCGAAGCTGCTCTTGCTGCAGGTGCTGCTGGCGCTGCTCGCTCCTCCTCCTCCTCCACAGCTCAGGCTGCTGCTGCTGGGCCCATAGCTGCTGGTGGTGCTGCTCGCCGAACTGGAGCTCTTGCAGTAGCGCTTCACTGACGGGACACACAGAGCAGTGACTTTAACATAAGCCCTATATGTGCAGACGTATGGGACAGCTCACAAAATACACTTCTGGTCTACATTTTGTTGTATTATTAGTATTTAATTTCACAATTATTTGAAATTTAAACCAATGTGCTGTACAATCCATAAAACACAAGATATGACACACACACACACACACACAACACCAAACACACACTATCAACTCTCCTTTCCTCCTCTTTCATGCTGGATGAGTGTCTGTGCTTAATCTGAGGATATAGCTCCTATATCCCACACAAATAACATTCATTGTGTTCAGTGCTGCTTTTTCTCCAATCTATCTTCAGACTGAGTGTTAGCAGGAGGTTCTGTCTTTAACTGGTATGCGTCAAAAACTCCCTTTGTTTTCTAGTATAATTGCTAGTATTTGTTTCACACAATGGAGAATAATTGTTTCAGTGTTGACATCTCAGAGATGAGCTCTACTATATGCTTGGTCTCCAGATTAGTTATATATCAAGAATTAATAATGTGCAATAAGGTAATGGATAATGATAAAGTAAAAATGTCTGAGCAAGTATAAAAGGGGCTTGATATTGTGGCCGTGTGTGTACCTGCGTGCAGATCTCCAGGGCTTTCCCGCTCAGGCTCTGGGGCATCTCTCTGCAGCGGGTGGAGAGGTTGAGGATGGCGGTAGCAGCCATGTGCGCCGCCTCCATGTCGTGTGTGTAGTCGAAGCTGCTCTTGCTGCAGGTGCTGCTGGCGCTGCTCGCTCCTCCTCCTCCTCCACAGCTCAGGCTGCTGCTGCTGGGCCCATAGCTCACACACACACAACACCACTAGGGTTGGTTAAAAGCCTGAGAAAGGAAATATGTTTACAGCTTACATTTAAAACAAAAAAATTGTTAGCACAGTTCTTGTTTCACATTTTCAGAGCTGCTGCAGCAAAAGCACGATCATCCTGCATCTTAGTTTAGATCTAGGAACTACTGATACTATTATTGAGATACTTTTTATTATTTTATTAATAGGTTGAATAAGTTTTTGAAAAAAAGTAAGACTTCAGTTTAGGGACCAGTTCTAACCAGTTGCTTATTAGCATGCATATTATTAGCATATGTGACCCTGGACCACGAAACCAGTCATAAGGGTCAATTTTTTTAATTGATATCTATACACCATCTCAAAGCTTAATAAATAAGCTTTCCATTGATGTATGGTTGTCCATTAAAGTTGTCCAAATGAAGTTCTTAGCAATGCATATTACTAATCAAAAATTAAGTTTTGATATATTTACAGTAGGAAATTTACAAAATATCTTCATGGAACATGATATTTACTTAAGGTCCTAATGATTTTTGGCATAAAAGAAAAATCGGATAATTTTGACCCATACAATGTATTTTTGGCTATTGCTACAAATATACCCCAGCGACTTAAGACTGCTTTTGTGCTCCAGGGTCACATATTGGCTGGCATGCTACTGATGCAATTACAAAATGCACAGTAAAAATTCAGGAAACGATGATAATAAATAAAAAATTATATTGGAAAGGATTCAAAATAATCACAGTCCATTTTTCAGCCTTGTATAAGAAATGGCATGACCCATGTAAGTACATGTTGTTAATTAATATTACAGAGTACATATTTGAGTAATTACAATGTAACAAGGACATCTAAAATAAAGTTATGCATGTACTTACTGTAGCAGCTGCAATATTTAGCTAATAACTAGGTGCTAACTCAAAGCCTAGCCTAAACCTAACAGTAACCCATGTACATGAAAGATTGCTTAGGATTTACTTTGAAATTGCTAGTAAATTTCACAAATAATTAACAAGTTACTCACTGAATTAAGCATGCAATTTGGAAGCAGAAAGACTGAAACCGTATTTTCTTGTAAAATGTATGTACAATCATTGTTTTATCTTCATTGTTTTTTTTACAGTGTAGTTAGCTTATATTACGTACTCAGTACTTTGGGGCAAGTAAGTACACTGTAAGTGAACATACTGTAAAATAAAGTGCATGGAAACTCTGTACGTTAGATCGTGTCCTGTAGTCAAATTCCTGAAGAAAGGCTTGTTTACTATGATGATTTTGATTATTATGAGGAGATTTTAAATGATGGGGTGGTGAGGGGGGTGTCGGGATGTAGGTGAGAGACGGAGAGACACTCTCTGCAATTTGACAAAAGACACAATGAGCCACAACCACCAGCTGGGCATCAAAGTGACATCTCCCACCGGGCGTCCTGCTGCCATCACTCGCTATCTCTCTCTTCTGCCTTCCTTTTACTCTATCTTCTCCCTCCAGTCTGGTCATTAAAGCATGGCCGGGGATCTCACAGTCTTACGCAAAGAATTGCAATTAGCAGCAGCCCTAAATCCAGACTGTGATTTGCCTAAACCGCCTCATTCATTATGCATCTGCCTCCAGATCATTTCCATACATTTCCATACCTCAGAAATACAGTTGAAGGAAGATCTCGGAGGCTTTTCTAACAGGGTTTAGCTCCTCACCAAGCATTATAGTTTTCTCAGACCTTAACACTGTCATATGTTCAGGAGTCATGGTGATAATAACGATCATACATCAGCTACAAAAAGTATTTGGATGCTTAAGACTTACTCTTTGCTTTATGGGACAAAATAATATCAAACCAACTTGACATTTATTTGAAATAGTTTGAAATGATAAAACAATAGATCTAGCAAAAGACGACATACACTGTAGTTGTTAGCTTATAGTCCAAGTGATGAACTACAGCTGTGGTTCCTCTGCTGTGTGAAGTTATAGAGAACTGACTTCATACTTTCACTAATAATAACTACCCGCCGGGGTTATTAAAATTACCTAAAACTGAAACAATTAAAAGCATTTTCGGTAGTTAAAAAATTAACTTTACATACTAAAATAACTAAAACTATAACTAGAAAAAATAATAATAATAACAGTGGACATAAAAAACAATAAAAATTACAAAAATACAACTATTAAATATACAAAAAAAAAAAAAAAAAAAAAAAAAAAAAGTAAACAATAGTATCTCAATGATACTAAAATAAAATAAAATGCTACACACTTGGCTTTTAACATCTGGTGCACAAATAAAATTATATTCAATGGATTTGGTTGAATGTCTTTCAGGGTTTTTTCCCATTGTTTATAATTTTTTATAAAACGGTTAGTTCCATTCCTCGATTCTGATTGGTCAGCAGCTGTGTTTCATTCACGATACAGCACAGCTATGACCGCTTCACCCAACGGTTCTGTGTATCACTGAGCAACACCCTTAGCAACCACCCTTAGCAACAGAAACAATCAATAATATGGCATCAAAACTGTTTCATTTATTATGTATTTTGGCCAAGCGGCAACCTCCCGCTCTCTGTCGTGAAGCCAACAAGGAAGTGACTTAAACTGTAATTCATCGACTGGCCGCTAGAGGCTGGCTGCAAAAGGGGGTCAATCCCATAGACTCCCCAGTCTAATAAAAGCTTCTCACGCGGAGATATGTTGATGTGTGCGCTGTAGGCTTCCTGTGTGGAAGCCTACAGTTTCCGAAGTGAGGAGGGAATATTGCTGAATTTATTAGTTTTCTGTTTCAGGTATGATTCTGTATGTCCATCAGTTTACACTGTAATGACACTTGCAAACTCGCGCTGTACCGCGAATCGGTCTGTTTTAATGATAAAAGACTGAAAACAGACGTTTTCTCATGCTGAGAGATAAGCAGAGGTATGTGTGTGAGAAAATATAATATATGGTGTTAAAAAAATAAATGACACAGCGGATGATTAGAGTCTAGTTCAAAATATTAATAAAAACTTAGTAGTATAAAACTTGGTAGTATAAATCATAATGACCCCGAACGTTCAAATGGTAGTGGTGTATAAGATACACAGCGACCCCCAAATTTTTTTTTTACTAAAATGTGACTATTTTAGTCATATTTTAGTCATTACTCCGCTTCGTGTTGTGCCAAACAACGCCCTTCAGCCGTGATTTATTCACGATACAGCACGGCCTCTCGTACCTTATTGCTTACATATGTTATAGTTTTGGTATATGTAATCCAGAAAAATAATCAATTAATCAGCTCTATAATCTGCTTTAACTCTGTAAAATCTTTTACAGATTTGAGTCTCAATCAGATACGTGGGAATAGCCTTTTTATTAAACTGAAATCTATAACACATGTTATGTCCATAAATGTTCATGTTGTTAGAATAAATTATGGTGTTATAAGATCTTTGCAATTTTCCTTGACAGGCCATCCACCCCTGTCACCACAGAACATATATTTCCTTACTTCCTGCTGTTTAATTAAAAAAAAAAAAAAAAGCGTCACTGTACAGCTGTTCCTTGGGGGGTTCTGTTAGTCAAAAGTCATTACAAAAATGGCTCAAGCAAAGTAAAGTTAATTCTGAGAAAAGCTCCTGCAGAAATTGAGAGAACATTTACTTTGATGTTTTGCTATCATCTAATGCAATAACATTCAGACATTTTAAACAGTAACATATGTGTCCAGATAATTTTTTTTTTTTGGGGGGTTGCTGTGTATTTTATACACCACTATAATTTGAACGTTCGGGGTCATTATGATTTATACTACCAAGTTTTATACTACTAAGTTTTTATTAATATTTTGAACTAGACTTTATGTTCAGATTTTTATATTTCTATTTTAGCAATTTTGTTGTTTTTGTCATTTAAAAAAATGTCTAGAGTTTTTAGTAATTTTAGTAATTTGTTTTAGACTATTTAGTTATTATATAGTATATAATATACCATACATACTTCTACATACTGGTAGAAAATGTATAGCATGAATGCACTGTAAGTCGCTTTGGATAAAAGCGTCTGCTAAATGCATAAATGTAAATGTAAATGTAATATTCTATTTTATTTCAGTATTTTTCAGCAATTTATTTTCTTATGGTTTTAGTTTTAGTTAACAATAACCAATAACAAACATTGGCAATGACATTTAAAAATATTAAAGTGATAGTAAAGACATTTATAAAGTTCACAAAAGATGCCCATTTCAAATAAATGTTCTTTTGAACGTTCTATTCAAAGAATACTGAAAGAAAAAAAAGTATCAGTTTCCACAAAAATATGAAATAGCACAACTGTTTTCAACATTGATAATAATAAGAACCATTATTAATAATTGCTCACTAACAATAACTGAGCATCAAATCAGCATATTACAATGATTTCCCCAAACTTTTGAACAGTGGCGTGTATTGATATCATAGCGCAGACGCGTGAATGCTGTGGTCTTACCATCATCAGTCTTGGGCAGTGTGTCCCGACTGTGGACTTTGAGTGCAGCAGTGTGCCGTTTGCTGTAGATGTTGGTGCTGTCATAGCTGTTGTAGTCAAAGTTGGTTTTGGAGTATTTCTCTAACTCTTTGGCCAGGTTGGATCGTGGGGTTGAAGTGGGCACGTTGTTTTTATAGCCGTACTGTGGAATCTCCAGCTGTTTGACGAAGCACATGGGCCTGGAACAGATTCAACCAGCGGTCTATGGTGTATCATGAATGAATGCATACTCTCCATTTCATGAACTTTGCACAGAAAATTCAACACAGATTGTTGCCTATTTTAATGTACTCAGTTTCCAGCTAAGAAGCAAATTCACAGCTTGATCTGTTGTGTCAGTGTAAGCAATGAGGAGCAGTTACCTGAGCACACGATCTGAAGCCTGGTTGGATTTGCCTTCATCACATGACTGATGTTTCTCGTGGGCTTTGGCCAGCTTCTCTGCAGCCGCTATTGGACAGCCCGACAGGCTGGATGAACAGAAAGAAATGTCAGGGACATGTCTTTAAAAAGACATGATAATATGTGACAAGTCAGGGACGATTCATCCATCTTCATTTCTGTGCATTTTAGACTCATCACTGATATCCGTCTCTTATAATCTGCTTTATACAGTGTGAAGTCAGAATTAGAATACTGATGGTCAAAATTGTGATCTGTAAAAAAGAAAAAAGAAATAAAAAGATTGTGTGATTGAACTGAGACTCTTAAGTCTCAGTTGTTTCTTGTGCACAACAGTGGATTATGTATTAAATCATTCATAAAGATTACAAAGGGAAAAAAATGAAGCTTTCTCTGAAGAAACTCTTCTGCTTCTCAGATCTGCTTCCTGAGAAAAAGGCAATAAAAAAAAAAAAACATTTTCCTTATTGTTTCAACCATATATAATATTTTGGTTGAAATTCACCAGTGATTTGCTAAACTTGGTTGGGCACTTCAGCAAATCTATGCAAGAAAATAAGACCCAGGCCACATTAAATTAAGGTTAGGTTTAGTACTGTGTTGGGTCACAATTGTAAAATCTGGGACCAGTTACATAAACATCTACTGTATGTTAAAACTGCGTCTTAAGAGCTAGTCTGACCAACTAGCAGTTATTATTTTTCAGATTCAAATTAGACAAATCTACATTTTATGCAACTGGCGTAAAGAAAACAACTAGATTACTAACATGTAAGACTATTCTAAGCATTATATGCAGCCGGCCACTGGGTTCTGACGTAAAACCAGAAACAAATGTCTGCTATTATAAGCTAAAGATTTCATTTTGAAATTTTTCATTTGAGTTTAAATGATCAGCTTTATTTATGGTAATAAACTTTATTTTATTGATTTATACTTTTACTGTACATCAATGTTAATTGACTAAATTGTGTAAATTTTTTTGTCTCCACAGAAATGCACAGAAAAAAAGCAAAGTTCATACATTACTAACTTTATTAATTCTCACAAGCTACAATGCAAATTATTATTATTATTTTTTTTTTGTATTTTGGGTAACACTTTAGTATAGGGACCAATTCTCACTATTAACTAGTTGCTTATTAGCATGCCTATTATTAACATATTGGCTGTTTATTAGCATATTTATTAGCTTATAAAGCTTATTTATTAGCTTACTTTATTTATTAGTACTTATTAGTACATATTCATTTTTTCAGAAAAATGTATCAAAATTTAGCTTGATTAAGTTTAATTTTAAGTTTTGAGTTTATACTTAAAAGAAGAAAAAAAAAATGTCAATGGGGTATGAACAATAAACTGAATTCAAAGACAAAACAGCACTGTATAAGACAAAACAATACTGAATAAGAAATTCTTTTTTTCCCCAGTGTACAGAAAAGTAACCTGAGAGCAATACAAGGTTCCTCTAGGTAGTGCTATAATCTTAGAGCACAGAGATGCAGTAGCTGAAGGTGTGTGTGAGTGTTCATGAAGCAAGCTGCCAGGTTTCTATTGGGCCGTAGGAAATGTAATTTCACTCTTGCAAGTACAAGTGAGGTGTGTGTGTGTGTGGCAGCCGTCTGTAGCGGGCCGTCTCCCCTGGTGAGGTGTCAGTGAGGTGCTAATGGCTGACGCTCCACACAGCAGCTGCTGAGAGAATTACTGCAGCACCCTCCTCAAATATCTGCATCAACCATTTCATCAGCACACTACAAGCCACACACAAAGCCTTCCACAGAAGAACATGCTGCTTTAAAAGCTGCTTGAGTCAATGTACATTTGTAGTACTCTATATTTTTCATCACTGTCAATCAATTCAGTAAATGAACGTAGTCCTGCATTGACATCAGACATCACTAGCAACATCAAACAAAGTAAAAAAAAAAAATTCCAAACTGGTTTCCCAAACACACATCCATGTCTGGGACATTTCGAGAAAAACGGGTAGTCCCGCACAGTGCTGAGTATAGATTATATGTAACTGATTATACAGAATCTCAACACTGAACTGACTTGAGCTGAATAACAACATAGTCGAGTTAGTAGAGCTGCTTATTGCTGAATCAAACATGTTTCATAATGAATGAACTTTACACAGTCATCCAAATGAACCGAACCGAGTTGAGCTGAAAAATGACACGTTATCTTACTAGTCGTAGATTTTGGATTTACGTATTTTTTGCAGTTTGCATTATTGGTTCTGTTACTTTCTTGTTTAACACTGTAAAGCAGCTTTGAAACAATATTTATTGTATAAAGTGCTATAAAAATAAAGGTGACTTGAGTGAGTAGACTTAATCTGGATTACGTAAGCATATTCCCAAAATTAAGTACTTTAAATTAGATTATATTGCATTTTAAAATGATCAGATCATAGTTACTTTTTTTATTGATTACATTACATATTATTCATACAGTAAATTATTCATAATTTTTAGATGATCCCTAATTCCAATAATTCTCACATCGACATGCAGGTAAACAAACAAACAAAAAAATTTTTGATTTATTTTTAATTTTATATTTTTATGATTTATGTATCAGTTTATCATCAACTCATGAAGCACCTGCAGCTCTTTCATAAACCCCAGTTTGAGAAACCCTGATGTAATGTGATGTTTAATGCACTTCATGTTGTTTTAAAAAAATAATAATGGAATATATTTTTCTTTCACTTGTGTATGTAAATGTCAATGCATTTTTATATTAATGTTATACAAAACAATGCTATACAAATCAATGTGATAAGTTATATTAAAAAAACTATAAATGTAATCAAAATAGTCTGATTAGATTACCTAAAACATGTAATATAATAGATTACATTACTAACTACAATTGTCATCATGTAATTTGTAATCAGAAGTACTGCAAGCACTGGTCACACCTTTAGTCGAGACTGAAGTTAAGGTTAGGGTTCAAATAAATGATTTACACACTTCAGACAGTCAAGCTTACTTATAGCCTCTGCACATTCAAGTAGTAGTAAAGCATTTTAACATAAAAATAAATAAATAAAATTTGCATTTAATATTTAAGAACCGTAACTATAAATCTGGATGCATTAAATCAGAAACTAATGCTTTGTACCACCAGAAACCAAAGATAAAACCTTTGCTGAGGAAAAGTGAAAAAAGTAGTCAGCGCTGTGATTTTTGACATAGTAAATAAAGATGCTAAGAATGAACACAGAAGCGTTTCTCTCATCCAGACAGAGAGGAACTCACCTCCTGTGAGAGTTCCTGTTGCTGTTGACGTGACCCCGGCCCGTGCAGCCAGGCGTAGGGCACTTAAGAACATTTTCATACATTGCAAGAACTTGACAGCAGGCGAGAGAAATAGGGTGGAAGATTAGGAGTTAGAGGCCCACAGTTAGTCATCTGCATTAGTGTGAAACACTCGTCATTATCACCAGCACGCTCCGAACCAGAGACATCAAACAGTGGCATGCAAAGAACTGCTCATGGAAGAGCAGTGGCATGCACATGCACCATGCAGCGCGAGTCATGCGACAAATAACATTCTATTCTATTCTATTCTATTCTATTCTATTCTATTCTCTGCATTTTTCATGTTTTATAAAATAATACTTAAATAGGAACCTATTAGTATATACTTAAAACAAAACAAAAAGAATACATAAATAGTACAACATATCTATAAAGACAGTATGATGTTTACTTCAAAACTTACAAGCATACCTGCAGATAAAATAAAATAAAATAAAATAAAACAAAAAGTGGTTTACTTGGAATAGCTTCCATAAACTAAAAAGTGAGCTAGTAATTATACAGCTATTAATCTAACACTATGCATATATGTTCACTTGTAGTATAATTCACAGTATTGAAGTACACAAATAAAACTTAAAAAATAAACTACAGTATTTGTGTACTCAAAGTTTATCACAGTTACACTTAAATTACATTTAACAGTAAACTTGTATAATCTAAAGAGTGGGCCAGTTTAGTCACAGGAAGTGTTGATTAGTACTCTTACAAGTATACTACTAGTACACTGATTTTAGTATACTTACTACATAAAGCATACTTGAAAGATATACTTAAACTTGACTTAAATTAACCTAATAAAATTTATTTCTTTTTGCAACGTTATAAGCACTATAGAGGATCTAAAAGGACAAACAGGAACTCACCTTAACATGGAATGTTAATGAAAGCATAAGTAAGCTTACCATACTCACATGTAGTTAATAACAATGTTAGATATTATTATTTATGCATTTAAGCAATGTTTCTTTTTTTATTATTTACCCAATTGATACCCATTATTATTATTATTATATTTATTATTGTATTTAAGCAATTCTTTTTACTGCATTATATACATAATGCATTTAAAATGACAAAATTTGGGTATCATTTTATAACGTTCAATAAGGTTAATAAACATTATATCATTCTTCAATGCTTAACACACCAAGTAAGCTGAAGAACTGTTTAAAGAACCTAGAAGCAGCTCTGTAGGTGTTATTCTATTCTATTCTATTCTATTCTATTCTATTCTATTCTATTCTATTCTATTCTATTCTATTCTATTCTATTCTATTCTATTCTATTCTATTCTATTCTATTCTATTCTATTCTATTCTATTCTATTCTAGCCATATAGGTAAAGGTATACATCAAGTATAAAAAAAAATACCTGAATAGGAAGCTAGTAGTATGATTAAAGTGCAAAAACAATATATAGGAAATAGTAAAGCTCAAAACTTACTTGAAGTATCAAAACCTTTCAAACCTATAGTTTACTGAAAGTATCTTCAAAGTGTACTTCTATAAACTAAAAAGTGGGCTACGAGAAAAGTATACAACTAGCAAACTAACACTATAGATATACAGTAAGTTCACTTTTAATTGCATACACAAAGTTTACCACAGTTACACTTAAAGTGCCCTTAAAAGTAGTAAGTATAAGTTTTAAAAACTACTAAGTGGGCCAATTCAGTCACAGTCACAAGAAGTATTGAAATACATACAACTATACTACTAGTATATTGATTTTAGTATATGTACTGCAAAAAGTGCATTAGAAAAATATACTTGAACTTAAATTAACTTAAAATGAAATTGAAGTAAAATTATGATATCACTTTAAAATAACTTTAATTAACTATAATAATTATAATATTCTATAATGCTTAACAATAATGCTTAATTCCTAACAAAGCCATACCTTCATATTGTATTGTATTGTATTGTATTCTGTTGTGTTTTGTTTAACTGGATTTCCTGCTGCTAGCTTGAAGATGTTGTAAGTAAAATCTGATGCTTAGTTTAACACGGCAGTGCGGTGGATTGTGAGTGACGCAGAAAGACGCTTTCACAGAGAGCTCTGACCCTGATTGCATTCTCGTCACTAGCTGAAGCCGTCAGCTAACGTTAGCTCATGCACACAGTCATCTGCTGTGAGGTGCTGCTGCTCATGATTGTCTCAGCTCTGCATTTGTCTTTCATTTGCAGTAGACACACGTTAGCAATCAATGAAATAACCGCCCAAACACTGCTTCTCTCTGATCCCAAACTCTGTTATTCATCTGTACATGACTTTGTCTCCTCTGTCCATAACCGTCTAAACTCCCTCAATTAGATTACTGTTCATTAGGACGCTGGAGTGAGGGCAGAGAGCATGGGCCGGGGCGAGCAGACCAGCGCTCTTCCGGTGCTCATCTTCATCATTATCAGCTCCTTAATCCTTCACCCTCATCTTCAGCATACTCTGACATGTTCATTACCGAGCAGCAAGCAGCATCCGCTGCCTCCACCGACTGAGACACATGGCTTTGTGTGTCTCAAAGCAAGTACAGCTTATTTTAAGTTTTGTCATTTTGTAAAGGTGAGTGGTTTTACTTAACACCTGAAGCCGTCAGCTAACGTTAGCTCATGCACACAGTCATCTGCTGTGAGGTGCTGCTGCTCATGATTGTCTCAGCTCTGCATTTGTCTTTCATTTGCAGTAGACACACGTTAGCAATCAATGAAATCACCGCCCAAACACTGCCTCTCTCTGATCCCAAACTCTGTTATTCATCTGTACATGACTTTGTCTCCTCTGTCCATGACCGTCTAAACTCCCTCAATTAGATTACTGTTCATTAGGACGCTGGAGTGAGGGCAGAGAGCATGGGCCGGGGCGAGCAGACCAGCGCTCTTCCGGTGCTCATCTTCATCATTATCAGCTCCTTAATCCTTCACCCTCATCTTCAGCATACTCTGACATGTTCATTACCGAGCAGCAAGCAGCATCCGCTGCCTCCACCGACTGAGACACATGGCTTTGTGTGTCTCAAAGCAAGTACAGCTTATTTTAAGTTTTGTCATTTTGTAAAGGTGAGTGGTTTTACTTAACACCAAAAAAAATTCAGTGCAACTTGATGCATTCAGATGTATACATTCTCTTGACTATTGTCTTAAAATTGTCAAAAATAACACTTAAAAGGACAGATCACCCCAAAAATGCACATTCTGTCATCATTTACTCAAGTTGTTCCTGTACGAATTTCTTTCTTCTGCTGAACACAAAAGAAAATATTTTGAAGAATGTTGGCAACCAGTCATTTGATGGTAGCCAATGGCATCCATAGTTTTTATCATCATTATTATTATTTATTTATTTTTGGTAGTCAGTGGCTACTGTCAACTGTGCTTGTCAGAAGAAAGAAACTCATACAGCTTTGAAACAACATGAGTAAGTGATGAAAGATTATTTGCATTTTTGGGTGAACTACTGTATCCCTTTAATTAATTTGAATTGGTTTGTTTACTAAATTTAAAATGCCTCATTCAGCCAATAAATTCACACAGAATCAACTTGTTCAGCAAATATTTAGTTATTAACACAATAAACTGATCTGTCATTTTAGTAGTTATAGATATAGCTTAATATGTGAAGTAAACTATGCTATTATTGTTCCTGCAGGTGCCATCACCTTACAAAGCAAAAACATCAACACTTGACACACAAATCTCAAGAACGCCGACCAAAAGATGAGCTATTAACATCATAACACAGCAAATAATAATGACAAGATTAAACAAAAGTCAGCAAACAGCGAAACAAGAACTCCTATCACAGTAACCGCATGAATTGTTCATGCTGCAATGCATGCTGGGAACTCACACACCTTTAACATTTAAAGGCAGGGTATGTGATTTTTCAAAAACACTTTAGAAAACTGATTCGGGCCGAATAGCAAAACAAACTTGTAGCCAATCAGCAATAAGGGGAGTGTCTACTCGTGATGTGGAGGAGAGCAAATTGTTTGACAAGTTGGGACAACATATAGCCTAGGTGAATTCTGTTGGTCTAACATTTGTATTTAGTTTCAAGTAATTCACATTTCTTAGGTTCCTGAAAATGTAAATTATGTAATTACTTATTGTATAATTTGTAGTGAATTTTTTATTTTTTTTCATATTTCCCATGTATTTTTAGTCATGTGCATTAGGGTGTTTAATATTATATTGTGTTATTTAGTGGATGTTTATGGCATTACTGATAGTGTCATGTGTGTTATTGTAATACAGTTTTGTTTTATTGTTTATGACACTGTGCACCATCATGTTTTATAGACAGACCATTTACAATGAACTCTGATTGACCATGTGATTTTCTAATGTGCCACCTTTATCATCATGATGATATAGCAAGATATTGTCACTGTATATTTTACAGTGAATTACTGACTTTTTAAACTTTTTTTTTGAAGTTTGTACTATTAGTAATGAAACAATTAAATCTCCAACAATACTGACATGACATAAGACAACAAAACATGGTTTTTAATAG
The DNA here is from genome assembly GCF_001515625.1 of Sinocyclocheilus rhinocerous. Lineage (NCBI taxonomy): Eukaryota > Metazoa > Chordata > Actinopteri > Cypriniformes > Cyprinidae > Sinocyclocheilus > Sinocyclocheilus rhinocerous. Next base: position 333,523 of record NW_015640510.1, read on the forward strand.
AACCCGAAGATACTAAGAGGATTATAAAGAAAGAACAGCCACTAAGTGACTCAGCATAAAGAACCAATCATTCAGTAACTGTGTGTCACATGTCACCGTCCACACTAAAGTGATGGCCATCTAAAAACGCCCTTGTTGTGCCAGCTCACAAACTGTCTTGCCATCTGGACACTTTAAAAGCAAAGCTTTTTCTTAACTAAATCCAGTCTGTAGTCAAAGCCATCAGTTAGTTTGATTTGCCATCTGGTTATTGGTGAATAAAACACACAATTGTTGTATGCATTTTAATGAATCGCATGAAAGAGGTTTGCTCAAGGTGAATGAGAGGAAGTCTGTCCGTAGCTCTTTCATCAGATTATAATTATTACAGTTTATTCAACTGGATTTAATTGAGCATCTAAAACTAAATGAGAAATCTAACCAGCTTATTAAACTGGCCTCCATTAAGATAGCGTTGTAATTATCAACAGAAACAATAAATGCATTCATGCATGTCTGATTTTGTGATGACTGCTCCTCCATTGTGTGAAGTTTTCTCGTAAGATGAAGGGTAGATGGGTCATTCCTACTATGCAGTACGCTTTCATGTCCACATAATATATAATGTTAATACCTTCAAACCTGAATTATGTTCCAGGGACACCAAAATATGCTTTACTTACTGTAAATTTTGCCATAAATGCTAATCAACAGAAAAAGGTAGATTTTAATGTTTTAATAGTCATGTACTGTACATAAAATGTACGTGTAAAAAGTAGCATTTTGAAGTATTTTGAATTTGGAAGTAGTATTTTAAATTTCAAATAGCTAAAATTGTCAAATTTATAGAGCTGAAAAAGTATTGCATAGGAATGTACAAGAATGTTTGTGTGTGTGTGTGTGTTGTGTGTGTGTGTGTGTGTGTGTGTCTCTATGTGTGTGTGTGTGTGTGTGTCTATGCGTGTGCGTGTCCGTCTGCGTCTGCGTCTGTGTGTGTGTGTGTGTGTTAAGAGGACAACATGCAGAATGAACTGAAGACTGGGTTCCACAGACAAACACATACAGACACACAGTCAACCAATGATTATGACCTCTTTTCATAAACGCCAGCATGAAAAATGGCAAAGGTTTAAAGGACGCACGCAAGCACATGTGGCACTTAAGTATAGAAAGAGTGTGTAGAGTGCTTACTTTCTGGCGGGACTCTGTCTTTATGAGGGCATCCAGACAGGCTGCGATGGTGCGGGTACAAACCCGTCACATGACCTGTGCTGTCACACCCAGGCGTTGGACACCGGCTCTCCTTTTTCCCCGACCGTGAAGAATCTGAACACACACACACACACACAGGATTAATTACGGATTCAGTTGTTTATACTGTAAATACATTTTTAAGGGGTCTGATAATGTCTCATTCTGTCCAAGAACTGCCCACTTAGACAAGAAAATAACATCGACCAATAGGCAAAGCAAAAAGGAAAGTTGTTTTTGCAACAACTGAGGATGAACAAAACTGAAATAACTGATACCACAATGATAGCCCAGCATGGGGAAAAGAATACAACAAACAAATACATATCTGCAACAGTGCAAATGTACAGTATTTAGATTTGACCATCCAAAAATAAGCACATTCCATTTTTGATCAGAACGTATTTGAGGATTGTTTCTTCAATTGTTTCTTTGCTACCATATGCTTCAAGGTTTGGAAATTATATGATACTAGTGTTCTCAGGGCATGATGGGAGCACCAGTATTAATAAGTTGAGTAGGTTTTATTTAATTTTATAACTGTGATTCTTACTCAAACAATCATTGTAAACGTTACAAACAATTCCAAGTAAAATATACTTCTAAAGTTCAAACTTTAATTTCTACTAACTTGAATTGATTACTAATTTAGAATTTGCTTTGAAAAAAAAAAAAAAAAAACTTGACTGAACTTACTTATTCAATATAGAAATTACATTTGTTTTTTCCACAGTATTTACTTCACCACAGAATAATTTTTTTAATCAGTTTATTCTGTGTTGCATCGTTCATTAATATATATTACCGCTGGGGTCAGTAATATATAAAAAATATATATATTTGAAAAAAATTATTATAAAGGATGCATTAAAATGATCAAAAGTGACAGTAAAGACATTTATAAGATTACAAAAATATATAGTTCAAATAAATGCTGTTCTTTTAATTCATCAAAGAATCGTGAAAAATAAACTATAGCATGGTTTGCACAAAAAAATGAAGCAGCACAAATATTTTCAACAATGATAATAATCAGAAATGTTTCTTGAGCAGCAAATCAGCATATTACAATGATTTCTGAAGGATCATGACACTGAAGACTGGAGTAATGATGCTGAAAATTCAGCTTTGCATCACAGGAATGAATTACATTTTATAATATATTCATGACACTGGAGACTGGAGTAATGATGCTGAAAATTCAGCTTTGCATCACAGGAATGAAATACATTTTATAATATATTACAATAGAAAACGGTTATTTTGAATTGTAATTTGAACGGTAGTATAGCTGTGACCTTTTGTCCTTGTTAGTGTAGTTTGCACAGGCAGTGACTATCCTGGATCTGTGTGTTGACTGAAGAGTGCATCTCTTCCAGATAGCTATCCAGAGCTATTGGTTATGTTTCAAACAGAGAGAGCACAAGCGAGTGAGTGAGCGAGCGAGTATGCTACTGTTACCACTGATTAAAATTTTAAGGATGTAGTAACTTGGTAACGAGAATCATGTTGCCTCCTGTATCAACTTAAGCTCAAAACAGACAGGAATAGCATGCGATCATGTGAGAGACGTGGGCTCAGTTTTGGTGAGATTGAAAATAGTTTGCAGAGATACTCAAATTTTTGGAATATGTGCTTTAAACAACAACTACTAAAGCTTTGCAACAGGTAACAAACACATAAATCGGGGTGAATATCATAATATGTGCAGGTCATAATTTAGCTAAAAAATTTTTTGTCTTTATGATGATGAATTCTGTAGTTTGGTTTTATTTTTAAACATTAAGAAATGAATTGTGTTTTGGGGAAGAGTCATCTGAATGGTGTGCATGAAGTGTTTTATGGTGTGGGTCGTATCCGAATTTGTGCAATTGTCTACAATATAGTTGGTGAATGCAATATATCTGAATATACTATTCATAAAACTGTATTCAAAAATCCCCAGCAAAATCCTGAAGTGTACATCCAATGGACACTTTGCAAATCCATGAGGCCATGACACATGATTTATGAATGGCAGTGAAGCGTCGCAACTGACGCTGGAAGCTCACTTGAAAGTGACAACATGACAAGCACGTCCAGATTGCATTCATCCAATACACATATATTGTAAGTGCAAGTACAGTTTAGTAGTATTTAAAAAATACACTATTAAGATTTGAAGTACACTACAAGTGCACATTCAATACAATAAAGTTCATTAGGTCCCACTTTATATTAAGTGGCATTAACTACTATGTACTTATATTTAAATTAATAATTTGATACAATGCACTGTGTACATAAATGTTTTTACAATTTACTCATATTTAAAAAAAAAATACCTGCATGTGCATCTGTAATTAATTTCTGTAATTACATTTATAATTGCAGTGTTGACCCTTCCCTTACACTTACCCATACCACCAAACGTGTCTCTAACCTTACCCGTATCCCACCTCGATAGCAGCAAATGTGTTTTTTGCACTACAATATGAACACAATAAATACATTGTACTTATTTTTTTGATGTAAGTACATTTAAAGCCACCTAATAGAAAGTGGGACCGTGCATTTCTTTTTCACATGGGGTATTTTTTAATACTGTTGATTTTGTAAAATATGAGCCAGACGTGTTCTTGACAGGTGCTGTGAGATTCACCTTTGTGCATGATTTCTTTAAAATTCTAACCGTTTAATAAAGCCTGAATCCTCTGACTACTTTGCAGCCATTTCAAAAAGAGAGAAAACCAACGAGAGGGAGAGAGCACAGCCGAGCCGAGCGGAATACATATTAGAAAGTGCTGGATATTGATTGTGGCTCCGGACAAGCCATGCTTTGCATAGCAAATGGCCCCCATTACCATAGCGTCTGTGGATAATTAATGTGCAGTCAGTGGTCCTGTCGTTTGTTATCGGTCATACTGATACTGTTCAATTTCCATCTCCGCCTTGTGCCTTCTTTAAGGAAGAGCTCCTTCCATAACTGTCAGGCCTCCACACTTTTTATAAATCATAATGCCCCCTGGTTAGGCAGCATCTGCCGCTATCTCTGCCTTGGCGAGATGTTATCGCGGTGTAATGGCCGAGCGTCCCTCATTATTCTGCCATTAGAGATAGTGTCTGCCATGCATGCTGGTCAAACGTCCTTTCATGCGTGCTGTCTCATCTGGAGAACAGCGGATGAAAGTTCTCATGGGTTTTTAAGGGTTTGTTCACCCAAAAATGACACTTCTGACATCACTGGTCTCGAGACTATTTTTTGAAGGTCTTGGTATCCACCGCATTTGTAAACTTTTCTCATAATAAGAGGACTCTGGATTCCTTTTTCAAGACCGGTCAAGACCTTAACTACAGGGATGTCATGAAATTGCCGGTGCATTGTCTGATTTATTTGTTAACATCATTACTGTGATTGGATGTAAAACTTCCTGCTTCAAATGCAATCAGTATTTTATTTTTAATTTGTTGCTGTTGTGCCGGGTCAGAAATTAAAGGTGCTGCATGTAAATGTACTGCATGTATGTATGTATGTATTTATTTATTTAGTTTTTGACTGTTCTAAGGCATAATAATACCATAATATGTTTGCAGAGATTTAGAAAACAGTAAGTTCACATACTTGTTTCCCTGAAAAACAATGCTACAGAGAGTTATTCAACTTTGAAATGTACGTTCTGTGTCAGGATGTCTGTTTTTGTTTTGGTCTGTGTGACTCCGCCCACTGTCAGTTTACCCAATAGGATTTCAACACCCCGGGTTGTCAGTTGGCGTAAAACACAGTGTACTGCAGCCATGGAAGCCAGCAAACGAACTGGGTCAGAGATCACAGCTTCTACTTGACCTAAAAAAGTCTCGACATCCATCTAAAAAGCTCTATGACCAAAACGCAGATAAATCAACACATCAAGTTACAGAGTAAAGCTTGTTGCCTTCCATTTTCAAATGTCCTCATTCCTGTTGCATGTCCTCAATCTGGCAACCCATGTGAACCTGAGGAGGAGGTGGCTGGAGAAACAACTCTCTCCAATATTTTGAATTTGGACTGCAGTACCCATTTCAAACACTAAAGGGGGATTGTGTCATATATGTCACCAAAAATGTATACAAATTCCCACTAAATTCAAGATATGATTGCAAAAAAGTACTTGTTGCTTTTTATATTATAATTAACAATATCACAAGAGCAAGAGAGGTGTTTTAAAAAATATGATCACGGATGCAAAAGTGATTTTGAATTTTAGATTTTTTGAAGTTAATGTTAAGTGTCTTGCATTTTAGATATAATTTTGCTTTATTTCACTGAAAATAGTTCCAAACAAATCCACAGCAGAACTGTTGTGAATCACCTACTTTGAACAAATCGGTTGAATAAATGATTCTGTGACTCCCTCATTTATTGATTAACTTTAGTTTCATATATAAACATATCGTTTTTTCCATCATATTTCTATATGTTAAATATATGTATATTTTGTTGAATAAAGATGGTTAAGTTCATTTCAGCTCCCTTGTGTTTTATTTATTTGCTTATGGAAACCAAAGGAAAATTCCTACAAATAAAAATCTCCTCTGAAACGATGTATTATTATTTGATCAAGACATTTCTCAGACAGTAAATGTGAATCATTCAGCTTAATTTGAGAAGAGCTAGTCTGGTCTCGGTCTTGACTCTGCCTCTTTTGGTTTCAACCTTCAAATTCTTAGTCTGGTCTTGGTCTCAGACTTGGTCTCAATTTCGGTAGTCTTAATCGGTGTTGATTAACATCAGTGTTGTTATAGTTACTATAGTTATATATATATATAAAAAAAAACTTTTGAAACTAAAACAAACTAGAAATGAAAACAGAAAACAGAAAAGCTGATTCTAAATATTGATAAAAACTAGGGCTGTCAACGTTAACGCGTTAACGAATGCGATTAATTTTACAATCCTTAACGCGTTAAAATAATTTAACTCAATTAACGCAAAATTACTGAAGCACAACTATTTTAACCCTTTAACCCAATTTTGCTTCTCTGCTTGTGATCAGATCATTTTAAGCTGCTAAACTCCGGGAACGTTTTCAGTCCACTGATCCAGTAAGCGAATGCATTCAAACAATCCGTCCAAAACAGCGCTATTAATTCCAGTGTGTTTTGTCATATTCTGTGTTTGTCTCTGAAGAGCACGAGCCTTCACACGTCGCGCTGTGTGAAGTACAGACTGAACGGATTGTCAACACATCCCACCGCTGTATGGCCAGATGAGACGCAAACTACGTTTTCTCGACTTGATAACCAGTCTCGCTAGTAAAGTTTTGATGGATGAAGACTGCCATCAAAAGACGCATTAAAGTAAAGTAAATACGATTGCGGTGGTGTACAGGAGTCGTACAGTAAGCACACGTGAGTCCGTTATAATAATGCGTGTATGAGTGCTCTTGACGCACTGATCACACATTGTATTTATGCACAGGCACAGACATGTCTGTACATTCACGTTGTTTCCACACACATTCACGATAATGTTATTAATTAGATTAAAAATTTTAATCTATTGACAGCCCTAATAAAAACTATAATGTTATCTCAGTGCTACTAAAATAACACTGACTTAACCATTTCCAAATATCTGCTTTATGTTTATGAATTATTCTCTCTGAAAACTGATCTTTTCAGCTTGTAAAAGTCAGAGTAATATTTTCACTGTTTCATGGATAAAACAATCCGTCAATCTGGCTCCTCTGTCCCTGCAGAAAAAGAAATAAACCAGGAGTTGCATTGAAAACTCCTCTGAATATGCAGGACTGGCTAATTTCCCTGTTTCTCCAGTGCCACAGCTATATTTCCAAGCAGACCTCCTCTCTGGGCTTATAAATAGGCAGCGTGAGCACAGACTGTGTCCCTGGGATGAGATTTGCTGTTCTCCCAGCCGTGCAGATCGCCATTACTTATGCCTGACAAGCTTAGCCTGTGATGTGGCCGTGCTGGCCTGTTTGAACAACATTAAGCCACTGCTGTTTGCACTGCAGGCATGGAGATGTTTGAGAAAGCTTGTCTCAGGGTCAGTACGGGATCCCCTCTCAGAGCAAAGAAACACAGACAAATAATTTCAAGTGCTGGTTGTGTGTTATGTAATATGAGATTACCTTTAAGGTAGTAGGGCTTCTTTAGGCCATCATGGTGCAGACGCGCCTTCCGCTCCTCCGCATAGCTGTGCCTCAAACCATCCTCATGCAAATGCAGTCTATCTCTCCTGACTGCTTCCGAAGCCATTTTTTCCCGCAACGCTTTGGTCCGCTCCGTTTCCAGCGCTATGGCCTTCTCCAGCAGTGACAGGTTGCCTTTTGTCATGTCGAAAACGTCCTCTGAGCGGTCCGACGTGACGGAGGTGGTGTCTTCATCGCAGTCCTGGAAGCCCTTGTGCTCTGCGGCGCAGCTGGAGAAAGTCTTGGAGCATGGGCTGAGCTGCTCCTCAAGCTTCATCAGGTTGACCATGTCAGAGTAATTCCGCTCGAGGACGCGGGACTCCTCAGGACTCTGATGCTGCTGCTGCTGCTGCTGCTGGGCCTCCTGATAAAGCTGATGAATCTCCTGGTAGGGATGCATATACTTTAATTAACTGGTAAACTGTTATCTGACAGTAAGATTTTTGACCAATGAATATTACTGTATCTGTTCAAAAGTAATAAAAAAGTAATTTGTTTTAAAAGTAATTTGTTTAATCTGTTTAAAAGTAATTACAGGCCACATATACACTGCAGCTAAATTTGGTTGTCAATTCATTTTTTGTCATGTGATCCAGTTCTGTCCACACAGTTTACAGAAGTGGCAATCGCATTCTATAACCAAAGTAGCGGTACTCAGAAGTCGGAAATTCCAATTCTCAGAGGAAACTTTTTACTGGAACATCTCCTCAAGTTGGATGAGCTGCAACAACCCTGATTTCAGAATCCAATATGGCAGCTCCGCACATACAGTATCTCACAGAAGTGAGTACACCCCTCACATTTTTAAACACTAGTAATATATATTTTTATTGGCCCTTCTGTGGACATGATATTTCAATATGTCTGTGCAAAATACGGCTTTTTATGTGTTTGCAAAATGACTGTTATTGCTATCAATTGGACTCGTCCATCTTGGTTTTACGACTTGTGTACTGGAATGCGATCAACTCTTGCGTGACGTCATGCCCAACTCCGATGTCTGCATTCCGAGGTAAATGGAACACAGTGTAGCTCCTGAAAAATTAAGGTAGTGGCAACCGCATTTACAAAAATTCCACAGATAGTACAGAACCAAACTGACCAACTAGTTGTTGATGATGTATTCAAACATGCATCAGAAATGTGTCTCTGTTCTGTGCAGAGCAAAAAACATCAGAGAATGAGGTAAAAGCCTTGACTCATTTGTGTTGCCAGATCTCGTTACAAAAAAAAGCAAATAAGTACAAGCCCATAATAAACTCAAATAACTCTACATGCTTTATATTGGAAATAAGACCAGAAAAGTGCAATCCACACCTGTCCACTTTAATAACTCCATAAACAAGATCGCTGTATGAGCCAAGCCCAAAGACATTTATAATAAGTGGACATGGCAACACTGAAAGAAAGTACTCTGCTGAGCAGCCTTCCAAATGTAAATAAAACACAACACTTCTGTCAATGGTGGTTTAGTTAAAACTGGCAAACATAAGAGTCTTTGGTCCCTGTAATATTAATTTGGCCAAATATAGCAAACACCAAACACGCAAGATGCCAGAATGTTGCTGTGATGTCAATCATCACAATTTTGAGAGCGAGATCTGTTCTTTACACACAAGAAAAATGGCCTTTATTTTAATTTAATAATGAAATGGCCATGTAGATGCTGCAAATTACAGGAGTGACAACTACATTCAATCTTTAAGAATTACAATTTTTACTTGCATATTTCGACACAGGTCTGTCTCGTTCCACAGTTGCACTCACTCACCAGCCCATAGGGCCTAAAAAGACTGTGTTGCCAGATGTTGCAAGGAAAAACAATCCCAAAATAAACCTTAAAAAGTTTAAATGCTGTATTTTTGGGGTAAAGCTGCCCACCTTATAAACTCCATACAGTGGCTCACTTTATGAGAATAGTCCAAACAACAAGCCTAAAGACGTTTATAAAAGGGGGACATGGCAACAAGAGTAAGCACAAACGAAACACAGCACGCTCTGTAACAATGCTATTTGCTCATGTAAAAATAAACTCATTATGGGAACATTAATTTTGAATGTTCTCTGAACATGGTAAAGTAGTTGGTAGTTAGAACATTTAAATAAAAACATCACTTCGATGATACATAAAGAACATTTTTGGAACATTATGAAAGACCAGATAACTTTGAATGAGCGCTCTATTAATGTTACTGGAAGAACGCTTGTTCATAACTTTGAGAGAACCTTGCCAGAACATTCCCCAAAGCTCTGAGAACATTCCCAGTTAGCTGGGTTAACATAAATAATTGTAAAAAGCAGTCATCCCTACCTGCTGGTTACTGATGAGCCGCTCGGCTGGTTTGGTCTCGCTTAGCTTGCGTGCCAAGTCAAAGCACTGGTTGCGAAGACACTCCAAACTGCTCAGACAAACTTCCTCGTCACTTTTCTCTGCCATCTGACCATTAGTGGTGGGTTTACCACTGAGTCCATTACCAGTGGATCCATTTCCGTTTAGATCGCAGTCCGTGTTCTCGCTCCCATCATCATGAAACGGCTGTCCGTGGAGGTTTTCTGAGAGCGTGACTCCGTGACCCTGCGCCAGGAGCTTTAGAGAGTCCACAGTCTCCCTTACCACATCACTGTTTACATCTAGACTCAGCTCACCTTTCCTTGAGCCCTCCTCATCCTCATCTTCTTCATCTTCTTCCTCCTCCTCTTCTGCGCTGTTTGAGGAGTTGCTGTTCATCTCGGACTCGGTCATGGCCCGATAAGCGGCGTCCTCTGCGATCTTGCCCAGGTTAAGCAGAGATTTGGCCACCAGTTCATCGTAGTTTTCATATTCATCATTGTTGTTGTTGTCCTTCTCCATGGAGGGGCTTGTTCTGCTGGGACTGCAATTATGGTCACTCTCTGTGAAAGACAAACAAATACTGCTATACCAGCTGTAGCAGCTCAACAGATAACTCTTGGTTCAACTGCATTATCCAAAACAAAGTTTCATTCCATACCCAACCACATGTTTGACTCTGAACCATCCTTGTATCGTGGCCATAAGCACCTCAAGGCTCAGATATACGCACGTTATTGTCTGTTGTTTATACTATAAAGCAGCTCCCCAGTGAGTTCATGTTTTTACTAACAAACTGAACAGAGGAAATGAACCAGAGAAGATTTCCACGTCAAAGAGGGCGGAGCCCCAGAGCCACACCTACCTATTGCATCATCATCATCACAGATCTATGGGAGTTCAAAGGTGACAAGCCAGAGCAGAACTTTTCTAGAAAGTTGTTTTGAACTCCTAAAGTGAACTCCAAATTAACTTTGTTTTGGCCTGATTTCATTCAAAGTAACATCACACCTGTTCATTCTTTGATTTTGTTTTAAGTATGTTCGTATTCAACATTGTTCCCCCCAAAATTTAGAAATTGCCCAATTGTCCCTCTCAATATTTTCTATTCTTGTTGCTGCTCTTTTTGTTTTTAGGATGACAAAGTTCAGCTCAACGGTCTAACAGCAATCATCAATGTCAAAATGTTTGAGAAGGCCAATCAAATCAAGGTGGGCTTTACTGTTCATAGAAGTTAATGCAATGCTTCCATTTTAACAGTGAAAGACTATAAGATGCAAGTATCGAAACATTTAATATTTGACATCGGTGTTAGAAATATTAAAAAGTAACATCCAGTGATGCAAACTACTTGACATTTTGGTCAAATTTGACGGAAAAAATGATGGAATGTGATGAGACAACAAACATTTTGCCATTTCAAGTTTTTCTTTATTTCTATTAAGTCCAATATTATTTTAATACTGTAATGAGATAAAGTTGTTCACTTCCGTCTTTTTACAAATGTTTTTTTTGTAGATTTGGTTTTATTCTCAAAATTTAAAGTATACAGTGTGGTTACTTGAGTCTGTCTGCCGTGGATGCACAGCAAGATGCGTGAAGAATAAAGAAACACTCTAAGTTGCAAAGACTAAAGTCTCAAATCCAAAGAGATATTCTTTATAAAAGTTAAGAGTCAGCCACGCCCCCCTAAAACAGTGCAAAACCAAGTATAAAAAAAGCTTTCACACTAATCAAACAAACTTCGATTGACTTGTTTTGCAGCAAAATATCTAGTGTGAAACCCAAACATTCTTGGACGCTCTGTAGTATAGACTGTCCATGCACTCACAAGACTTGAGCAAGAACTAAAACTCGGAAGAACAAGTACTCAATATGAAAGAAAGAGATGCGTGGAACTTAAAATAGGGACAATTAGATTTAAATAAATAAATAAACATTTACCTAAAAAATGTTAACTTTTTGTTGACCGAGCAAAAAAAAATATGAATATCAATCAATCTTAGATTACCTGTGCCATGCTGACTTTCAAAACAGCAGCACTCTTGTGTGATATTGAACATATTGTAATGTAATATTAAATCAACAATATAATAGTCCAATCAATATTTCATAAAATAGGTTTAGTAGGTATAAAACCAGGCGTAGTGTCAAATCAGCTGGTCATTATTGCAAACAGATTTTTTTGTAAATATTATAGGCTGGTTCTATAATCAAACCTTTATGTTTGCATTCCAAACCCAAAAATTGCACAGTTATTGAACATAATTGAATCAACATTGAACTGAATTGAGCTGAATAAAAACTATTGTCTTCTGAAGAACTGCTTTACAGTTTCATTTGTTTCATAATTGATGCACTTTGCAACATTGGCACTGTAAATGAACTGAACTGAATCAACACTGAACTAAATTTAGCTGAATAATGACTCTTTCGTGTTCTGAAGAGCTGCTTTGCAGCCAAAATTGAATTTCATTCAACTGATGAATTTTATAATATATCTTCTTTTTTTGCAGATTCAAAAGTGTCAATAGAAGATGCATATTAACTCCATCTAATTATTTTCACAATATTTAGGCGTGCTAATGTCATTAGCTTAGCTTCATGCTAACAATAGCTTGTTATGGCGCTTTTCCACTGCATGGTATGGCACGGTACGGCTCGGTCCGGGTCACTTTTTGGGGGTTTTCCACTGGGTACAGTACCTGGTACCTGGTACTTTTTTTAGTACCACCTCGGCTGGGGTTCCAAGTGAACCGTACCGTTACCAAAACGTGACGTGTAAATTCTGCTGATCACGGATTGGCCGGAGAGAATCGTCACTACCTGCGTCATTGATAGGGCGACGCGGAATGAAAAGTTTTTTTAGGAGTCGTGGTAGTAGAGGCGGCGCAACTATAACGACATGTGAATAATCCCGCCCACTCTAAAGCTGTACTGAACTGCAGTGGAAACGCATACCGTGCCGAGCCGAACCGTGCCGTGCCGTACTGAGCCGTGCCGAGCAGAGTCGTACCACGCAGTGGAAAAGCGCCATTAGTCAAGTGCAAACTGCAGCGCGTGATTACCTGTTAATGAAGCTATGCCTGTGAAAAGTGAAACCAGTTACTTATAAGGTTCTAATTCAATTAACACGCTGTCGACAACTGCTCATGCAGTCAGCTCACTAGGTTTTGAGACAAAGCCAATATCTTAGGTAAGAAAACACAGCACAGAAAACAGGGTTAATGCCAATACATGTGGGAGTTTGATTGTTAATTAGACTAGAAGGCTCTGTCAGGTCTGATTGCATGTGCGGCTGGCTGAGCTGTCTGAAGTGGATGAGACATGTCTGAGACACATCTCACGCCTACTCCCTGATTTAGCAGACATCCTCAGACCACCAGAATCGACCCACTGAATACCGAAACAATTGTTGTTGTCTCATGAATCAGACAACATGGATGCTTCAGGTCTAGATATACAAGTTGTAGTACTATATATAATTTCACTTTTCTTTATAGATTTCTTAAAACATTTTCTCAACAATATTGATTTTGTGATAATTATAATGACATTTAGTTTAGCGGTTACCACCATATAACACTGAAAATAACAAGGCTGAACAGTAATTGCACACAAGATAATGGGATTATTTGTAAATAAATAATAATAATGTATGTATGTATATACAAAGCATGCACAAGTTATATTACCAGAACTTTCTTTTGAAATGAAAATCTTTAAATTGATATTTTCATGAATATTTTAAATATATTGTTTAATTTGAATCTTTCTGTTGAAATTATAATCTTTATTCTTGAATGTTTTAAACAAATTATTGAGAATGTGAATTCGACACTTACTGTGATGCAACAATGTATGTGCATGCTAAGATTAGTAGCAGTAAATAAGCCAATACTCTCTGCAAAACTGTAATCACACACAGTATTTAGAATCGGGGGTATTAGTTTAAGAACCTGAATTTGTTGTTCAGATTAAATAATGGAAACATATATATTTAACTTAACAAGTTTCCTTAAAGTTTTGTAACTTTTTGAAACAATCAGACTGTTGGTAATATTTGAGGGCTTTGGTGCACTTCAAAGCTCACCTTCAGTAGGCGGTGTGTTGATGAACTGAGCACCTCTGTTTTTAGCCTGATACTGAGACCGCGCTGAAGGTCACAGCAAAATCATCCAACTGCACCTCACATTACGGTGACCTTCTTCCAAATATGCCTAACTGCCAAATTACCTCCTCTACCCCTCTGGAGGCTGAAATACTCACTTCACATTCAGCTCTGGTTTTGTTTCGAAACCCAAAAATAAAACATTCTGGTGCCGGATTAACCTTTTAAAGCCTACTGTATTATATATGATATGCACATTTTAAACAAGGTTTAAAATGATCAACATGTTAAACATGTTGTATACAATCTACCACATGTCTTGATACTTTAGACTTTTTATCAAGTAAAAGGTACAATTTCAGCTCATGCTTCATGTGTCTTTTTGCTGTGAAATATTTACTGATTTCATAAAGCAAATGTGTGAATAGCTTATATTGTTAGAAATATTGCAAGATGAACACTTACTGGACCGAAGCAACTTAGCTTTACTTGATTATCATTATCACATGTTTAAATGTGAGTCTCATATATGATCATCAGGCTTTTGAAGAACATTTGTTTGTTCATCTCTCAATCATCATTGTTTTGCATTGCATTATACATTTTGATCATCAAACAATGCATTTAAATATCATCAATAATTGGAGATACAGAGTGACGACTGATATTTATATCATTTTATTATGTTATATTGGTATAAAGATTGATTTATTTACATGACAAATTATCAGAATTTCATGTTACCTTTTTGCTATATATAAATATCAACATCTGCATCAAAATGCATATTTTTGCTTGGTTTGGGCCTCTGAATAAAGTTGAGCTGCTCTTTTTCCTCCTCAATCTCCATATTTTCACTATATCATCCTGCAATTGTTAGCATATTTACCTCATAAAAATGAGTTTTGCTGGTACAAATTCATGTATTTAAGATTGATTCAGTAATACTAAATAATAGTTTTGATATTAATTTAGTTAATTTAGATGTTAATATTTTATCAGTGTATATGAGCCAATAAGCCTGCATAATAAATCAAAAGTCCATCTTTCGTGGATTTATTCAGACTCTCACCTATTTCTTGAATTTGCTCCTCATCCTCTTGCTCATCTTCCTCATCTTCATCTTCATCATCCTCCCACTCTCTTTCTACTTCTTCTTCCTCTTCCTCCTCCACCACTTCCTCTTCTTCCTGCTCCACCTCTTCCTCTTCTCCATTAATCACTTCTACCTCTTCCTGTTCATATTGGTCCTCGTTGTCAGTATATTCCTCCTCCGGTTCCTCTTCATCTTCATTTTCCTCATCATCTTGTTCCTCCTCCTCCTCCTGTTTTTCATCCATCTCCTCCATTGACGGCTGGTCTATGACTGTTAGAAAGACCGTCCTCTTGGGCGAGGGCTCCAGGGCATGGCTCTCCAGGGGTTTTCTCTTCTTGGCGACAGGACAGCCATACACACTGGACATGGAGAGATAAGAAAAAGGCAATTAACAAGCTGGCTTGCGATTTGCTGGGCTTTAGTACAGTTCATTGCGCTCTAGACCAGGCTTCATCATCTACTCCGCACAGGCTGAAGGAGTTCTGAATTGGGACAAATACAGCAGGCTGCATGCCAAATCATTTATGGGTTACACAAGTGGAACAGTCAATAGACCTTAGTCAGGGTAGACACCATATTTCATTTGCAGTGAATGACAACAAGACCATGAGACATAAATGTACAGTATTGAAAGTACCCATATTATGCTCAGTTCAAAATTTTATTTTTGCGGTCTGCTAGTACACATTTACATGATTTAAAGCTCAAAAAATACATTATTTTTCCTCATCCTGCAGCACTTTTTTCATCTTCTGACTGAAACGCTCTGTTTTAGTTCATTTCTCTTTAAATCCCGCCTTTCTAGTCTGCTCTGATTGGTCAACTGGTCCAGTCTATTGCATGTGTTGGAAATGGAAATCGTGTTTCCTCTTCAGGAACTCGAGCTGCGTCGGAGGACGCTTTGGGAACGCCCTTCAGCGTGACCGGCTCTGAACCATGTGTGTAATCAGTCCAATGGATGGGCGAGACGTCACGGGCGGGGTGACGGAGCGAGCAGGAAGCTTAAAAGCACGTGCGGTGAAACCGGCGTCAGGTTTCTGTCATTCAGCAAGCGCTCTGTGTGTGTGTATGCAGAGTCAGCTCTCGAGGGAGCTGACGGCCCGCTTTGGTAACGTTTGTTACTGCCTTGCTTCGCTCTCAGAGGGCTCTCTTTGAGGAGGGAGCCTTCACTAGCTTTCCTAGCGGCGCCGGCCCTGCTTTCGCAGAGGCAGAGCGGCGGCTGTGCTCGTGGGTTTCGCATATGGATCCAGTGGAGGGAATGTAGACGGGCGAGTCCCTATCTGCTTCCTTAACCACCAGATCCGGCGCCCGCTCTCGGGGTTTCGGAAGCCCACGCTGCAGTCCTTCCCACCGGGGAGAGGGCGCAACGCTCCGCCTGTCTTTCTCCGAGGAGACTGATACGGAGGGCGTCAAAGAGCTCCGAGGAGTGTGTCCGTGCCTGTGATCTTGCGATTGCGGTCCCGCTGCTGCTGAGGCACG
>NW_015640510.1:350108-350432 GCF_001515625.1 Sinocyclocheilus rhinocerous
GCTCTGGTAATGGAACAGAAGTAGACACTCTCTGAGGACGGAGGCCATCGAGGTGGTCCGTCCTCGCGTAGCAGAGTCCAGGTCCTACAGCCGGTACTTCACCATTCCGAGGAAGGATGAAGGGTTGCGTCCAATTTTAGATCTGCGTCTTTTGAACCACTCAGTCAGGGGACTGAAGTTCAGTACGCTCGCACTCAAACAGGTCATGTCTCAGACCAAGTCCGATGACTGGTGTGTCACGATCGATCTAAAAGATGCACATATCTCTAGTGTTGTTTTTGGCGGCCTGTTTTAATTTTAGTTTTAGTCTAGTCTTTGTGTGAA
>NW_015640510.1:350736-366605 GCF_001515625.1 Sinocyclocheilus rhinocerous
CCTGAAGGTCTACGTGGCGGCTATTGCGGCCTACCACGCCCCTCTTGGTGGCCAGTCAGTGGGCAGACACCCCCTAGTTACACGTTTCCTCCATGGTGCGCTGAGGCTGAGGCCTCCGGTACGATCTCGTGTGAGCACTGGACGCATACGTCCACATAGCTGCCCTGTGGAGAAGGGCAGACCAACTGCTTGTGTGCTATGGTCCCCCTAAGAGAGGTCTTCCAGCTTCTATACAGACCCTCAGTCGGTGGATAGTAGATGCCATTTCGATTCCTCTGATCTCCCTTTGCCTTTAGGGGTCAAGGCTCATTCTACTAGAAGTGTGGCGGCCTCCAAGGCCTTCTTGGCAGGTGTCTCGATGCAGGACATCTGCGACGCTGCGGGATGGTCCACGCCCCTAACCTTTGTCAGGTTCTATGGCTTAGACATGCGAGCCACTCCTGGCTCTTCTGTTCTCTCACCCTAGCTGTGCAGGCTTCCACACTAGGCGAAGATTTGAAAGTCTTGCGGCGTGGGCATACTTGTTCCCAAAGCGTCCTCCGACGCAGCTCGAGTTCCTGAAGAGGAACGTCTCAGGTTACGCATGTAACCATGGTTCCTCGAGGGAATGAGACGCTGCATCTCGGGGCCATACTTTTGCCATCTCTGCCAGCATTTGCTTCACTCCTAGAAGCTGACGCCGGTTTCACCGCACATGCTTTTGAGCTTCCTGGTCACTACGTCACCCCGCCCGTGACGTCTCGCCCATCCATTGGACTGATTACACACGTGGTTCAGAGCCGGTCATGCTGAAGGGTGTTCCCAAAGCGTCCTCCGACGCACTGTCTCGTTCCCTCGAGGAGCCATGGTTACATGCGTAACCTGAGACGTTTTGCTCCTAGGCTTCATGGGCAGCTGTAAATAGTATTATAATCTCAGTGTTGGGGAGTAAGTTACATGTAACAGAATTAAATAATTTAACTACAAAATAAATACAATTGTAATCTGTTACAGTTACTGAGAAAAAAATGTGTCAATAACTTATGTGATAATATATACTTTTTTTTTTTTTAATTAACTGTTTTTTCCAAGGCATTGTTATATGCCAGTGTCTCCTGTCATAACTATGCAACAATTTGATTTCACAAACAGTGTCATAGCTATTAAACTATATCTTATTATTTTAAATCAGTATTTAACCTCAGAACGATCTCAAAGTAAAAATAGGTGCTAAAGTCTGATTTTGTGGTGGCTGTGCTTTAAAATTAAATTTGTATAATCTTAATTCAATTGAAGTGATAAAGGATTTTGAAAGTCTGACAGTAATCAGCGTTGAGTACTACTGTAAGGTTAACCCTGCCTGCATTAAATGTAAAAGTAATCCAAAAGTAATCAAATATAATCAGTTACATTACTTTAATAAAGTAATTGAAAATTTACACCACATATTACATTTCAAATAGGTTAACTTGTAATATGTAACCTATTACATTCCCAAAGTAACTTCCCAAACATATTTGGGATATGTTTCCATGTATGCCCATATGTAATGGGCATATTCCCATTACAATGTTTTTGCCCTCAATGAAAAATCAGCATCTCCATGACATAGCAAATCACTTGCCAAAGTGTTGTAAACTTGCATTATTGGAAGTTCATACCATGTTTTTGCCCTCAATGAAAAATCAGCATCTCCATGACATAGCAAATCACTTGCCAAAGTGTTGTAAACTTGCATTATTGGAAGTTCATACCATGTTTTTGCCCTCAATGAAAAATCAGCATCTCCATGACATAGCAAATCACTTGCCAAAGTGTTGTAAACTTGCAAAGGTGTAAGATAGTAAAGTCACAAAAATAATGGCAGGACTAATTAAATAAATCTGATATCTAATAGGTAGCAATTCACATCATGATAAATAATGCAAAATACAGTAGAATAATACTGAATAATAATGCAGTATTTGGATGACTAACAAAACTATACAATAGTTTGTGTTTAAATTCTTGTCCTCTTAGGATTGCTTTGTCCAGGCTCTGCTTTAAAATCACAAATGCCCTGGTAACTTTAGCAGTCCTGTACACACATACACACACAACACCTTGCAGCTGTGAGATTAAGAGGTGATTAATTGCATTTTATACCTTCTGCTAATTTATATTTTATAGATCCACCCAGCAGCAGGAGCAGGTGATTTTATCATCCAAATAATCAGTGTATTGATCCAGTGTTCAGACCAGCAGACATGAGTTCTTTTCATTTGAGCCAGGGAGAGTGAGTAACAACCCATTACCTTTAAAGGGACAGTTCTCCCAAAAATATCATTTACTCACCCTCATTTTGTTCCAAACATGTATGAGTTAATTTCTTCTGCTGAACACAAAAGAATACATTTTGAAGAATGTTGGAACTCATACAAACTCATAAAGGTTTGGAAAAACTTGAGGTTGAGTAAATAATGACAGAATATTCATTTTTGGTCACACTTTATTTTAAGGTCCAACTCTTGCTATTAACAAACCATTAACTATGACTTTTTACCTTAATAAACTACTAATTTGCTGCTTATTAATATTTAGTAAGGTAGTTGTTACGTTCAGGTATTGGGTAGGATTAGGGATGTAGAATATGGTCATGCAGAACATATGCTAATAATATAAGTACTAATAAACAGAAAATATGTTATTAATAGACATGCTAATAAGCACCCAGTTAATAGTGAGAATTGGTCCTTATAATAAAGTGTTACCTCATTTTTCAGGTAGTCTGTCTATTTTCCTATCTACAGTATATATCTACCCATCATCTTTCCATCCATCCATCCATCCATTCATTATCTTTCTTTCCATTGACCATCTTTTTATCCATCCATCCATCCATCCACCCTTCCATCCATCCTTTCATCCATCCATCCATCCATCCATCCACCTATCATCCATCCATCAATCCAACCATCCATCCATTCATTATCTTTCTTTCCATTTATCATCTTTCTATTCATTCATCCACCAATCATCCATCCATCCATCCATCATCTTTCTATCTATCCACCCACCCATCCATCCAACCATCCATCCATCAATCATCTTTCCATTCATGCAACTGTCCACCCCTCTATCAGTCATCTTTCTATCCATCCACCCAGTCATCTTTCAATCCATCCATCAGTCATCTTTTTTAAAGGAGTTTTTCTCTGACTGCTTTAACTGTGTTTATAAAACACGTTTGTTACGGCAAGAAAAAACAAGAGAAAATGTGATCAGGTTACATTGATCACTTATTGATAATGACGTAGCTGTCTTATAGTAGCCTGATTCACTGATAATAATCTTCACACGTCACTTTAAATTTACCAATCCATTAGTCTTCTTTCAATTAATCTTCTTTCCATCCATCCAACTGTCCACCCACCCATCCATCCATCAGTCATCTTTCTATCTATCCATCTATCCATCCAACCAGTCATCTTTCAATCCATCCATCCATCCATGCATCCAGCAATCTTCTTTCCATTCAACTGTCCACCCACCCATCCATCCATCCATCCATCCATCCATCAATACATACATCTATCCATTAGTCATCTTTCTATCCATCCTTCCATTTATCTTTCTATCCATCCATCCATCCACCCATCCATCCATCAGTCATCTTTTTATCCATCAATCTATCCATCAGTCATCTTTTAGTTCATCCATCCATGCATCCATCAAACTTCTTTCCATCCAACTGTCCACCCACCCATCCATTCCTCCATCCATCTATCCATTAGTCATCTTTCTATCTATCTATCCAGTCATCTTTCAGTCCATCCATCCATCCATCCATCAATCTTCTTTCCATCCATCCAACTGTCAACCCAACCACCCATCCATCCATCCAATGGTCCACCCATCCATCCATCTATCCATCAGTCCTCTTCCTATCTATCCATACGCTCATCTATCAGTCATCTTTAAATCCATCCATCCATCAATCTTCTTCCATCCATCCGACTGGACACCCATCCATCCATCAATCATCTTTTCAACCAACTGTCCATACATCCATCAATCACCTACTGTATCTATCCATCCATTCAAAAAGACTTTCCAAAGTGCCATCAATCCCACCACGTCTATCTTGACTCCCCACCACAGAAAGATGTCTCCTCACATAGACAGACAGCACAGCTCAGGTCCAAATTAACCAGTGTCCATCTGTCAGCCGTCTAGCCGACTGGCAGGTTCCATCTCCCTAGAATGTGAGTTTATTGGGCTGACCCTTACAAAAGGGCACTATTTAATTTGGGAGACCACGACCGGCAACTCATTCCAGGGCTGACATCACACGCGGCACCCCCGGCTCTCCAGGGATGACTCCTCCGTGCCGTGATCAATAGTGCTTGTGACCAAACATCGCAAAAGCACATTAAAATGCCACTCATCCTGTCCGACTGCCTTCCAAATAAATCAGGTGCCGTTCCCCGCAGGCCTGGTGCGAGCGGTCAGGCAGACAGCAAGAGGGGAAGGTGGAGACGGAGAGCGCTAGTGGTGCGACAGGTTATATAACCTGTCTGTCTTATCGCATTCATGTCAGTCATATATGGAGGAATTTAGTCCTTGCTGCACATGCGGCCTTCAAAGATGCATTGAACAGTCTGAGAACCAAACTGACAGTTATAATGAATGTTGCAGCATGGTATTCATGATTTCTAACAAATGCAGTCAATGTGGGATGAACTGTGAGAACGACATGATCCTGTTATATTTCTTATTACACAGCTGTCAGGAATACTTGACTCAAGTCAATCCCATCATTCTCTGCTCAAATATGTAAGGCATAATGCACAGTCAGCTGGTTATTATTGCAAAACCAAATTCTCTATGTTGCACCGGCATTCTAAACACCCTGTTTTGGTTTATTTTGCAAATATGTTTTTGAGAAAAAAAGTGCAAATGTTACTCTCAGAAGAGTATGAGCAAGTATTTTAAAGCATGATCTTATAATATGAAAATCTTTTATAAATCTTTGATTTTAATACCAGCAGCTTTTTTCTTGGTATAACTATATATTTTGTTTCTCTCATATTCTACTGTAAAAGGGTAAAAGTATTTGTAGAAGTGAACCCCTAATGATGATGTATAATTTGCAGGGGTGTGAATTTTTGGGTAGAAAGAGAATCATTTCAATTCATAATTCATAGTTTTCGATTCAATTCAGGAAAAATTATTTGGAATTTCAACAGTTTGATTTGATGCAATACAATTCACAATAAGATTTGATTCAGTTTGATTAATGAATCTAAGTGAATCTAATGACTCTATTTTTAAAGGAATTCATAGGATAATGTACAGTAAATTAGCCTAATGTGTCTTGGGCAAGAAAAAGGCAAACAAAGATTGTTCATTGAATCAAGCAACCTGAAAGTAAGCACATTAAATATGTGTGCATACAGGCCCTTTGAAATATAATGAAAAAAGCAATGTGCATTATACTATAATAGACAAATTTGTAGGGGTGTAACAATTCAGCCGTTTTCTCAGTGCATCAGTTACACCTTTAAGACTTCTTTGATTCATTTGATGCTGAAGAAAAAGCTCCAAATGAAGATCACACCATATATAATAGTGAAAGGAGACACAGCAAGTACTGTACCTGAAGGACTCTAACTTACAATGAGCTTCATAAATTCACATGCTTAGCAATTAATCGCAGACTATTACAGCTTTAGCTGGTCATTGGCATTTTATGCATATCTCTGCGTGTTTAATGTGATGAGAATGGAGACAGGACATTAGAATGAAAGATTTGTGAAATGCGTGCATGTTCTGACTGCTGGTATAAAAGCATCTCTCGCTGTGCCACTACACTGCGATCTATATGCGCGAGCGGCAAGAGTGCCATCGCCATGGTGATCTCCGGCTCAAATCCAAGTGGGATTTGCCATCTTGGCAGGCAGACAACGAGGAAGCCAGCAGGAGTGATTGGAATACAGGAGGATGGAGAGAGGCAGAGAGGTAGAGAGAAGCCCATTAGGTCTAACAAAATTCTGCTACAAAATGACTCAAACACAAAAGCCTAAAGAAAAAGCTTGAGTGTTCCCATATTGAGTGTACATATCCATACTTCTCTACCATTAAAGCAGCTTGCAGAGAATGGTTAAGGTCAATGAAGGTCAAAGACGTTTTTTCAGCAACCAACCTGGCTGAATGCATCTAAAAGCACTTTATCATACTCACCTCTCTATGAACTGCAGCACACTGGCTGTTCACTAGAAACTGCATAAAGACTGCATAGAGGTTTTCAACAAAAATGGAAATCTGTTCAGTCTCATTTGGGTATCGGCTCTTGAAAACAGTTGCACCTGCACACTGGAAACATCTCGTGGGGTGTAATACATCAGTGTACACATGGCCCCAAAAGCATTGTGAACACACTTGTATTTATATTATCTGGTGCCCATGGGATGGTGTATATGAGTACCAAGTGTGCTCATAACATGGTTCAATTCTTGGTATAGTTTTAGCATGTTAATGGATATGACAATGTATTTGGTCTAAGATGCTGCTGCATGAATAGGCATAATAAATCCCATCATAAAACCGACCCAGACAGGTGGAGCTGGGGGAGGTGGAGGGTTTCAGAGGAAATATCGTGCTGCAGCCAAAATATCTGCTTACAGCAAACACTAAACCAGAATATTTCAATTTTGAACAAGCAGTCTCATTGGCTGCACAATCTGCTGAGTCAAATCAGCTTGTGCCTTGATTGCAAGCAGATCGTACAAAGGACCTATCAGCTTGTGCCATCTAGAGTTTCATGCCTAAACCAGATATTTAAATAAACACCAGCTCATGGTAATTCTGGCCATTGGCCTTCTATTTAAATTAATTGCTTATTTTTTTAACTATATGTACCCAGTTGTATCAATGATACTATTATGTTTAAAAATATGCACTTAAATTTGATTCCTGTGGATTACGGTTACTAAATATAATGTATTTACACAAACACAAGGTGTAGGTGCCTCAGAGGCGCAGTGGTAATAAATCACCATTTAGTGTTTAATCACCACCATCTGCATTTGAACTTATAAACTTTGACTAATCAGACAGATGTTTAATCACTAAGCAACATAAATTGTATAGCTTAATTTAGAAAATCATATTTGCTGCTTCAACAATGAAGGCAACTAGTAACATGTTGCTTGGGTGTATTACTGATAAATGAAAATAATGCAGAATGTTGCATATAACGTAATATACCTTATCAATCACAGAAAATAAAATGTATAAAAAATTAAATAAGTTCTATAAAATATGTTGTCTATGTCTAATATCTTGCATGAATGTCTTCACTGAGCTTACTGGAATGCATTCAGGGATCATCTCATTTATTAACTGAACCCATTTGACCCAAAGTATTTACTCAAAGTCCCTTGAGATTTTAAGTTAAAATTAAACTTTTTACAAACATATGACATGCAAGTAAACAAATACAATATTTCATATTTTTAGTAAGGGTTTTGGTTTAAATAATTATTAGCTTTTCTTCAACTGATGAACACTTAATATTTAGGCCTACATTTAAGATTCATGTGTTTGAAATGTATATGAAATTTCTAACCATTTGACTGTACAGTTTTAAAATCATAAACTTAAAAAAAAAAAGTAAGTCATACACAAACAAGATTTCATTAACAGTACTAATAAACTGAATGCATTTTAATTTGATGCATATTTGTCAGTCATCCATAAATGAAATGGGTAAGATTGCAAAACAAACAAATAAATAAACTGTAGATAAATTAAAATTAAAAATGACATTGTTTATTATTAACTATTTGCATCTGTTTGGTTTGATTAAATAATCATA
Source organism: Sinocyclocheilus rhinocerous (assembly GCF_001515625.1). Taxonomy (NCBI): domain Eukaryota; kingdom Metazoa; phylum Chordata; class Actinopteri; order Cypriniformes; family Cyprinidae; genus Sinocyclocheilus; species Sinocyclocheilus rhinocerous. Next base: position 358,574 of record NW_015640510.1, read on the forward strand.
CTTTCAAAATGCATTTACTGAAATTGCTTAGAATCAGCATAAATCTGTTCACTGTTAAATCTATTACATTTATTCTGTTAAAAAGCATGAATATGATTAAAATATGTGGAACAAGCAATATTAAAACACTCAAACAAATTGGATTTTTATGATAAATATATAAACCCGCTCATTGTGTATTTAAGTTTACTAGCTTGTCTATGCTAAAACTCTGCAATCCAAGTGAATGGAATTTTTATATGAAATTAATTCATGCAATTCATTCAATCTCAAATTTAGGCCTAGACATATAAATGAATCAAAATGAACCCAGAATACAAAAATAGCATTGAAATCAGAAAGGTGCAATGTGGCCTTCCCTTGAAAGTATGGCATAATTGGGCATCATGTGAAGTGGACCCCATTGCAGGTATCTGACAATAGCACTTGATTAGATGCCGCACACTGCCTATTGTTGGTAGACCTCCCTATGCAATTTGGTTTCCTCCATGCAGTCATTCAATCAAATTAAGCCTCCATTAAATATGGAAATGTGGTTTGCAGTGGTGGGCTGTGATAGCACAGGAGGGGGTGCGAGTGATTAATGTACCTCACCAGGCAGTGCTGCTTGACTAGCTCTATTGATAGAGTGCTAAGACTGAGGGCTTGGGTGACAATGCACCAGCTTGTCAGTCCAACTTGCTCCCAGCGTTCATTTGGAAGTCCTGTCTCTCTCTTTCACTCTTATTCTTTCTTTCTGCCACAGCTAGAAAGGTCCAGTCTGTCCGCCTGTCCACCTGAAATCCCACCCTGCCAGCTTGGCTGCGTGCCAATGCTTTTAGCGAGCGCTATCTGTCAAGGTATGAATACAACCCCGAGACCGTCCGCGGAATCCAAATGAGGAGGAAAATGCTCTACTTCAGCTCCCCAACACGCCAAGAAAAGGCAATTATTTGAGCCCAGATGAAGCTGTGGAAATGAGAAGGACCCGTATTCATGCTCTCTAGGAAAAAAGAACAACAATTGTGTAAATAAAGAAGGAAATAACAAAAAGCAACACGTACAATTAAATAACAGCTCAAAAAGAATGACCTGCAATAAAACAACCACTAATTGCCATCAGAAATACTGGGCCACGTCACTGACTTCAATTCAGGGTTATTACATTTAACAAAAAAAAAAAAAATAATTCAAACCATAAAAACATTTATACTTGTAATATAATTAACGTTAAGAGAAATGGTAAAACACAACAAAATTGCTTAACCTTTAACAAAAATTTAAATGAAAATGTCAGTCCTGTCAAACTAATTTGAAATATTACTACAAACTTAAACTAAAGCTATACAATTGCACTTGAATAAAATAACTAATAAAAATGGAACATATTATTTCAGCTAGCTGCCAAGGGAGAAATAAATTCTCATTTTCATTTAACTTGAAAAAAAACTAAAACTTAAAATACAAACTAATAAAATTATATAGAGAGATAATAAACAAAAACTAAAAATAACAAAAACATGAAAAGTTGCAAAAACTTCACAAAAATTTAAACAAAAACGTAAAATATAAATATAAAAACAACTTTTAAAATAAAATTAATAAAAAACTAAAACAATAAAAATTGTTACTTAAAATAAAATAACTGAAATAAAAACTGAACATATTATTTCAGCTAGTTGCCAAGGGCAAAAAAAAAAAATCTTATTTTAGTTTAAGTTAGTTTAACTTGATACACTAAAATAATTAAAACTATACCAAAAATTACAGAAACATAATAAATAAAAACAATAAAAACTGCAAAAACATACAACAAAATTACTAAGATTTTAACAAAAAAAATAAAACCTAAATCAAACTAATAATAAAAACTACAGTATATATCAGCGATACTAAATACAGCTTCGAATTAGTTTTAATGTTACACATGGCGAGCATGTTGAATTTAACGTAAAGTAGAACGAATGAAATAGCATTTTTGGTAACACTTTTATTTAAGGTGTCCTTGTACTTACTATTATAATAACACTTAATTAAGCATAATTACATGCAAGTAACCCTAAACCAAACCCTAACCACATAGTAAGTATGTAGTTAGTTAATATTACTCAGTTCTGTGTAATCAAACTGTAACAAGGACACCTCAAAATAAAGTGTAACTGCATTTCCTTGTAAAGTGTACTTCAATAATCTTTATTTTCAACTTTAACCATTTTTTTTTCATTTATTTTTGTGTGTACTTTACCAAGAAAACACTGAGGAACAAGGTAACTACAGACTTCAGGGTTCAGAGTTACTATCTAGTTATTACCGTATTACTGTAAGCACTATAGTCAGAACATAGTATGTACATGCAGAACAGGACTGCAAAATAAAGTACTAAAACAATACAATTATCAAATGACTTATCTGCTTTTTGCATTGTCCTCCAAAGTTCTTTGAATAGTAGGGTACTACCATGGTATATATCCAAAATACATAGTATTAGCACTGCATCATATCCAAATATCCATTAAGTGACCTTTCCAACAACAGTCAATACCTTGACCAATACAATCTGCACAGAAAGCTGTGTCTGTGCATAAGGAACCTGATTTCTCACACCCATATCTTACATCAATACAACAGCAACCGAGTATTTATGCAGTTATTCAGCTACGCACATTATTCAGCCCTAATCTGGTTTTGCTCTGCTTATCCCCTTCACCAGCGCTTTGCTAGCACACACTATATAAGTAATATTGATAATCTATTTACTGTTCCCATAATTACTTTGTGTTCAGGCAGTTGGGTAGAGTATCAATCCATCATTGGCTAGTTTACGTATGAGTTTATATAACAGTAGATGAGCCATAAATGACAGTATAGTGGGATATTTATAATATGGGGTGACACTCCGTTAATCATAGAGTCATGGCTACATAAAAGATGCAAATGTAAAGATGATATAGGTTCTGGTTTGGTAAGAAAACACTTCAGTTCTGTTACAAAATTCTGCGGTCTGTTTAAGTTATTCTACACTGTATAGATATGGAAAAGTGCAATAAAAAGCCACTTGATGTCGTAGGTCCAACTTGGATGCCAGAATCTGGGTATATGTCTTGTTGTACTTTAAAAAGTACACTTAGTTTGATATGTTGACTATTATACTTAAGCATGTGTAAAGTACTTGATCATAACTTCAACTGTAGTGTGTTGTCAATACAGTAGGAATTGCATTATATTTAATATATTTTAGTTTAACATAAATCCTAAATTCTATAACCATATTTTAAAGACAACAGAATTATGAAATCACATATAAAGATAAACTTAAGTCCTACTTAAGTCAAAAAGTCACTCTAAAGTTCAACTGCATTTAAAACTGCAGTCTGTAACTTTTTGTGTTCAAAATTTATTACATTTATATAATAAGCGTGTACACCATGAATCCATTTTCCAAATCGTGTTTTTGGCTTGTCCTGAATCACTACGGTACACCTATAATAAGTGTTTATACACTAAAATAATTAAAACTATACCAAAAATTACAGAAACATAATAAATAAAAACAATAAAAACTGCAAAAACATACAACAAAATTACTAAGATTTTAACAAAAAAAATAAAACCTAAATCAAACTAATAATAAAAACTACAGTATATATCAGCGATACTAAATACAGCTTCGAATTAGTTTTAATGTTACACATGGCGAGCATGTTGAATTTAACGTAAAGTAGAACGAATGAAATAGCATTTTTGGTAACACTTTTATTTAAGGTGTCCTTGTACTTACTATTATAATAACACTTAATTAAGCATAATTACATGCAAGTAACCCTAAACCAAACCCTAACCACATAGTAAGTATGTAGTTAGTTAATATTACTCAGTTCTGTGTAATCAAACTGTAACAAGGACACCTCAAAATAAAGTGTAACTGCATTTCCTTGTAAAGTGTACTTCAATAATCTTTATTTTCAACTTTAACCATTTTTTTTTCATTTATTTTTGTGTGTACTTTACCAAGAAAACACTGAGGAACAAGGTAACTACAGACTTCAGGGTTCAGAGTTACTATCTAGTTATTACCGTATTACTGTAAGCACTATAGTCAGAACATAGTATGTACATGCAGAACAGGACTGCAAAATAAAGTACTAAAACAATACAATTATCAAATGACTTATCTGCTTTTTGCATTGTCCTCCAAAGTTCTTTGAATAGTAGGGTACTACCATGGTATATATCCAAAATACATAGTATTAGCACTGCATCATATCCAAATATCCATTAAGTGACCTTTCCAACAACAGTCAATACCTTGACCAATACAATCTGCACAGAAAGCTGTGTCTGTGCATAAGGAACCTGATTTCTCACACCCATATCTTACATCAATACAACAGCAACCGAGTATTTATGCAGTTATTCAGCTACGCACATTATTCAGCCCTAATCTGGTTTTGCTCTGCTTATCCCCTTCACCAGCGCTTTGCTAGCACACACTATATAAGTAATATTGATAATCTATTTACTGTTCCCATAATTACTTTGTGTTCAGGCAGTTGGGTAGAGTATCAATCCATCATTGGCTAGTTTACGTATGAGTTTATATAACAGTAGATGAGCCATAAATGACAGTATAGTGGGATATTTATAATATGGGGTGACACTCCGTTAATCATAGAGTCATGGCTACATAAAAGATGCAAATGTAAAGATGATATAGGTTCTGGTTTGGTAAGAAAACACTTCAGTTCTGTTACAAAATTCTGCGGTCTGTTTAAGTTATTCTACACTGTATAGATATGGAAAAGTGCAATAAAAAGCCACTTGATGTCGTAGGTCCAACTTGGATGCCAGAATCTGGGTATATGTCTTGTTGTACTTTAAAAAGTACACTTAGTTTGATATGTTGACTATTATACTTAAGCATGTGTAAAGTACTTGATCATAACTTCAACTGTACTGTGTTGTCAATACAGTAGGAATTGCATTATATTTAATATATTTTAGTTTAAGATAAATCCTAAATTATATAACCATATTTTAAAGACAACAAAATTATGAAATCACATATAAAGATATACTTAAGTCCTACTTAAGTCAAAAAGGCACTCTAAAGTTCAACTGCATTTAAAGCTGCAGTCTGTAACTTTTTGTGTTCAAAATGTATTAAATTTATATAATAAGCGAGTACACCATGAATCCATTTTCCAAACCGTGTTTTTGGCTTGTCCTGAATCACTACGGTACACATATAACAGTTTTTTTATTCCCTTGACATTTCTCTTGTAGCCTACATAGTGGGAAAAAAAAGACAAGAAACTTATTTCGTGTTAAACAGGTTGTTTTTGAAAGTCGGTGCTTGAAATATGCTAAAGCTTTTTATTCATGGATTTTTATTGATGACTGCAGTGTTAATATTTTTATTATAGGTCTATAATTAATTGTATATAGACCTGCTTTAAAATACGTTTTTTAAACATTTTAATTGAAGAGTAAATAGCCTAATCTTTTGTTATCCTCGCAGCGAAGGAGCTTTCGGTATCTGACGCCGCATATTCTCTCCGCTACATTAATTGGAAATGCCAAATCCTCTTAATATTGCCAATAATTGATTTTGACAATATCTCTGGCTATCGTAGATAAGCAAGCGAAGGTTATCGCTGGTCTTCGGACTGCCTTGTTGAGCGCAGTGGCACTGAGAACATTATATTTCACACACTTTAAGCTCTTTTATTTTCCATATGTAATAGGATTAGTCCAACGAATCGTTCGATTTGTAATGCGTACCGAACGGTTCAGTACGAATACGTGTATTGTTCCACCCTTAATAAACAGAGAGAATTAGTTCCGGCTACAATGTTTTTCCGCAAGACGCATGCAGTTATGTTTATTAACAAAGACTATAGAATACCAGTGTCACTCGTATAGTTTTGAATGGGGAAAAATGCAATGCTCAACATGGCCGCTCTATCGAACGAAGTCCCGACTACTGAATGAAAGAGCCAATCGCTAATCTGTAAAGTCAGTGCATCACTACAGCTGCCGTTAGAAGTCCCGGTTTCTATAGAAACAGTCAGTGTTCTGAGACGTGCGCTTAGGACTGCGCATGTGCACTGGCTGGGCTAGCCTGAAAAATAAGCTTTTTTTAATGCTATTTAATGTCTTTTTGGAGATGATCCGAAATGAAAGCAAAGGCGAGATACAGAAACTTTTCCTTCATGACATTTGTTGTCATGACATCCAGTGACATAATCGGGTGACATTTCACGCTAATATGAGTATTTATTTTATTTTTTTGTTTTGTTATCACTTAGATTATGGCCATTTTACTTTAGAAGTGTCCAGTGTTTCCTATACATTGAGTGATTTGTGGCGGCCCTTCACAATATCAAAACTGACCGCCACAAATAGATTTTCCAAAAGGATTATACTTCGTTGAATAAACTAAGCACTGCACATTTCAAAGTTAAAAATGTGGTGCTGCTACTTCAGGATCTATACTTGCATGCAGATTTGAATCTAGTTAAGAAGGAAAGCCAATCACTCTGCACACAATTATTGGAGATCTTTGTGTCGCCATGGTTACGCGCCGCCTGTATAATTGCATATCTGATCTCATGAGGTACATGAGGTGGGTTTTGGGGTCGGGGCAGGCAGGAGGGTGTAACTAATCTCCCTCATGATCACTACCTGTTCCTGTCACCACCCCCACCTCTCAGTTTAGATCATGAGGTACATGAGGTGGGTTTTGGGGTCGGGGCAGGCAGGAGGGTGTAACTAATCTCCCTCATGATCACTACCCGTTCCTGTCAGCACCCCCACCTCTCAGTTTAGATCGCTTCCTCATTCATCTTCTCACGGAGCCAAAGGTCTGCTAGACGAGCCGCTTGTCTGCAGGCTCCTGTAATTCAAACGGCTGCGCTGATTGCCTGCTGCAAGAGCAAAGCCGTGTCAATCATTCAGCCGGGAGTAAACTGAGCGCGGGGGAAGAGAAACTAGTAATCTAGAATCTGAGTAGGCGGACTGTGAGTCTGAGTGGAGACCTGAGAGTTTAGATCACTGCGAGCCTTTGTCAAATGTGTGTTACGTGTTTTGAACGGCTCCTTTTATAGCTGCTTGCCACCGATGGAAGTACAGCACAAATGTGTAAGATACACAGTGCTAAATTGTGATCATTGTGTTGCTTGCTGGTTGCCCGTCATGCTGTCTGTTGGTTGTCCTAACGAGCGATCCTTAAAGACCTGCACAAATTACCATAGATTTTGACAATCTGATCACAAATGGGATGTTTTGCCGGTATATATAAAAAATTTTTTGGGATAATTAATTAATTTTTATGAATGTTTTTAAAGAAGTCTCATCTGCTCACCAAGGCTACATTTATATGATCAAAAAAAAAAAAGTAAAAACACCAATATTCTGAAATAATATTACAATTTAAAAGAACTGCACTTTAAAAAATGGTAACCTACAATTGTTACCATATATAGTTTTGGTTAGACTTTATTTTAAGGTGTTGTTGTTACAGTGTAATTACTGTATATATTTAAGTACTGAGTAATATTAATTAACTACATGTACTTACTATATGGTTAGGGTTAGGATTTGTCTTAGGGTTACTTGCATGTAATTATGCAAAATTTATTGTTATTATAATAGTAAGTACATGTAACGTGTAACAAGGACACCTTAAAATAAAGTCTTACCAGAGTTTTTTATATTTGTATATATGCATATATATATTTTCTGTTGGAATATATCCAATTCATTTAGATGTTACTGTGACGAGTGGGGGCGGGGCCGAGAGCCGTGGGAACGGAGCGAGGCCGGTGGAGTAATTGATAATGAGCGACACCTGCACCACTTGCCGGTCTGGAGTCCCACGGAGGAGCTCCGGAAGGATAAAAGGAGGATTTGTATATATATATATATTTTCTGTTGGAATATATCCAATTCATTTAGATGTTACTGTGACGAGTGGGGGCGGGGCCGAGAGCCGTGGGAACGGAGCGAGGCCAGTGGAGTAATTGATAATGAGCGACACCTGCACCACCCACTC
>NW_015640510.1:369720-370199 GCF_001515625.1 Sinocyclocheilus rhinocerous
CTTGTGACGAGTGGGGGCGGGGCCGAGAGCCGTGGGAACGGAGCGAGGCCGGTGGAATAATTGATAATGAGCGACACCTGCACCACTCACCGGTCTTGAGTCCCACGGAGGAGCTCCGGAAGGATAAAAGGAGGAGCTACGACAGTGAAAGACGAGAGAGGACCAGGGCTGGATTTTATTTTGTGTTTTGTGTGCGGCAGTCGTCCGTGAGGGGCTGCCGCTTTACTTTCATTTTGTGTTTGTTTATTTTATTAAAGTGTTTAAATGTTCGCCGGTTCCCGCCTCCTTCTTCCTGTGACTACGAACGGTGTTACAGTTACCATTTTGAATATCTGTTCAAATGTAGTTTATTGCTGTGATCAAAGCTGAATTTTCAGCATCATTACTCCAGTCTTCAGTGTCACATGATCCTTCAGAAATCATTCTAATATGCTGATTTACTGCTCAAGAAACATCTCTGATTACTATCAATGTTGAAT
>NW_015640510.1:370320-370699 GCF_001515625.1 Sinocyclocheilus rhinocerous
GAGAGAGGACCAGGCCTGGATTTTATTTTGTGTTTTGGTTCTGTTTGTGCGCGACAGTCGTCCGTGAGGGGCTGTCGCGCTGTTTTGTGTTTATTTTATTATTAAAGTTTTGTTTAAATGTTCGCCGGTTCCCGCCTCCTTCTTCCCGACCTACGAATGGTGTTACATTGGTGCCAAAACCCGGGAAGAAGGAGGGACACACTGTCAGAGAGCCCTCGCTGCTGAGGGGGGTCGCGGTGCTGGGGAGATCGGGCAGCAGGAACAAGCGGAGAGACCGCCGGTGGCTGCCCAAGGTGGTGGTGCTGGAACGATGGAAGACGAGGTGGGACGGAGAGCTCGCTGCCGCGCTCCTGGGTCGAGGAGGGGTGGCTGCCGTCCG
>NW_015640510.1:371300-376834 GCF_001515625.1 Sinocyclocheilus rhinocerous
CTTGTGACGAGTGGGGGCGGGGCCGAGAGCCGTGGGAACGGAGCGAGGCCGGTGGAGTAATTGATAATGCGCGACACCTGCACCACTCACCGGTCTGGAGTCCCACGGAGGAGCTCCGGAAGGATAAAAGGAGGAGCTACGACAGTGAAAGACGAGAGAGGACCAGGGCTGGATTTTATTTTGTGTTTTGTGTGCGGCAGTCGTCCGTGAGGGGCTGCCGCTTTACTTTCATTTTGTGTTTGTTTATTTTATTAAAGTGTTTAAATGTTCGCCGGTTCCCGCCTCCTTCTTCCTGTGACTACGAACGGTGTTACAGTTACCATTTTGAATATCTGTTCAAATGTAGTTTATTGCTGTGATCAAAGCTGAATTTTCAGCATCATTACTCCAGTCTTCAGTGTCACATGATCCTTCAGAAATCATTCTAATATGCTGATTTACTGCTCAAGAAACATCTCTGATTATTATCAATGTTGAATACAGTTGTGCTGCTGAATATGTTTGTGGAATCCATGATATATTTAATTTTTCAGGATTCACAAATAAATAGAAAGTTCAAAAGAACAGCACTTATTTGAAATAGACATCTTTAGTAACATTATACGTGCCTTTTTGCCTCTTTTGATCAAGTTAATAAATATTTTTTGAATAAAAGTAAGCAAAAACTTTCTGGAAGGGATATCATTTGCAGTGGAAAATCATGAACAAAATAAATGATTACCAGTGCATTAATCATACTCAGAATAGTTTTCTAATGTATTCCTGCACGTAGGCAGATAGAAAGCATACAGAACAGGTAAATCTCTCAGAAGTAATATGAACTTCTCGATCTCACCGCAGAATGATCACGTGAGCTCCAATGTTTTGCTGCTTTTCTAAAGTCCCATTCAAGGACAGGCTGTTTACTCGCCAGCCATATTTGCAGCTATTTAAGGCATCCCTGACCTACAAGTCATGCATGTGTAACTCTAAGAGCTGTGCGAGTAACCTCACTCCCTGGCCTCAAGAGGTTCACTAGCGACTGATGCTAGAGGCTGTGGTCTTTAGCATCCTTTAGCACACCTCTCGTGATGGGAACGCCGGTCCTAAAGGCTGCTTCAGTGATGCCATGATTTTACCAACTGCTGATTGGTTCTTTTATTTAGAAGGCGGGACTTATTCCGCTATATTGCATGTTGCACTTTCTCTCATTCATAATATGAGTGCACTGTCTTGGTAAATCTAAGGTCTTTGGCTTTTCTCAATATTGTCACATAATTGGACACACTGACATTACATGCCAATTACTAGTCAGTGACTTTTGGTTGTTTTGTCGCTGTGAATCAGTGTAAGTGTGAACACTCCTAAATAATCAAAGTTTAGTCAGGAAAATAAAAATACAATGTCCCTTGACAATGTATTTAATACAGCACTTAGTTCCTTTAGCACACCTCTCGTGATGGGAACGCCGGTCCTAAAGGCTGCTTCAGTGATGCCATGATTTTACCAACTGCTGATTGGTTCTTTTATTTAGAAGAACCAATCAGCAGTTATATTGCATGTTGCACTTTCTCTCATTCATAATATGAGTGCACTGTCTTGGTAAATCTAAGGTCTTTGGCTTTTCTCAATATTGTCACATAATTGGACACACTGACATTACATGCCAATTACTAGTCAGTGACTTTTGGTTGTTTTGTCGCTGTGAATCAGTGTAAGTGTGAACACTCCTAAATAATCAAAGTTTAGTCAGGAAAATAAAAATACAATGTCCCTTGACAATGTATTTAATACAGCACTTAGTATTAATATACGGACTTTCTTCTAAGCGAAACGACAAAACTCAATTTAATCTATTAATAACAGCTGGGGGAATCATGTGTTGCAATAATAGAACAGAAAATACTTATTAAAATTAATAAAATCCTGCCTTATCTCAATGTCAGTTCATTTTAAACCCCGAGCCATGAGCTTTAGAATGATGATAAGCTCATGAATGAAATACTAGCATACTGCTATACACTGCACACTATATACATATAAAACAGAATGCAACTATAAATGTCTCAGAGAGTATAGTGTGCTTCACATGACCTCACTATGTTGCATAATTTATTCACCATTGCACATCTCAAATGAAAGGTAAAGTCAAGCACAATGCATTGTGAGATACAGTATTGTGTGCAGGGCATTCTAGTTATTTAGCGCAGATGCAGCTGATAATCCAGGTATGCCATGCTGGACCAACAACATTTGACCAACAACTACAATAGTATTTGTACATATTAAAATCTATTTCTGCATGTATCAAAGATATATACTGTCCATAAGTGTTAAAGCTTACTTAACTGCAGTTCAGTGCAACAACAACAAAACAGTTAAGCGACTCATTCTACTAAAACATTTACACCTCAAGATGTAGGTGAGTTTTTTTTTTTCAGTAGAACAGTAAAGAAGATTCTTAGCTGAAACCATGGTCCTCTGTGATTCATAAAATACAAGTCAGTGGCTACCGTCATTTTGAGAATAAAAAAAAAAACACAAGCAAAATGAATTCCCGTGGCTCCTAAAGATATATTGAAGTCTTATGAAGCGAAACGATCGTTCTGTGCAAGAAACGGAACATTATTACCTGTAATCCAAATCCTCAGACAAACAGTCCACAGTGAAGTCTGGTTCACAAACAAATCATTCTTTTGAACAGCAAATTAACAGCACATTTTCATTTTTGGCTGAACTATCCCTTTAAGGTACTAGTGTCACTGCTTACTCCCCAACAAAAAGACCTAAATATATAAGCAATACAGAATTAGACTAATTACAATATTCTTTGTAGACTGGACCATTAGCCCACAAGTGGCCACTTGATTAGTTGCTTTTCTGCCTGTTGTAAGTATTTATATTGGCCATAAAACAGAGGCGAATGGGTTTAGGGAGTGTACGCACATCCAGCGAGTATGTGACTGAAGTCACGGATGAGGAGCACATTGTACACATGCTTAAGCAAAGTGTCAAAAGGACTAATTAACATATTAATGATCCCACCTTAGCACTGCAGCTCCCGTTGGATCGTCAAAACACTTTGATAAGCATGCAAATGAGAAGCCACCAGCTCAAGAAGAAATTATCTGAAGCGTGAAAGAGAAAGATAGAGGAACAGAGAGAGAGAGAGAGAGGCTGATAGTAATGATTGAACCGTTGTTTTATTTATCTTTAATTATCTGGTTTAAGCTGCTGGTGGAGGCGACATCAAAGAGAGGGAGCAGGTGCGCAGTAATGCAATCTTCACCTCCATCTTTTTTGCCACCTTTCATTCCCAGGCTTTCTTCACTGATATGCCTATCAATACAGCAGAGAAGCCAGCTGTCCATCAAACGTCCAGTGACAATCAAACTAGCTGTCAGATACTGAAGTCAGGTGTGATTCAGACAACGGACATTGAAAATACTGTATGAAAAGGTTCGATTCTATGACTTTTCCAATAATGAAGACAGTTTTAGAAGCTGAAACTAATAAAAACTAGATTTTTTTTTAATACACTGAAAACTCTGACATTAGTTATTGCCCTGCAGGTGTTCTGAATGGTTTTTAGTTTAATATTTTAGGCCAAAAATATAAAGCTGTCAGACATAAATCTATCAACAGATGTCCATTCAGAGATGGAGATTGTTTGCTGGCCATGTATTTGGCGTTAAGATAGAAACACTCGTCATGAAATGTTGGACAAGCATGTCATCATCCTTCCAACTGGTAAATTATGAGCCTGAAAAGCAGTTTGGACTATATGTAAATAGGACTGAATGTACCGAAATATGCTTGCTAAGTTCCTGTGAAATGCACTTTGTATCACTAAAATGTATTTACCTGGAGAAACAAAATGTATGCCAAACATAAATAGGTAGTTGACATGGAACCCTAAGAGTATTTAAGGTTTTTATGAGCTTGCATTAATTGAAAGATTTCATGGAATACAATCTAAAATATTGATGTTGATCCAGGCCATGTTACACTGAAAATACTATTACCACCACTACTGCTACTGCTGCTGCTTATAATAATAATAATAATAATAACAACAACAACACCAACAACAACAATAACAATAACAATAATAATAATAATAATAATAATAATACATTGGACCAGCTTTTGACCAAAAAAAAAAAACCTTTATATTTGTTACAGCCAAATTTACTCAAATGATATTTATGACTTGGTTGAAGCATTACATTTAAATTTAATAATAATCAAAAACATGTATCAAAACTTAGATAATTTTACATTCTCCATTAAAACATTAAAATACTTTCAAAATGATGTATGATTTGCTGGAATCGGATGAAAAATGACTGAGCTACACCTGTTTGACGTAGACTTGTGCAGGTATTCGGTAATGCGATATATCACGGTAATGAATATGCACGATATTGTTATCGTGGGCACTTCTAAATACCGTGAATAATTATATATTACAAATTATTCCGAATTTTGAATGCATTTTAAGAATACTTTTCCCATCAACTGGTCAAAATGCGCAACAGCGCTGTATGCTGTGTGAAAGACGCGTGCAACAGGTTGTTAAAATCGAAAGTTGCAACTGTGTTATTTAATGAGCTAGCATGAACTAAGACTTGTATTTTTTAAACAAGGATTAATAACTTCTGTAGCAAATGTAGATATTGGTCATTGTGAATGTTAATGCATTAACTAAGGTTAACTAATGAGGTCTTATTGTAAAGTGATACCTATTGGTCTTTATAGTTCTTTTGCACTTTAATCTGTGTAAAACTTTTGACTTTATACATTTTTCTGTATTGCTTTATTGCATTTAAATGTTCAGTTATTTTTGTTATAAGAAAAATTTTATTAAACCTGTTATACTGTATTATGACAGCACTTTTAAAAAAAACTAAATTTCAATATCGTGATAATACCGCATACCGTGATAAAAGCATTAGCAATTAATCGCAACATGAAAATTTGATACCGGCATATCCCTAGTGAAGTCAATAGAGTCAGCAAAGTAAATTCAGAGAAAAACTGATTTAAAGTTTTCTAAACGTTCCCAAGCGAAATCACCTAGAAACATTACATCTTCCCCCCCACATCTTTTCTTAATAATCATTACTAGATTAACAATCACAATATAGCTATTTTTTATTTTATTTTATCTTTGTTGTTATAAATGAGAATCGATGCAAAAAAAGAACAAATATAAGAAAGAAACCAGTGTAATTGTAGGCTATAACTTTTTAGCTTGCGCCAACAGTTGTAACAGAAGCAGTTCCGGGGGAATGACGTATGAGGTCAGCTTTGCGCATGCGCCGCTCAGAAGTGACGCACGCGGAGAGATCGAAACAAAACAACGGTCACTAATTAGAAGTACAAAACGAGGATTTGTAAAGAAGAATGTCGGAGGATTTCGATATAAGCCAAGAGGAGACTGGTTTTCCTTCGCTAAAGGTAAGGAAACTTTACTTCTTTTAATCCTGTAAACAAACGTTGGTTTTCACGAGACGCACCGGCGCATGCGCAACGCTAACCTCATACGTCAT
>NW_015640510.1:377634-386894 GCF_001515625.1 Sinocyclocheilus rhinocerous
GACAATTTTTAATATAACTCCGACTGGATTCGTCTGAAAGAAGAAAGTCATATATACCTAGGGTGCTTCGGGGGTGAGTAAAACACAACATAATTTTCATTTTGCGGTGAACTAACCCTTTAAGTGTGTTCAATACAAATAATTTTTGTATTGAATTTTGTAAACAAAAAATTGCTTAAAACTACAAAAGCAGTTCAATCGAGAGCAGCGAGTGGTTCCCTCTTTTCTTTTATCGTTGATTAACATTAATGCGACAGACGGCCTATATATTAAGACATAGTGTAATGCACGGATCTAATATAATGTTACACATCCGATGTTTTTCCCCAAACGTTCACTTAAAGGTGGGGTAAGCGATTTCTGGTAGCCAATGTTGACATTTGAAATCACCAAAACAAACACACCCCTACCCCAAAAGGGTCTCGCCCCTATTTTGATAGCTCCGCCCCACACATACGTACACAACCCAGGCGACGATTAGTTCTGTTAAAGGGGTCATATAATGCGATTTCAATTTTTCCTTTCTCTTTGGAGTGTTACAAGCTCTTGGTGCATAAAGATGATCTGTAAAGTTGCAAAGACTAAAGTCTCAAATCCAAAGAGATATTCTTTATAAAAGTTAAGAGTCAGCCACGCCTACCTAAAACGGCTCGTTCTAACACGCCCCCACGCTTTTTCAGACCGATGAGTTTTGTAAAAATCGACGCGTTTCAGAAAGGCGGGGCATAGAGGAGAAACAATAATGTACAGTATGTGGAAAATAATGTGTTTTTTTAACCTTAAACCGCATAAACACATTTCATTACACCAAATACACAAAATACTGTTCTTTTTAGCAGCATCATATGACCCCTTTAAACAAAGCAAAACCAATGTTGCACCATGTCTACACTGGATGCGAGCGGCGCGGCGCTACAAAATACTATAGAACTCATTATAATCAGTGATGCTGTCTACACCATAGATATATATACATATCTATGGTCTACACTGGATGCGGCGCGACACGACAAATCCCCGACAGAAAACTGCTGCTGCATTCTATTCATGACGTATTGACACAAATTTCAAATGATTTTCAACGGTCGCTTTGTCGCGTCCAGTGTACTAGACAGACTTTAGCTGTTGCGGCGCAGACACGGTGTTACTCACCTATCGAGAAGAAACAAAGCAACCTCGGCGTCCGATCGCAGGCCTTCTGCTCCTTGAGTTCTCTCCAGCGCTGGAAAGCTGATCCGATATTTACACGGGTCCTACTTCTTGCCTTATTGCCTTAAGCCTTCGTTTGTTCCGCAGCCGTTTTCCTATTTTGTTTTTTATCTGCCATCTCTATCTTTCTGTCGCTCGGCTCGGCTAATGTCCATCCTGTGCACTGAACTCTCCTCCACATCATGAGTCGACACGCCCCTTACTGCTGATTGGCTACAAGTTTGTTTTGCTATTCGGCCCGAATCAGTTTTCCAAAGCGTTTTAGAAAAATCGCTTACCCCCCCTTTGAGATATAACAGATTATGTTTGCATGAATATACTTAGCCTAATATAAATCTGTGTATATGTGTATCGGGACAGAGCGCTGACGGAAGCGTCTTTATGCAGCTGCTTCTAATGTCAGTCAGCGGTTTAGCGCGAGAAGCAAACGGAGAAAAGGTACTCCTCTCAGAAAAATGTACAAATAAAGATACTTTTAGATGTTTAATTATTATTTGGTCATCATTCGGATCACTAGACGAGGGCTTAATGAACTGATTTTTGTGAAAACCTCAAATTCAACCAAAATCGACATTTTTAACTTTTTTTGCCTGTAGCTCAAAATTAGCCCGTGCGCATTCGGACTCATTTTTCCAGCACGGGTCACAATTAATGTAGATATGACCCCTTTTCACTGTATTGCACATCAACACTCTGGTATCAAGCCATAATGCTATTTAAATATTTAAAAAAAAAAAGTTTTGTTTTTTTTGTCTGCGGAGTGCTGTTTGCTTTTAGACAATCTGAACAAAACTGGTTTAAAATGGAAACCATTATTTTCAATGTTGATCAACATGGAAATGCATTTTAAATCAAAAGAATGGTGTATGTGATCCGTGTATGCATACTTGCCTAATTATGTTTACTAATTTTACATTGATGCATTTGGCAGAGTCTTTCATCTAAAGCAACTCACACTTCCTTCAATTCTATCAGTTTATGCATTCCCTGCAAATCAAACCTATTACCCTAGTGTTGATATCACCAATACTCTACTCTCTTTGAACTATGATAACTGGAACAAATGAACTGGCTAAAAAACAAAATCACTCGAGACATGTTGAAAGCATGTTTGCAAGCATGTCCTGATCCAAATACTGAGGTTGAGCCGTATTGTTTTTAGGATGCCGAGTGAGTGGAGAAGTTCTGATCCTACAAAGAAGATGCATCCATGATTTAATGCAAAAATATGCTGCCAAATTCCAGCCTTTCCAGCTCTACAAACAAATAATAGTAGGCAATATGCAACCAATATATTTATTCATGTTAATTTATGCTAACCAGGGGTGTAAAGATCTCACATAATTTTGAGAAAATGCTGTAGAGTGTCACATCAGTCTAGAACAACCTTCAAGTTTGGAAAAGTGTGTGTATTGAAAATTGTTGTATTACTTGGCTCTGAAAGAAACTGGCCATATGTCATTGTACGGAGAAATAGTTGCAGCTTAGCAAAGTGACACTATTTTATCATCACCCAAACGGATATGACAGATGGAAAGAAAATAGGAGAACAGGAAAGCGTGATCACAACACTGCTTATTGGCAGCCATTATGCAGGTAAAGACCTCTTTGCCAGCCTGTGGGCTCGAGTCTGTCTGTGTGTGTGTGTGTGTGTGTGTGTGTGTGTGTGATTCAGTCTGTAAAAACACTGACCTGAACAACTCATGTATGGCTGGCTCCAGGGGAACTGTGAAGAAGCACAGAGAGAGACAGAAGACAGAGGACGTGAGAGGTCAGTTGAAAGGGCAGAAGAAGATTAGATTATCACTCAAACAAAAGGCCGGTCTGACCATATCGCCACATTACATCTGTGTGTTATGTGTAAGTGATGGAAAGGAGAATACCTTTTGAGCGTGTGCAATGGCGCTTCTCATCTGCTACATCCACCTCCATCTGCGGAGAGCCACAAATACAATCAACGTTTTAATAAAAACTTTTATTTGTAATGTAAGCCCATATATTAATGACAGTAGAGTGTGTTTTTGTTAAAATACTTAAAGGGATAGTTCACCCAAAAATTTGCAGACTAGTTTGTTTGTTCATCAGATTTGGAGAAATGTGTCGTTACTTCACTTGCTCAGCAGTGGATGCTCTGCAGTGAATGGGTGCCATCAGAATCCAAACAGCTGATAAAAACATCACGATAATCCACAAGTAATCCACACCACTCCAGTCCATCAGTTAACATCTTGTAACTTGAAAAGCTACATGTTTGTAATAAACAAATCAATCATTAAGGCGTTTTAACATCACTTCTGGGCAAAATACATGCCCATAATCCATAATAACACAATAAAAAATAGTCCATCTCCTGTTGTCCTCTCACATCAAAATCCACCCACATATTTGTTTAGAGCTGTTTAGGACTGTTTTGGCTTGTAAACGGTGTTTTATCTGTGCAGATTTCTCTCTTAATTCAGATGAGACAACTTTTTAACTGGAGAAGGTGTTATTATGGATTATGAATTCCTTTGAAAGTAAAATTATAGATTTTGAACACGCAGCTTTTGGCTTCTCAATACGTTAACTGGTGGACTGGAGTGGTGTGGATTCCTTGTGGATTATTGTGATGTTTTTTATCAGCTGTTTGGACTCTCATTCTGACGGCACCCATTCACTGCAGAGCATCCAAATCTGATGAAGAAACAAACTCATCTACATCTTGGATTGCCTGAGGGTGAAGACGTTTCTAGCATATTTTCATTTTTGGGTGAACTGTTCCTTTAAAGTGAGATATTCATGTCCACAATTTTGCATCAGTATTTTCAGTGAATGTGCGAAACTTCCGATTCATTAGTGGCTATAGATAAATAACTATGAATAACAAAGGGTAGTAAAACTATTTGCACTAAAAACCGGAGCATTTATGATTATGACAATAAATTTGAATAATATGATAATAATATCAGTCTGCAACATCAAGAAGCAGAACAGACTATTTTTGTAATATAACTGGTAAAGTAAAGTAAAATAACTGGAATCGAATGACACTGGAAGCCTTAAATATTCAAGTTACAAATGGCTTACAAATAAAGTGGATAGCTTGATGTGTAAAATAAGTCATTGGTAAGTTGTCTTCCTGAAACATGTAACATAATGGTGCTGTAGCACAAAACATTAATTTCAAAATGTTGATTTGTTTATATCTAGATCAGCTCAAAACAAGCAACATTGACTCAACCAATGGTGTGAGTGTAAGGTGGGACTATCTGTTTGCCCAACCAATGGCAGATGAGGGGTGTGTTCAAGTCTGCTCATAGCAGAAATACACACTTGATTGTGTTTATGCATTCTATGAGATCAAGTACTGTGTAGACAGAAAGAAAGACAGATAGCGTGAAGTGGTACCTGATGTAATTGCCGGTTTAATCGCTCTTTGGTTCAGACCTCTGTTTGCCCCACGGCCCTCTATGTTAGACGACTGATAAGAGGTCACTACACCTCCTCCAATTTCATTTTCTGAAACATGAAAAAAGATAGAAACTTGTAATTATAGACATAAATGAGCATGCAAATCACATTTACACTGGGAAACATGCAGTGGCGTAGCAGTTTTAACATCTTCCCCACATACATTTCTCACTCTAAGCTTCAAGTTACCATAAATAAATGAAAAATCAATGGTAAATTTGGACTTTTCTTTAGCTCATTCTCATCCCCATTTCATATAGAATAAGATTCAGTTAATTCTGCCTTTGCCAGCTCTGCTTCAAAGAGAAATAAACCGCAGTTGAGAGGGAGGAACTGCCTTTATTTCACATTCATGCTGCTTTTCCAATCAGGATCGTTTACAGTTTTTAATAGGATTTATTTAAAGAAATACCCATTAAAAAAAGAAAGATTTTCCATACGATTCACATTTTTGATCAAAACATAAATGGAAATGATTATAGACCACATGAGGTAATGAGATCTCATTACTTCACAAATCACACGCGATTGCTGTCTTACGTTAAATTTTCCATACCAGCAGGGTTAGGCACATTAAATATAACTTCTTCATTGTGTTTGCTACAAAACACGTCGTTTGCCAGGTTGTGAAGCAGACAGTATGATATTGACAGAGGAAATATTTTGAGGGAAGATGAGGAACTCAAACAGCTCTTGTGTGTTTGGCTGTGTGAAGAGAGGAACTTGTGTGGTGAAACTGGAGCAGATACAAACAAATCTCCTGTTGTCCTCTCACATCAAAATCCACCCACATATTTGTTTAGAGCTGTTTAGGACTGTTTTGGCTTGTAAACGGTGTTTTATCTGTGCAGATTTCTCTCTTAATTCAGATGAGACAACTTTTTAACTGGAGAAGGTGTTATTATGGATTATGAATTCCTTTGAAAGTAAAATTATAGATTTTGAACACGCAGCTTTTGGCTTCTCAATACGTTAACTGGTGGACTGGAGTGGTGTGGATTCCTTGTGGATTATTGTGATGTTTTTTATCAGCTGTTTGGACTCTCATTCTGACGGCACCCATTCACTGCAGAGCATCCCAATCTGATGAAGAAACAAACTCATCTACATCTTGGATTGCCTGAGGGTGAAGACGTTTCTAGCATATTTTCATTTTTGGGTGAACTGTTCCTTTAAAGTGAGATATTCATGTCCACAATTTTGCATCAGTATTTTCAGTGAATGTGCGAAACTTCCGATTCATTAGTGGCTATAGATAAATAACTATGAATAACAAAGGGTAGTAAAACTATTTGCATTAAAAACCGGAGCATTTATGATTATGACAATAAATTTGAATAATATGATAATAATATCAGTCTGCAACATCAAGAAGCAGAACAGACTATTTTTGTAATATAACTGGTAAAGTAAAGTAAAATAACTGGAATCGAATGACACTGGAAGCCTTAAATATTCAAGTTACAAATGGCTTACAAATAAAGTGGATAGCTTGATGTGTAAAATAAGTCATTGGTAAGTTGTCTTCCTGAAACATGTAACATAATGGTGCTGTAGCACAAAACATTAATTTCAAAATGTTGATTTGTTTATATCTAGATCAGCTCAAAACAAGCAACATTGACTCAACCAATGGTGTGAGTGTAAGGTGGGACTATCTGTTTGCCCAACCAATGGCAGATGAGGGGTGTGTTCAAGTCTGCTCATAGCAGAAATACACACTTGATTGTGTTTATGCATTCTATGAGATCAAGTACTGTGTAGACAGAAAGAAAGACAGATAGCGTGAAGTGGTACCTGATGTAATTGCCGGTTTAATCGCTCTTTGGTTCAGACCTCTGTTTGCCCCACGGCCCTCTATGTTAGACGACTGATAAGAGGTCACTACACCTCCTCCAATTTCATTTTCTGAAACATGAAAAAAGATAGAAACTTGTAATTATAGACATAAATGAGCATGCAAATCACATTTACACTGGGAAGCATGCAGCGGCGTAGCAGTTTTAATATCTTCCCCACATACATTTCTTACTCTAAGCTTCAAGTTACCATAAATAAATTAAAAGAATCAATGGTAAATTTGGACTTTTCTTTAGCTCATTCTCATCCCCATTTCATATAGAATAAGATTCAGTTAATTCTGCCTTTGCCAGCTCTGCTTCAAAGAGAAATAAACCGCAGTTGAGAGGGAGGAACTGCCTTTATTTCACATTCATGCTGCTTTTCCAATCAGGATCGTTTACAGTTTTTAATAGGATTTATTTAAAGAAATAACCACTAAAAAAAAGAAAGATTTTCCATATGGTTCATATTTTTGTTCACAGCATAAATGGAAATGATTATAGACCACATGAGGTAATGAGATCTCATTACTTCACAAATCACACGCGATTGCTGTCTTACGTTAAATTTTCCATACCAGCAGGGTTAGGCACATTAAATATAACTTCTTCATTGTGTTTGCTACAAAACACGTCGTTTGCCAGGTTGTGAAGCAGACAGTATGATATTGACAGAGGAAATATTTTGAGGGAAGATGAGGAACTCAAACAGCTCTTGTGTGTTTGGCTGTGTGAAGAGAGGAACTTGTGTGGTGAAACTGGAGCAGATACAAACAAATTTGGAGCAGTGGCGTTTGATTTTTCGAGCCTCTGTTGTGGGCTGCATTCAGAGACACTAATTAAAACCAGTGAAGCGGGCGCTAACAAATGATGTGTTAGTGGTGCTGCAGTGGAGTGTGGTGGGACAATGAAGGGCCCCTCCAGGAGCCTGATAGCACGCTTAATATCAGAGCTGCAGGGCTCTTTGCCAGTGCTCCTCTGTCAAAGCCCTCTAAAAACACACACCGAAAAAATTATGCTCTTCATTGAAAAAAGCCTTTACTTTCACTTTTGATCAATTGAATGCATTCTGTGCATTGATAAAAGTATCAATTTTCTTTAAAAAAAAAACAGTCTTCTTTAAAAAAAACATACTTTTGTTTTGTAAAATGTTGTAATATAACGAAGAAATGAATGAATGAATGAATGAATGATAAATACTGTCATATTAAAAATAAAATAAACAATCATTAAAAAAACATTCATATTAATAAGCAATCATACTACATATTCATCATGATACAATCATTTTGGCCTTATAATCAATTGCAAAGACAGCCTCAGTGATCTGAGAGCACAATTTCTAAGCTAAAAAAAATGCCTTTAGGAATTCCAATTAGAATTTGAATGCACATATTAGAATGAGTTAATGAGCCAAATGTCATTTATTCCAGTGAGGTGTGGAGTCCACTAACTAATCAAGAATTTGGCTAATGGGAAAATATCTAATCGAGACTCGTGGAATGCAGAATTTGATATAAAAAAACTAGAAAACCATCAGATTCAGAATCAGGCTAATATCCATCATAAGTGATCAAAACAGTAAAATGAATGTCTTTGAATTGAAATAAATCTAAAAAGGTAAAGAAACAGAATTGCAATACTAGTGTCGATCAAAGAAACCTGCAGTGTCCTCTTAATCACAAACTTCTTAGTCTTAATGAAGAAAATAATCCGTGATGAAAACCACGGTATAAAACATGGTCACTTTATGACAACAAAGATAGTATCTTTCCATGAAGACTTCACAGCAGACCACCAACAGAAATGGGTGGGAAACATGACTACTATAAGTATGGCAAGCCGTTTTGACTTTTATTCCTTCACGGGATATGAATTCTTGATATCAACAATTCAATTTTTACTAGTTAAAATGTTAATTCTTGATATCAGGTGTAGGGATTTCTATCATATAGGGACACTACTATTATGCCCCTATCAGCCATCATGAGGTTTGCTAATCGCCCCCAGCACATAAAGACTAATCCAATCAAGAGATAACACTGAGCTCTTTTGGTATCAGGACTACAACTGAAAATACCTCGTGATCGCGAATGTATAGAAACCAGTGTAGACACAGGAAGTAAATTAACTAGTGCCCTCAGGCCTGTGAGCACGGGACCGCTGCATGACTAGCACATGACGTTTGACCACCTGCTTCCTGGCCTGTCTGAAACCCTTACAAAACTTCTCTTACAACAAAAGAAACAGAACCGTGCATGACGATTTTAACAGACAAACGTTTAAAACTCATAAGTAGTGAAAATGTATCCACTGTATGTGTTATGCCGTATCTATATATTTGATGTGTTTATCGAAACCATGATATCTCAATCTTGGCCTTATAACTTTTCTTTTAGTGATTACGATTACTGTGTATGCAAAATACCTGTTGTTTGAGCTCGAATGAGAGCTTGTCTTATTCGCCGAACATTGGTGTTAGTGAAAAGTTTATATTTTGTATCATTCTCTGGTGATAATACTTTTATCAGCATTTTAGGTATCAGAAATTACCCTCCCAATTGTTGATATCAGAAATACATGTTCAGATATCAGAAATGAACATTGTCACTAGTGACAATTCAATTGTTGATATCAAGAATAGACGTCTGTACTAGTAACCATGTGATTACTGATATAAAAAATTAAGGTTTTTACTAGTAAGAATTTTATTTTTGATATGTGAAATTGGAATTTCAACTAGTAAGAAATCAATTCTTG
>NW_015640510.1:387048-389608 GCF_001515625.1 Sinocyclocheilus rhinocerous
GTAGTAGAAATCTAATTCCTGATATCAAGAATTAAGATTTTAACTAGTAAAAATTGAATTGTTGATATCAAGAATTAATATACCGTGAAGGAATAAAAGTCAAAACGGCTTGCCATACTATAAGACAAAACAAGCTTAGCATTGCAGAGGAGTCAAGTGACCGATTATCAGTCAATAAGCTGCAGTCTTCAGACTTATCATATTGCTTCAGAAGACCTGAAACATACTGAGCTGATACTTGTATGCTGCTTGTTCAGAGCTTGCCATCCATGGTCACCTTTGACAAGGAAAATACACAGAAAAATCAGGATATCTGCCTAACTTTGCCATTCAGGTTGGAATGACATGAGGGTAAATGGCAGTATTTTAGTTGAAAACCCAAATGTGAGTCCAAAATGACATGCTCTACAGTATGCACTCAACTATGCCCTGTGTATTAAAAGATTATATTACGACTGTTAAGTGTGTGAAGTGTCCAACATTTCACTTTTTTTTTCAGTTAAATAAGTGCATATTTGAAGTGCACTTCTTTGTGTGCTCACATTTTTCATGGATAATCAAGTAAACCTAAGTTTCTTCAGTCCAATAAGTGAAGCATTGGAATAATAAGTGAAACATCTTGAAATATTACTAACAATTAAACAGCACAAACTACGCAACAGCTGCAGCCCTTCTGGTGCACACAGTGTCCAAATTCACGCACTTGCTTTCATTCACTCGTTCAAGTTCTAATACAGTATTGGAATAATGGAAGCCACATAAACATGACATGACATAACTGATTTTTTTTCAGCATTATGTTATCTTTTTCTCAGATTATTTTGTATATATGTCTTATGTACGCTGTCTGACCTGTACGTAACTGAACATGTTGATCACAACCCAATGAAATCACACACACACACACATCAACACACAATAATAAGCACACAGAGAAAGCACACATTTTATCCGGGAGTAAAGTGTTTAATGAAACAGCATTTGAGGGGTCTTAGTTGTGAAGACATCTGAGTTTCTTTCATGTGAGGATGTGCGGAAGCATTGTCTGTCTAAATCATACCGTGTGAACAGGCTGTGTAGAGATTGTCTTAATTAGAAGCTGTTTTCGAATAATACTTTGGGAATCCCTTTGCTGGAACGCATCGCACAATCTAGGTTTGATTTTCTTCTAAAGGCCTAAAACATTGCTTTAAATAGGATTCCCACAGTCATAAAACCTGGAAAGTTCAGAGAATTTTAAAATGATGATTTCCAGACCTGGAAAAGTCAAGGAAATTACTGAAATTATAAAAATGTAATGGAAATTTTACACTGAAAATAAAAAGTAAACATTTAAATTACCTGGTTTTATAATCAAAAATAGTATTTAGTATCACTGAATCAACCTAAATACATTAATTTATACCAAAATGATACATTTTTATGGTTTGAATCTGGCAAAAATGGCTATTTAAGGCACCAATTGCACCACATTCTACGGTGTATAAAGATTAAATAATCATTTGTAGTTATGCTTAGCTTTTACCTAAATACCCTGTAAAAAGATTTTTTGAAGTTTCAGTATGTTTTACAAGAAAATACTATTTCAGTCTTTCTACTTTCAAATTTCATTCAATGGTTACTCGATTATGTCATTTGTGCAATTTGCTCACCATGACTCGCTGATTGGTTGGATTTTCTGTACAGCGTCATGGGTAATGCAGTTTTTCACCAGGGATTCTGCATTTAAACATGATTATTAAAAAAAAAAGTTGAAATAACATAAACAGATGGCTTCAACAAAAGCATATACCATCGATTAACAACCTCAGAGCTCACAGTAGGTCTGTCTTTAGGGGGTCTATAAGTTATCATTAAAAATCAACTTCCCTATGGATAACACTGAATCGTTGAACTCTGTTGCTAACGACAGAGCTTTACGACCATAGATGTCTAGCAATGCTTTTGAGAAACGCACCCCAGAACGGCAAATGTGAGCCAATGATGCTTTAAACTCTTGCACATTTCCACTAGATCACATTTCTTGCAAATTGTTCATAAACAGCATATATAATCAGCCACCTCAGTGTTGATTCTCTTAAAGTCAATCTTATTTTGACTGTAAAAGTCGCACACCATGACACCTGTGTGTACTGCGGTACTTTTTCCTGAGCAGTTGCCACGCAGTCCAAGGGAGCCGTCATTCACTCGCAGTGCAATTATCCACACACTCGCAATCAGCTGCACAATGCCGGGACGGCCGGGAAATTCAGGTGAAAGATGCCAGGCAGCAATCAGCGGGAGAGAGCGAGGCCATTTTCTTTCATTTGGCATCAAACGGCAGCACCAGGCCCTTAATTACACGCCAAGTGTCAGGCCGGCCAGCTGAATGCCTTATTATTCCGCTGAGCTGCGCTCAATTCAGTTTTGTTCTGATAATCCTCAGAGAATAGAGCAAACGGAGGCTTGAACCATAACAAAGAGAGAGAGAGGCTCGACTGCGGTGAGGGTGATTTATGTATGCTAGTGAAACACACAGAGGGTCCATTGTATTCCCCTGAAATCGGCTCAAGCTCAAACA
>NW_015640510.1:389719-398118 GCF_001515625.1 Sinocyclocheilus rhinocerous
AATATATATATATATATATATATATATATATATATATATACAGTATATATATTGATAGTTCTGTTGACATAATAATGTTGATCATACCTTTCATTATATATTTTTTAATAAGTTAGTAACTAAAGTAACTTAATGAAATTGTCTTGCTCACTTTATGGTGGGCAAAAATTGGGCAATGGATTTATAGATTCCATCATGCTTTGCATAACACTGGATAAGGATAAATGTTGACATGAAGTGCACTTGATGTTTTGGGTAAAGGGAAATACCTGGTATAGTGTTTAATGTTGTAGACATTTAAAATTGTTTCTTAGCTAAAATAAATGGATAGATGAGTAATCAATGTAAAAAAAAAAAATTGTTTGTGCTACAAATGCCTAAAACTAATTTAAGTTTAAAACTATAAAAAAAAATACTAGTAAAATATGATATAAATAAACATATTTTATTTCAGCCTATTTAAACATTTCCGATTTTTATTTAGTTTAACTCGATGTACTAAAATAACTAAAAATAAACTAAAACTAAAATAATAGTAACTATTTAGACATATATTTTTTTTTAAATAACAAAAACATAGAAATGACAAAACACAACAAAATTACTAAAATTTTGACTAGAAATGAAATGAAAACAGAAAATGCAAAAATAAAAAACACACATATATATATATACACACACAATATATATATATATATATATATATACATTATATATTTGTTATACATATTTGTTTATATATATATATAAACAAATATGTATAACAAATATATAACACTGCTGAGTTTCAGACCTCACTTTGTACCCTAACCATGTAAAGTGTCTTTTCATTTACTTGTTTAAATATTAATGAGACCTACAGTATATTTGTATAAAATATATAAAATAATAATGTATAAAATAATGTGACAAAGAAAATCATTCAAAAGCCTTTAGTGCAAGGCATTTGGGGGGTGAAGATCAATATGAGCCTTGCCAAATAATTTCAAAAATTTTCAAAGAAATGAAGCAAGCGCCCAGAGACTTTCCACAGCTCACATTTGTGTAGGTGCTAAATATGAGCAGGCATTTAGAGGCTGCTGCTATAATGGCCTGAGTTTCCACAGACAGAGTTTGTCCCACTCTATTAAACGGGCACCTCGCTGACTATAACATCACAACCTCTTCTACAGAGATGAGCAGAGATGGCAAAATAATAACAACAATAATAATCCCTTACAAACGGAAACATATTTCGTTATATATTAACGATCAATATATCAACTACATTATTTCACATACATTGAAAACATACTGTACTACATATTAGTATCTAAATGGTACATACTAATACCTTTTCAACTGGTACTGCCGTAGTGACAGATTTTTTTTCCTCCTTTTGTACCCGTGACAAATTTGCAGTCAGCACAATCACTTTTGAAGAGTTTTTGACCAGAACATTGAAGACAGAAGGTCAAGTAGCTCATTTATTTGTAATACTTTACAATAATGTCCCATTAGTAATGCATTAAAAGCAATGAGCAATACATTTGTTACAGTTTTTATCTTTAGTTTTTATTAATTAGTTAATACAATTACAACTATTCATTGTTAGTTTATGTCAGCTCAGGTCCATGAAATAATGTTAACAGATACATCTTTTGATTTTTAAAATGTATTAGTACATGTTGAAATTAACAATAACTACGTATAAATAAATATGTATAAACAAACTAAATAAATGCTTTAGAAGCATTTAGTCATTGTTCATCTTAACTAATTAATTTAACTAATGTTAACAAATGAAATCTTATTGTAAAGTGTTATCATTTATTGCTATTTATATTACGCTACCATGATTTAAGATTTTTTAAAGTTTGAAAGAAGTCTCTTCTGCTCACCAAGGCTGCATTTACTTGATCAAAATTACAGTAAAAACAATTATAATTTAAAATAACAGTTTTCTATTAGAATGTTTTAAAATGTAATTTATTCCTGTAATCAAAGCTGAATTTTCAGCATCAGTCTTTAGTATCATCCTTCAGAAATCATTATAATATGCTTTTTTTGTTGCAAAAAAAAAATCAATTTGCTAAACTATTAAGCAGTTTTTTTAGAAACTGTTTTTAAAATCATAATAATAAATGTTTCACGGTGCATGATTGTGCTTATAATTTTTTCGCCCATGCAGTTAAATCCCAAAGTTTTTGTCTGTTTGTTTTCAAGAGCAATTTCCCACTCTCTCTCTCTCTCTAATCTGAACTAATCCTCAAACAGGACATTTTTGCTGCTGTGCCTTTAAGAAACGCCCCCTTCATTTGCGAACGTGTTAATGTCTTGAGTATCTGACGTCATTTGAGGATTTCAAAACAAGCCATTTCTGCAGCTTTTATCTCAAAAGATCAAAGGAAATGTGATTTCTCATGTGAGCCCTTTCGACATTTTTCCTGCTATCTTCATATTGCAGTGAGACTGGCATCATCCTTCCCTTGCTCAACAGTATATTTAAATCTATCTTCTCTCTGACTCTAGAGGGATGGACTCTGCCAGGCTCGACTAGATCAGCAGCCAGACACTCAGACGGTGGCAGTCCTGGATCACGTCTCTATAGTTTTCTGTCTCCCCGGGGAGCCGGCGGCTCTCGAACACACACACTCACACCACCTTATCTCCTCAATGGTGCTCTATTCATTAGAGCTGAAACCAGTGTTCGAGCTGTTCATGTGTCGAATGAACAAACAGTGCCACTTCTCTTTTGTTCATCATTGTGTACACTCATGTAAGATCTCCTAAAAACAGCATATGCAAATTGAATTTACATTGACGACAACAACAAAACTATAAATAAAACAAAACAGGCTCATTGGAAATACGTGACTCTGGCTACATTTTTTGAAAAAATACAGTGCTCCAGATACAGTTTGCTGCACTTTTCGGGTGACATGTCACAAGTGCTATAAACGATATCATTTTTTCTACATTGCAGATGCAAGTTTATTAAACCAGACAGTGTCTTGAAAAAACATGCCTCTAGTTACATTTTTTGTAAAAAAAAAAAAATATTGCATTACTTGTAGCAAATTTCGAACTGAAATGTCTAATGAGCAGCACTAAATAGTTTTCTCTCGAAACTGTGGCAATATATTATTATGTTGGTTGTTGTACGTATCACATACCACCTACACTAAACCTAACCTCTTGTGTTAACAAAAGCACACAAGATAAAAACACATTTGCTGAAGCAACTACCATTTCATCTTGCTTCTACAAGTCTTTGAGCTCTTTTATCATGACTTGTATCATGACACTCTGCATTGCAAGTGCAATGCTCTACCAGGTGCACTACAGAGCAAGTTTACAATGTCAGGAAATCCAAACATATGGAGCTGGTTATGTAATGCAAACCTCAAAATGTATTTGTTTACAAATCATATACTATGGCTAAATGTGTTATGCTGTCTACAAGCAATTAAGCTAACTGACCCATGTTAAACACACACTTAGGGCCCTATTTTAACGATCTAAGTGCATGGTCTAAAGCGCACTGCGCAGGTGCACTTAGGGCGTGCCCGGCACATGGTCTAAAAGGGTTGTCCCTATTCTCTTAATGAGTAATGGGTGTGTTTTGGGCGTAATGTGCAATAAACCAATCAGAGTCTCATCTCCCATTCCCTTTAAGAGCCAGTTGCGCTCACACCATGGCGGATTCACTATTTACATGGCGGAATTTGCAAGAGCTCGTGCGTGAGCAAATAGGTAGCCTAATTCTGATACATGCAACAATCAGAGTCTCATCTCCCATTCCCTTTAAAAGCCAGTTGCGCTCACACCATGGCGGATTCACTATTTACATGGCGGAATTTGCAAGAGCTCATGCGTGAGCAAATAGGTAGCCTAATTCTGATACATGCAATGACTATCCATTATGTCATGTAGGCATTTTTATATTTATGTAGCCTACACAATAATAATCTTTTACATTGTAATCCTTTCATTTTTAATATTTGGCATGGTTGTGTGCTGCTGCGCGTCCCTGTGTGTGTAATAAGCAGAGTGTACGCGCGTTGTGGACACGTATTACTATAGGTGCATATTACTAACGCACTCTTTAAATAACAAAAAAATAAATATTGCGCCATTGACTTTAGACTTGGTTTTAGTTGGTCAATGGCGCAGTCTATTTCACTTGCCTCAAAATAGCAACGCGCCAACAATGCACCTGAACACACCTCATTTTCAGACCAGCCCATGAGCGCACAAATGGGCGCAAATGCATTTGCTATTTAAACAACGTGGCGCAGGACGTGAAAATGATAACTGCATCGGGCCAAAACTAGCATAAACCACTTGCGTTGCACCTGGCGCCGCATTGCGCCGGGTGTATGATAGGGCCCTTAAAGATACTAAAAAAAAAATGGTAACACTTTAATATAGGGACCATTTCTCACTATTAACTAGTTGCCTATTAGCATGCCTATTATTAACATATTGGCTGTTTATCAGTATTTATAAAGCACATGTTCTGCATGACCACATTTTACATCCCTAATCCTACCCAATATCTGAACTTAACAACTACCTTATGCTATATACTATAACTATTAATAAGCAGCAAATTAGAAGTTTATTCAGGCAAAAGTTGTAGTTAATGGTTTGTTAATAGCGAGAATTGGACCTTAAAAAATAAAGTGTGACCAAAATAATCTTGAAAACCTGTAGTCAGAGATTTACCCATAGTTTCAGACATTACAATTAATGACGAAATATGCACATACAAATGATTAATTTTAGATAAACATTATGCAAATATTAGAAATATCACTTTTAAGAAACAAATTCTACATTTGCCTTTCTGCGACAAAGTCCATAAATAAAAATGTAAGCAATAACAACTTCATACAGACGTATGAAATCAAACGTTCACAAAACTACTGCAGCAAATATTGCAGGTAGAAAGTGCAGCAGAAAAGACTCAAGTCACACTTGACAGCAGCAGTGGAACAGGACATATGAAAGTACACTGTGAAGGGAGCAGCCAAATGCTAAACGCATCCCTCTGTGTAATAACAGTCCAATAGAGCAGATGGCAGGTGTTGTCAATGATGGTTGAGAGCGTTGCCAATATTCTCTTCCCAGCCACAACCTCGAAGAGGTCGAGGCCGAGGCACAGGACAGAGATTTTTGGCATGCCCTGTCTGGATGCTGCTGCACACACTTTCAGAAAAGATATTTACTCTATTAAGAGATTCAAATGTTGGTCAGTTTAGTAAAGAGATTACAATGTTAGCCGGGTTTTGTTCTTTTAAGATATTCAAATGTTGGTTAGTTTTGTTCTAAACTCTAAGAAATAAAGGTTCCAAAAGGAAGTTTTCACAGTGATGCCATAGAAGAACAATTTGAAGTGCCTCATTTGCGTCTGTGATCTGCCCCCAATGTACCATTTTGCAAAGCCTGCACTGTAGAACAACTGCTACCCAACACTGTGGCATTACATCACCACAATGTGGACTTGGAAGAGGCTAGCTTCCACATGCCTTTCTGGAGACCTCATCATATGAAGTCTGAAGCATTGGACTGTAACTGTACAAGACCTTCATGCAGACCTTCAACATTTTGACACATACAAGGTCTGCTGCCTTCTGCGCACTTTCTTTACCTTGTCAATTGGGATGGAGTGGTGATGATTAAGAAATAGGCTAAATCCATCATTTCCAGTCTAATTAGTTAACCTTTGTACCATGTCTGAACTGATCTCAGAGATCTCAGATCAGTCCACTGATTAACAAAGCTTAGTTTCAAAGTAATCATTGCAGGACTAGACATTTACATTTAGTCATTTTGCAGACGCTTTTATCCAAAGCGACTTACAATTGGGGAATACGTAAAGTGATTCTTCTTGAAGAGGCAAACAGACACAGGAAGTGCTCGTAATACCAAGTTTCAGGCATTTGTTCAAATAAGTACAAGCTAGAAGGGGAAGGAATAAATAAAGAGAAAGAAATGTTTGTTTTTTTTTTAAGATGAAGTCAAGTAGCGTTTAAAGAGATGAGTTTTCAGCTGTCGCTTGAAAATTGTCAGGGATTCAGCATTCCGGATAGGGGTGGGAAGATCATTCCACCAGCCAGGAACGGTGAACGAGAATGTTCTGGAAAGTGATTTTGAGCCTGTCTGTGATGGTACCACGAGGCGTCGCTCACTAGCGGATCTCAGACTTCTGGAGGAGATGTAGATTCGTAGTAGTGAGTGGAAGTAGGCGGGTGCTGAGCCTGTGGCTGTTCTATATGCAAGCATCAATGTCTTGAACTTGATGTGAGCCGCGACCGGTAGCCAGTGCAAGGAGATAAAGAGAGGTGTAACATGGGCTCTTTTGGGCTCGTTGAAGACCAGTCGTGCCGCTGCATTCTGAATCATTTGTAGAGGTTTGATTGTGCTTGATGGAAAGTCCAGCCAGAAGAGCATTGCAGTAGTCCAGCCTAGATTTCACCAAAATCTGAGGGTCCTTATGCACATTCTATGGTGAATCTGATCCAGCTTAAACTGGGAGCTGGTTTTTGGAACATGGCAGCTGGTGTCATTAACTGGTCCAATCTGGTTATTAGCTAGAGCAAGCTGGTAGACCATCGTTGACAAGCAACAAGCCACCTACCAGCTGATCATAGCAGAGTTTGTGGAACATCAACCAGCTAATGATCAGATTGGAACAAGTCTCATGGCAATTACATTTACATTTAGTCATTTTGCAGACGCTTTTATCCAAAGCGACTTACAATTGGGGAATACGTAAAGTGATTCTTCTTGAAGAGGCAAACAGACACAGGAAGTGCTCGTAATACCAAGTTTCAGGCATTTGTTCAAATAAGTACAAGCTAGAAGGGGAAGGAATAAATAAAGAGAAAGACAATTTTCTTTTTTTAAAGTTAGGATGAAGTCAAGTAGCGTCAAAAAAGATGAGTTTTCAGCTGTCGCTTGAAAATTGTCAGGGATTCAGCATTCCGGATAGGGGTGGGAAGATCATTCCACCAGCCAGGAAATATAGTGTGCAAGCTTTATGCTAATGTTTATTTAACCAGGATTGCTGCACTTTATGTGGAAGCCCTAAATGACTAAATTAGCATCAGGATTCCAACATCATGCATTTACCACTTAAGGTATGTGGCTCTTCTAAGCCTAATGCTTCATCCATCCTTGCTGTATTCTCGTGATATTTATCCCTTGGTGCATCTCATTGTATTGCCCCCTACTCTCTTTTCACAGTTCTCTGTCTCCAGACACTTGATCTCCAGAACAGAAGAAGCTGGTGGAAACACCAGAATAAAAGGCCAGCAAAACAAACACAACAACATCATCACTCTGTACAGTATATGACTGGAGAATCTGAAAACCTCCAGAGGATTTTCAACAAACACAATGTCCCCATATATTTCAAACCTTTCAGCACACTAGACCTATTACACCCAGAGGATCTAACACCAAAATACACAAGAATGCCCTGACTTGTACATCAAGGAAACAAAGCAACTGCTGCATAAGCGCATTGAAGGGCAAAACCCTCAGGGCAGATTACAGATGGTTCAAATGGGCAGTGAAAGAGGAACGCTAGAGCACCCATCCCTGCAAGGCCATATAACTATTTGCCTCTTATTGAACATGTTATTCTAACATCTTTACATCAGCAGGTCAATCTCAATTTACCCAGTCCTCATGGAGATGAGTCATATTGGTCACGAGTCTTATGAAGAACTGGGTCCAAACTTTTGAACCACTTTAATGAGTGGCATGATATCCCTTAACAAATGGATAAAAAGTAAATAAGATGCATCTAACAACATCCGTGAATCAAATTCTGTGACTTCCGTAAATGCAAATACACATCAAACAAATAATCTAGAGAAATGTCAGCATGCCTCTTAGAGTCCCCATTGTATGTGCAAAGCAAATGATCTTGCCCTTTTACAATCCCTCTTTTGTCCAACAGAAGTTCAAAAATCCAAGCATGGTCATGGGTTTGATCCCCAGGGGAAGCAAGAACTGATAAAAAAAAAAATAAAAATAAAAAATGTGTACCTTGAATGCAAAGTGAGTCGCTTTGGATAAAATTCAAATTCATAAATGTAAATGTCCAGATCTTTAGTGCAGCATGACTGTGATCTGTAGAACTGTTCTCTGAGTAACTTCCAACAAGAGCTACAAGAGCTAATTTCAACCCAGTCTCATAAAAATACGTACCTCTGGGTACTTTTCTGCAACACAGTTTTTACGTACCTTACTGCACGTTTCACCGCAGTTTCAAAGAGAAATGTCCACTGTGTGGCGCTAAAACACGGGTTCAATACGTCAACCCTGGCACGTTTTTATTACGTTGATATAGGTACGTATTGCTGTGTTCTTATTACGTTGCTTCCGGTATGTATTGCGGCGAT
>NW_015640510.1:400279-407244 GCF_001515625.1 Sinocyclocheilus rhinocerous
TTTGGAATCTCATTCTGACGGCACCCATTCACTGCAGAGCATCCATTGGTGAACACTTTTCCAAATCTGTTTGGATGAAGAAACAAACTCATCTACATCTTGGATGGCCTGAGGGTGAGTAAATTTCAACCCAGTCTCATAAAAATACGTACCTCTGGGTGCTTTTCTGCAACACCGTTTTTACGTACCTTACTGCACGTTTCGCCGCAGTTTCAAGAGAAATGTCCACTGAGTGGCGCTAAAACACGGGTTCAATACGTCAACCCTGGCACGTTTTTATTACGTTGATATAGGTACGTATTGCTGTGTTTTTATTGCGTTTCTTCAGGTATGTATTGCGGCGATTCAGAATTCAAATATCCGGGGACTGTCCCTAAAAGTTAATGCTCTATAGTGTTGGAAATATGCCCTACGCCAAACCCAACCCTAAACCTACCCGATAGTGTTAACAAATGCAAAACTGATATAAAAACACATTTTTTGATGCAACCGTGCCATTTTAACTTCCTTATATGCAGATTTGAACTGTTTTGTTGAACCGTAGTTACATGGGAATTGAACCAGAGCTCCTCACCTCTCAAGTACGTCTCCGTACTCCGTGAGCTACCGAACAAACCTATCGTCTATGAAAACCCATTGATATGAAGCTGGATATGTGCGGTGTTAACATTCAAAAGCATCAGTTTTCAAATCTACCAGCATATTAAAAATTTTTTGAAGTTACAACATAATACTCTTCAAGTAATTGTGCGAAAATTACGCTTTATTAATCGAAACTCTGTAAATCATACTTTGTGTGAAAATAATTTAAAAGGTGTCGGAGTTTTACTGCCTCTAGTGTTCATTTATTTTGGAAACTGCAGTGATATGTACTTATTGGTACGTATTTCGCGTCTCGCAAAAAAGTGCCCCCAGGTACGTTTTTGCCATGAGACCGGGTAGGCTAATTTATAAATTAACATACAACAAAAGTTACTGGTGCTCCTCTTTGACACTTCATACATTACATGAATATTATTATTCACCTGTCTTCAAAATCTGTAACGTTAACTGGAGTAATTACACTGTTTCAAGATGTAAAGATATAACTCTATCTGCCTTGAGTTCATCAAGTTCTTATTCCTTGTTATTCAGTTGTTGGAAATATTATCTTCTTGTTCATGTTATTGTGTCGCTTAACTACCTTGGATATGCTTCTTAAGCTGGACTCCTTTTTAGCACTAGGGATGTACAAAATTGCATCTTTTCAAAAGTGTCTAGTCAGTGGCTTTCCTCAACAACTGAAAGTGTCAATGCAAAAGGGGATGAATTTAAAGAATGGATTTAGCATGCAAACAGTAACACACTGACTTCCAAGGTAACTGCAAACTTAACCAAGGCTAAAGTGTGCTGAATGAGGCTTTTTCGATTCTGTTAAAACAGGTCCAGCTCATCGGCACTCTCGTGATCCTTCAGTTCACAGGCCATCTAATGCATACTGTGTAGCACACCGCAATAGCTCAAGCTGCTAAAATCCATCCATCATTTCTATCCAAATGGCTTACTGTTACACAGATTCTGGAACTGTTCTTTGATCAGTCCAGTGAAAAAGTTATCATTCCTAGACTAGAAAATTTAAGAAAGCCCAGAGCTGAACAAAGTTACAGTGACATCTACTGGAGTGGAGCTGCATCTGGAATTTTGTGAGAGATTTCAGCATGAACATTTTGTAATGGGTTGCTGCACTGACCAACAAAAAGCTGCTTGGTTTGAAAGTTGCACTTCATGCATCGCTACACAACTGACAAAAGACTTAGAGCCATGCAATGTATGAATTATATAAGGTTATTTTGCATTCATCATCAGTCTGGTAGCTCCTCCCCCTCTGCAACATCATTAAAGCTGCAACAGTTGACTGCATGAAGTGTCCAACATTCCACACTTCGTTTTTCAGTTATTTAAATGCATCATCCAGTTATTTAAAGTGCATTTTTTTATTTTTGGAATTCTCAGTGTGATCACACTACTCGCACTATTTATACTACAAAACAACATAGAATAGTGCATAAGTACACGAATTGGGACACACTTGATGTGCGAAAGTGAACATTCCAAATCCATTTGTCCTGTTGTCGGCAGTAGTGCAAGCATGTGGAGTATGTTGTAAATAGAACAGGTCATCCATTTACTGTCAGAAATGTGACACATTGCACCGCATCCAGTGTAGACAGTACTGCTAATTATTATCATTTGCTTTTGATACAACCCTTGCATCCAATGCAGACATTTTGACATTATCCATCAAAAATAGTGTTTTAAGGAATATAGAAATTCTTGATTAATTTATTAGTTTTGCTTAGTTCACATTTCATGCCATCAAAATAATATGCTTGTGTTGTATTCTGCGATGTTGAAAAACACAGCACAATATCAGAATGATAATTAAAGCAATGTCTTTAAAAATGTTACAACTAAGACAAGTACATAAGAAAATCTAGACGACCTCACTAATCAACTAATCAGTTTCTAGACGTCTAGACAATCATGACTCAGCCCTGCTCAACATTGTCTTCAGCACTTCCTTAATGCAGTGAATATCACAGCTGCCTTACTCTTATTTGAGAATTTGACTTTGTTGTCTTCAATTCCTCTTTTATACTTTTTAGTTTTATTGTATGTGTTCAGCTTTTCGCCTACTCATTTTTCAGTCTTGTAAATCTCTTATTTATTCATTCATTTTATGTCATCGTTTTGATACATTAGCTGTAACAGAGGCACTCAATCCGGATGTAATGTTGCTTTCTCTCTTTTGGAGTGGTGGAGCAAACTGCCCTGAGGATGACCACCCTGCCCCATCAAAACACCCTCAGCTCCTGTTACGTCTCATCTCAGTCACGCTACTGTCTGCTACTGTCTCTTTATCCGCCCCCCACATACACTGCCATGCAGGCTGAAGGGAGTGTTGACATGTTGTTATTTGTGCCTACGTTCCCATTATTTTTGTCATCGTACAGTTAAAGATATTCCTCACTAGTTCTTGTCTTCCTGCACTGATCTCTTCCTGCTCTATTTTCCTTTTTTGTTTCTGCTCACCATGAGGCTGTAGAAAAGAGGAAATATCGTTCATTTTTCCTTTCTCGTGTCAAAGAGCGGGGTCTATTTCAAGCCGTTGCTTGAACAAACAGCTCTTGTCAAAAACGTTTTAATTGCTGCAGGACAAAAGACTTGCGACGTGCCGGGCCAGAGAGACATAGGCACATTCTATTGTAGTTAATGAGAGGATCTGTCAAATTATGCATTATGCAGAACAAAGCATGGCTGAATGGCAATGGTTCATATTTGGCTGCCATTCTCCAAGGACAGCCTTACAAATCAGCATTACAAATCAGTGTGCTTGTGTTTTAAATGAAGATGCATCTAGGTTTCCCTTTGTTAAGAGGTTTTCTGCTGTAATAATTATCTATGTGCATGATGCTCACAACACTGACAGTCACCCAGATTCAGAGAAATCCTGCTCTGTTTCTTGCTTTGTTTCACTGACACATCTTTCTCATGCATGTGCTATTAAAGATGCAATCTGTGTCGCTCTTTGTTTGTTTGCCTGTCTCTTGTTCTGTTCACTCACACTCTCTCCTTTCTCCAAGGGTGAAGCTGTTGTCACACTTTGGAAGTGTGTCTCCTCATCAAAAGTGTGACATTAGCATGCTGCTGGCCACTGTCAGATTCCCAAAACATGCCCTTTAGTGGGCTGGCAGTGCGATATATCGTGCCTCACGGGCCAGTGAATCTCCACTGGGAAGGAGTTAATTATCACATATGCACATCTGTCTTCCTCTTTATTTTCAGTCCAGTATTATCCAGGCAACCTCCAATTATAAAGCTTTAGAAAAAAAAAATCAGGGGATACCTTTTGAGCCAGAGCCAAACGAGGGTAAACAAGAAGATTGCCACCGGCCCCATCATCTGAGAGAAGCAATACTCATGGGAGACTAAACATCATCAGTCTCAGGTTATACTGATACTCTCATTCAGAGGGAACAAAACAACATGACTGCTAATGTTAGGGTAATAATGCTGATAGGCCTTTAGGAGCTCCCTGAAGGTGAGGGTGATTAGTACAGAAGCTAATGCAGTATGATCCATGCAGCGTTTGTTTGGGGCGCTGACACATACTGTAGGCTTTCTCTGAGCCGCTGTCCAGGGTCCTGAAATCAAAAATCGCTCACAACAGCAGCTCAAATGATTGTGTCAGTCTTTAAGAAGCATCAAAATCAGTCCCACAAAAATGAAAAGATGGAAATAAAAATTAATTTCATGATTCTGAGCACATCTTGGGATTTGTTTGATATAGTTTTATTTATACATTGCCATGTTTGTTTTCCCTTTTCTTTTCTTTAATGCCTTCATGCTAATTTAAAATTCTATGTGAAATCACTACAAAAAAAATACTGTATTATCTGATGAGAATATAGACTAATGAAAAAAACTTTAAAGTAAAAACCCGGACATATTCAAAAGGTTCTTAAAGGGATAGTTCACCCAAAAATGAAAATTCGGTCAACATTTTTTCAGCCTCATGTCAAACCCATAAGACTGTTTCATCCTCGAAACCTAAATGAATATTTGTTAATATTCTCTCATAATTTTTGTCCATCCACTGAGAGTCAATGCAATCAAAATTGAATCAAAAACCTTCAAAAAGTGCATGAAAACAGAAGCTTTCTCGACATGCCAGAACAAACCTGGTTGGTTTTCATGCGTAACGCACGTTTGAGTTTTGGTTTACCATATTTGAAGTGCTCTATGTATGTGGGTTGATCAATGTTCATATATGAATAAAAGCCTGTTCAATCTATTCAACGTGAAAAGTGATTGTGTCAGAAGACTCCAATTAGTATTTGTAAATTAGTAAAGTATTTGAATTACTCCATTCATATGGATTATTTTAATGATGTCCTTATGTACTTTTTAAAGCTTGAAATACTTGGTTGCATGGCCTTTCAATGGATTGTGAAAACCGATTTCATTTGTGGTTTGGAATGACATGAGGGTAAGTAAATGACATGATTTTCATTTTTGAGTGAACTATCCCTTTAATGGTACAATAAACTGCCTTTCATCAGTACAGTTATACAGTGGGTACGGAAAGTATTCAGACCCCCTTAAATTTTTCACTCTTTGTTATATTGCAGCCATTTGCTAAAATCATTTAAGTTAATTTTTTTCCCTCATTAATGTACACACAGCACCCCATATTGACACATTTCTCTTGACTCTATCTGCTAATCTTGAATTAACAAAATTTGGCCAATACAGTCTATGTTAGAAGGCTGTTTGGAAACCTTATCTAGGAAGGCAGCTGACGATGTTTTGGAACAGAACTAATGTTGTCAATCACTGAGGATAAATGGCATCCTTTCTCTCTCCCTCCAGAATGACTGACAGAATAATTTCACTTTGTCCAGTTTTCACAATTCTTTAGGCAATTTTTTTTTTTTTTAAACATTGTGTTATCATTAGATCCCAGAATAAGACTAATAACAGCACACATGCCATGCGGTTCTGCTGTTCATTCACATGTGAGTGAATGTGAGGTTGTTAGAGACACTCGAGAGACTCAGACATATGTGTGTCCTGTCCTCAAAAACTGAACATATGCACTAATAACCCGACGTGATCTCATGAGTATTCATATGTATATTTACGTGAAGTGTGGTTCTACTGCATGTACTGCATGACTTGGGTTTACATAGACAGCGAAAACTACAATTCTGACAGCATCTAAAAAGGTAAGTTATTTGCCTATGAACAACTTTACAGACGTAGAAATATTTATGAATCCTTATTTATGAATATTCAAATCGGGTCATTGATAAGTTGATTCTATTCAATTGTCATATCAATTACATTGTTTCAATTACATTTATTAAATGCAGTTTACTCATTTGATTCATATGAAATAATACCATTTTGTTCTGTTCTTTGTGACTTCTGCCAACTCATTTCGAAGGATTACATAATGTAATTCATTTTTGCAATTACTTATCATGTACAGTAATATGATGTAATATTTATGTTGTTTGCTGTAAACACATAGTGTTTTTGTTCCTCAGTACAGGCCTATGCTGTGACTGAAAATAGAGTCCCATAAATACAACAAAAATGCAAAAATAAAAAAGTAATCAATTTAAACACTTTTTTGTGAGAAACTA
Source organism: Sinocyclocheilus rhinocerous (assembly GCF_001515625.1). NCBI lineage: Eukaryota > Metazoa > Chordata > Actinopteri > Cypriniformes > Cyprinidae > Sinocyclocheilus > Sinocyclocheilus rhinocerous. Next base: position 406,471 of record NW_015640510.1, read on the forward strand.
GAATTAATTTTCTTAATTATTAATTTAAGAATTATTTTAAAAAGCAATTTTTTTAACAAATCAGGGGTGCCTTTTTTAATGTTTAACTCATCTTTGAGAGAAGCATTTTTTAATATGTGTAGCTTTCTGGTTGAATTCATTGCATACTCTTGTGTTAAAAACAGCACGCAGAGCAGAATAAATGCACTTTCATTGTAAACAACCAGGACTGGTTTCTCAAAGTTACCTCTCAAAAAGTTGTTTCAGCTGATTGCAGGCAAATATCTACTTTTGTTTAAGAAACCTCTACAAATGATTCAGTGAGAGAGCCTCCAAACAAATCTAACTGAATCACAAATCAATTCTGATCAAACCCATTTGGCCAATTCACCAAAAAGAACTCACTGATCATTAATTAGCAAATGTAAAATAGCCAACAAAATGCTCATGGTGCGCAAAATGTGTAGGCGCCAATGAAACAAAACTACAATATATACTGTATATATATATATATATCCCCTTTCTTCCTCTTATGCATCAAACCTTGAGATGGCAAGGAAGTGCGAGAGAGAGAGAGAGAGAGAGAGCTGTCTTCGAGCTGTCAGCTCATATCTGTCTCAGACAGGAACACTCTGTGACAGGTGTTGCCCAGCAGTCACGCAACCAGAGCCCTACACCATCCTGCCGAGTGACTGACGGCCAGAGCCAGCCAACACCAGCAGCACAGGGGGCGGGGCCACAGCAGCCATCACCCCATCACAGCAGGAGCAGCCAGCCATGCTAATGCATTACATG
>NW_015640510.1:408290-440989 GCF_001515625.1 Sinocyclocheilus rhinocerous
TATATATATATATCCCCTTTCTTCCTCTTATGCATCAAACCTTGAGATGGCAAGGAAGTGCGAGAGTCTTCGAGCTGTCAGCTCATATCTGTCTCAGACAGGAACACTCTGTGACAGGTGTTGCCCAGCAGTCACGCAACCAGAGCCCTACACCATCCTGCCGAGTGACTGACGGCCAGAGCCAGCCAACACCAGCAGCACAGGGGGCGGGGCCACAGCAGCCATCACCCCATCACAGCAGGAGCAGCCAGCCATGCTAATGCATTACATGACATGCCTCCACACTACAGGAACCAGCATGCATGACCTGCACGGGAAACAAATCAGAATACTTCTCATACTTCTCAGTCTGAAAACAACAACATGATACGGGATGTTCTTTTTGTTTGTTTAACATATTAAGTATTAATATTAGTAAGCAAGCATCCGTATTGGTCATACTTTGAACAAACCCTTAAAGGGCTAGTTCAGCCAAAAATGAAAGTTCTGTCATCATGTACTCACTCTCAAGTTGTTCCAAACTAATTCAGCTGAACGCAAAAGAATATATTTGAAAGAATTCAGGTAACCAAATAGTCACTGGTAGCCACTGAATTCCATTGTATGAAAAAAAAAAATACTATAGGAGTCAATGACTACCATCAACTGTTTGGTTACCAACATTCAATTAGAATCTAAATATAAAAGAACAAAATATCTTCTTTTGTTATTTAACAGAAGAAAGAAAATCATACAGCTTTGGGAATAACATGAACAAATATTCATTTTGAGGTGAACTATCCCTTTAACACTATTTATACGACAGGTCCTTGGATCTGATTGGTCGAGCAACAATCCAACAATGCAGATCGACCAGAACAACAACACTGGGACTTCTAACATTTGGAGAGAGATTTCTAGCCTTTCATCAGTACTGAGGGACAGGCCCTCAAAACATTTTCCCATATTGTGATACTCTTTTTTTAACATACTGTTATAATATATATATGTATTTTTGATCAAATAAATGCAGCCTTGGTGATCATCTTTGAAAGCATAAAAAAAAAATTGACCCTTTTTCAACTTTTGAAAACAATTTATGATAATTAATTAGCATTAGTATAATTATTTCATAATATATATATATATATATATATATATATATATATATATATATATATTTGTTAATGCAATACAGAGTCATGAACAAGCTGCATTCAAGCTACTTTCTCCCCAACGTGATCTCACGTGATCTCATGATAAAATGTGATTCTACAAAACGTACATTTACTTACGTATTTATAGTCACTAAAACATACAATACTGATGTATTTTCAGCATTTAAACGTACAATACTGACATATTGACGACACCTAAAATGTAATTTATTTACGTATGAACAACTTTACAGCCTTACAAATTAATCATTATGGATATTGAAAACGCACTATTAACATTTTATTATATTCAGTTGTCATATCGGATTTCGTTTATTCGGATGTCGACCAGAACAACAACACTGGGACTTCTAACATTTGGAGAGAGATTTCTAGCCTTTCATCAGTACTGAGGGACAGGCCCTCAAAAAATTTTCCCATATTGTGATACTCTTTTTTTAACATACTGTACATAATGTTAAACAAGACTACACTATAAACTCTTAAAATAAATAACATTTCTGCAATCGATTAACCGTTATTTGTCATGAAATGTTTACTTTGTTTGCCATGGGACACAAAAGGCGTTTTCCGACATGTTGTGACTGACAATAGAACCATAAAATACACCAAAAACGCAACATAATTACGAAATATTCGTGCGCTGTAATCCAAATCTTTAGAATCCATACAACTGCGAGGAACAGACCCAAATCCAAGCCTTTTTTCGGTGATCTTCATCCCCATCCCGAGCAGCGAATCCAGCGACCGTAAGCATCAAAGCCCACGCTGACTGACGCGCTCTTTACAAATTCAAGGAGTGGGATTAGCGACTATAAAACTATTTTTAATGCTATATTGTTACTAAAATGGTCATTTCCATGCATATTTCGGTCAATTACGTTTTAAAGCCTTTTATATTCGCTATAAAATAGGTAGGTTAAGGTTTGGAAGTATGTTAAGGGGGCTTAAAATCTAAATCGCTTATTGATAAAATGATAAAAATGCATATTCGCTGTAAAATGGGTAGGTTTAGGTTTGGGGGTAGGTTAAGGGATCTAAAAATCTAAATCGCTTATTGATAAAATGATAAAAATGCATATTCGCTGTAAAATGGGTAGGTTTAGGTTTGGGGGTAGGTTAAGGGATCTAAAAATCTAAATCGCTTATTGATAAAATGATAAAAAGGCATTGATACGAATATCTTAATGATATAAAAGATACAGAAATATTTTACGTTTTTTAGCTAAAAAATATGTAGCGATTTGTACGTTTTCAACGTTGAAATATGTCTAAATTGTACGTTTTAGCATCAATAAAAACGTACAAAAATGTACGTTTTGTGCTTGTAAATGTTACGTATTAATACCTATGTATAAACAATGAGACCAGGCTGTTCTCCCTCAAACACTGCAGTCTGATTAAGGTAAAGTGAGTAAAGTAGAGGACAAGTTTGAGAAGGAAGTTCAAAATAATCGAATGAACCATAAAATACACCAAAAACGCAACATAATTACGAAATATTCGTGCGCTGTAATCCAAATCTTTAGAATCCATACAACTGCGAGGAACAGACCCAAATCCAAGCCTTTTTTCGGTGATCTTCATCCCCATCCCGAGCAGCGAATCCAGCGACCGTAAGCATCAAAGCCCACGCTGACTGATAGAGGACAAGTTTGAGAAGGAAGTTCAAAATAATCGAATGCTCATTGCTGTTAAATGTTGATGTAAAATGTTTGATCAAAGTCTTATTATATGTGTGGAGCTCAAATAATTATTTTTATAGGAAATATAAAGAATTAATTATGAACACATAGTTATGACTATCTGTGACTATGGCTATGTCAATTATTTACTAAAATGATTTGTTCAAAAACACTGATGTATTCAGGAATAAAACAGGTGGATGGCTTTGTAAATGAGTCACTGAATCATTTACTCAACCAGTTTGTTCACAATGCTAAATCTTTAGGGAACAAAGCACCGCTCTTTGTAAATGAGTCATTGAATCAGTTACTCAACCAATTTGTTCACAGATAAAGTAGCTGACAGTATTGTGTTCAAAATGTACGTAACTCCATGTTAACCTCTTGTTTATTGAATTGCTGTGTAAAATACACTCTCATGCTCATGTGATAGTGCTTTAGTATTAAGCATCAGTGTATACCTGGTTCAGCACAGTTCGTGCTCTGGACATGAAGGATTCCTCAAATCAAGTGTCTTGTTGAGGAGAGGTGTGCTGTTACTTTACCGTGATCTTTAAGTGATCGACAAACTGTTTTTTATTTTATTTTATTATTTTTTTTTAAATGAGTAAAAAAAGTCCCATAGACACACAACATACACCTCACATTCTTTTAGATGCTGAAAATTTGTTTCAGTCAGTCATTCACACAGTTCCCCTGCATGCTCAGCAGCTGGTTGATGGGTTGCCTTGCACAGATGTGGATTAGCGGTTAGCTAGCTTATGAATGTCAGAGATTTGGAAATGAAATCCCCTGATGTCGCCTGGTCTATAGTCACAATGGAGTCTCAGACACATCCACACTGACTCAGATGAAATAGCCCACAGCAGCACAGCACACATCCTGAGAGGATCTGCAGCACTCGGGCAGATGTATCCAGAGAGGGCTGCCTGCCAGGCATGACAGATTCTAATGCCCTTCACCACAAACCAGTGAGCCGTACAACACCCAACACCAACAGTAAAGAGCTAATGCACAGACATGGAGACAGTAAGAACCACATACCAAACAAGACCTATTCAGACAGGATTGATGATCACTGAGCTGAGGTACATTTCTGTTTTAAAGATGCACTGTATGATATTAATCCCATGAATTTCTTTACAAAACAATTTTGTAAACAAAACAACAACTGAATTACCTACTCATGGGTGACAAATTGAAATGAGTCTATCTGTACTGGAATATATGTGATACTTTCTTTTTTCAGAACGTTTATTTTGACCTTTGCATAAACAAACAAAAAAAAGTGTCATTTATTTAAAGATAATTTTTATATTGGTCTAATCGGAAATCGTGGTTTCCAGGTTTATACCGGTTTTGTTGAGCTTGTCTAAAAACAAATAACACTTTCCACAGAAAAAGAAGTACTGTTCTTTTTTTTTTCAAATAGTATTTTGATTTGGCTTGACATCAAAGTGTTGATGTGCAGTTGATGTTGATGTGTAGCTTTTGTTAATTATTGTAGGTTTTATTCATTTTTTCAGTTGTTGCTTTTTTTTTTTTTACAGAAGTACATAACAGAAGAAAATTACAATTTAGCTTTTTCTTATGGTGAAATTGTGTTAAAAAGCAAATAAATAAATAAATAAAATAAAATAATTATATTCGCCTTCACTAAGTAACATTTTGGCTTAAAGGGGTCATATGATGCTGCTAAAAAGAACATTATTTGGTGTATTTGGTGTAATGAAATGTGTTTATGCGGTTTAAAGTTCAAAAAACACATTATTTTCCACATACTGTACATTATTGTTTCTCCTCTATGCCCCGCCTTTCTGAAACGCTTATTAAGCATATAGTCTTTATAATAAATAATCTTTTTACTCTGCATGAATGTATTTTTTTTTCCCTTTGGGAAAATTAATATTACAAAAAAAATAAACAATTTGATGACCTAAGCCATGCATATAACTTCAGAAAAAACCAATCAACTTTTTTTTGTCAATAGTTTTTTGTTTTTCAGTGTACCATAACAAAAGCTACATTTTACTCTGTGCTGTTAGCATCCATCTGGCGTAAAAATTAAATGTGATCAATAAGAAGAATCCAGTCATTTGTATTGACAGATTGCTATAGTAGCAATTATAACTTTTATAATTTTTATAACAATTATAATGTACATAATTATAATGGTAAATTACATAAATTATATATAATTTATACAACTAAATCGCATTTATGTCTTGGTTATTTCACAGGGTTTTGTGATGCTCTCATCCAGTACATAACCAGAGAAAAATAATAAGGTAACTCAAACATTGTTTAGAAAATGTGTTCCATCCAAATTGTGCTACAGATGTTCTCAGGTTATATAAAAAAGAATACAGAGGAGGAGCAGCCCTAAGACTTTAGTTGGCAATAGCTTTATGAATGATTCATCCAGAAGAGCTGTATACCATGAGCAAGAGAGAAAACATGGACATGAACGTTTATCAGGATGTGAAGCAGCTGATCCACATTTGGGAAAGATAAAAACAATATCCACATTTGGGAACCTGAAGGCTATGAAATCCACAGAAATCAGGCTTAATGATAACCAACTTTACAGAGTCCTCTGAAATGAGGCAAAAACATCAACAAATTGAGATCAGCATGCTTGAGATTATGTGTTGTGTAAACATGATAGAACCTAAAATGACTATGACTATTTAACTTTCTTTTTAATACACTCAACAAAAAACTACAGTAGTCTGCTAGTCCTTTAAACAGTGCTGTTAGATTTCACACATGTGTAGTGTGACGGCAATAAGCTCTCGCATACTAGCATTACTTGGTATGTCAAAAAAGAGGGTTTGACGAATCCCCTCCCAGCCTCGCAGTACTTGGTGAAAATGTGGCACTACAACAGTCTGGAAATGACCCTGATGCAATTATCCGCCTGCTTGTGTTACTCTCAGTGTACACTGCACTATTTCTCAGTGCTTTGGCTGGCCAAAAGAATGATCAGCCTGTTATGCAAGATGGAAATGCTTGCACCACTTTTCTTACTGAGCTATTTTGGAGCTCCATACAGCAAGTGTTGGGCAGAGCTGTAAAAAAATAGGTCAGAGCAAGACGCGGGCAGCACCTTCCTCTGCTTTCAACCAGACTGTGCTAAAACAGGCGATGCTGTTTGTGTTTTCTAAGGCCTCATGCATGTTTTTATTGAAGCAAAAAGACCTTGCAAATTAACGTTCTAAAAGAAATAGCTGCGTTTCCAGAAATATACCACCATAGTAGACCAACAGAATAAAGAAAACTGGGTAAAATATCAGGTGATTTGTGAATGTTGTTGGCTCAGTGCTTAGTAAATCCAGGACAAACAATAGCAAGAGGTAGCTTTTGGAAGTAGGGCAATTCCAGCATGCAGCTGGGGGTCTAACTCACCTCTTTACAAAACCGCTGACAAAAGCGCCCCTGGGACTCACTTTTGTCTCTTGGTCTTACAATTCTCTCCACACCTCTCTGTGCACTTGCCTTAGTATTTGATAAATGTATGACTATGGTTTGTGCATGCAAACAGGTTCTGGGTATGTCATTGTTTCATAATATTACCTTTAATAGCCCAACCACCAGAGGGCAAAAATGACTGTCATGAGTCATGGCTCAACTACCTTGAGCTACAATGACCAGCGCATCATTCAGACAGGATTCGTTTTTTTTTTTTTTTTAAGTATAGATGTTCATAATTGTTAGCTTTTCTGAAAGTCGAACAAGTTTTATTTGGGGCCCAACCTATCGCTCGCCTGCAAACAGTACAGGCAGTGCACTCGATTGATTTTGCGAATGTCAAAATGAGCTATCAAGGTGTTCTGAAAGCCTAAAGAGCAGAGGCGAAAGAAATCGATAGCTCAAAGTAATTGCGCTCGTAGCTAGGTGAGTAATTTCAACACACAAAAATAGTTTTCGTACACTGAAAAGAGATGCAATCAACAATAAGTTAGCTTCATTTGTTGGCTGACAGATCTCACCATTTCAGCTTTTCATTCTCCTGAATAGTCAAAACTGTATGAGGGTTTTTCTCTGACAGCTTTACTTAAAGAATATTGGTCTGTTATGGAGTTTTGTGATGCCCTCACATTTTTCCATACACAGCTCAGTATTTCAACATTTTTCATTGAAATCCAAAAGCAATTTCTCAAATACTGAAGTATAGCATGTCTCTGACCAACCAAGTGAGCGGGTTTGGTCATTGGTCACCAAATACAGTGCATTTTCCATTAGCAATTATCAGAAATTATAATATCAGACTGCACTTTCTGTTTATGCTTTAATGTTTTCCAATAAAATGTAAGCATGTTTTGTTCATCTTAACACTTATATTGGCCTCAGAGAGTTCAGCATTGTTACTGGTAAATCTCAGCAATCCACTTTTTCTCAGCAAAAAGCACAAAAATGTTGAGTGCAATGTAGGGTAATGCAGCAATATTTGCTACTTAAGCAGTTGTTGAACTTCATAATGTTTTCGGTGTAACAAAAGAAATGAAAGAGAAATGTCATGGGTTATTAATATTTACTTCAATTATAATGTGCACTGAAACGGAGTGATAATACCAGAATGCATTCAGTTAACTACACTGTAAAACAAATTCCGTAAAATTTACGGTAAAAAAACGGCAGCTGTGGTTGCCGGAATTTTACCGTAAAAAATACGGTAGCAACGTTTTAGGTTTTACGGTTTTAACTTAAATTTACAGTTAATGTTAAGTTCGTGATTCTGGGGTTTAAAACAGTGCACTTTGTGATTTGGTTTAGGATTTGTAATGATAAAGGGCTTTTGGTAGATATAGGTAACTACACATTTAAATCTGGTTAATAATTAGGAAACCCATTTGTTGACAACTAATCTATTGTTTATTTCCTATCTCAAAAGAAATTGAAAGCCATCGTTCCTTAATGATAACAATAACTTACAATCATCATCCCTGATTACAGTTTGCATTTGATCAAAATCAAATCCAACAATGTGTGCAAGAATGAGGCGAGAAAATCTGCTCTGAAACAACCATCAAATCAAGATTGTGCTCTTACCTTCAGCTATTACACATTCAGTCCCAGCGGCATCACTTGTCTTAATCAATTATCCATTAGACAGGGAAATATTTGCCCAATATTTCAGTCGTGTGACTAGAAGACTTTACAGTGATCAAAACCGACAAATCTGATTTAAAGAGCAGCCATAATAAGAGTCCTGCGCCCTCACCAATATGCTTGATGAATTATGGATGGCTGTTTTGTAATCATTTTCCAATATCGCTTTGCTCATCTTAGCCCTGTGTGGGGAGGACTATTTTTGCCTCCATAACGTTTCATCTCAAATGCTTCTTTCCATTGGCAGACATGCACTGAATGCCATTAACATTCAAAGACAGAGGTTAAAAATCCAGCGGGAAGTCTTGAATTTGCATTTCCAGGGATTTTCTGACTGTTTTTCCAGTCCTGCATCCACAAAGAATGGCACTGGCTGATGGATGGGTTAAATGTTCACAAACGTGAAAACATTCATATATGTACATTATACCCAAAATATCTAACCTGAATATTTATGGAAGCTGTCACAGTGAGCTATGCCAGCAGTAAGGGAGTTGTTGACAGCATGACACCCTCATGATGTTGGTGATATTCGTGGTCACATGATTTTTCACATGAGTTCACATGCTGCCAACATCTTTATAGCTCAAACCCTGCACAACCAGCTCATTTAAACTGAGCCAAATATCATGTAGTGGCCAAATATGCATCGTATTCATATAGCCTGTGACAAAGTGTACGAGTTATGGGTATGACTGCCAACAAACTGTAAACAATCAGCTGCTGCAAATGAGCTCAAAGGCATGCTGTACATGAGATGTAATGACATGCACAAAAAATGGCTACATAAGAAATCTTAGAAGCAAATCTCAAAAAGTGGTCAGATATTATTATCAGCGCCATCTTTATAATTTATTAGCATTATATCCTGACTAGCAGAATAATTTTAATACAACTACATGTATTAATTTAGTTGCTGCTTTTCAGGGTGATGTAAACATGGCAAAAAACACAAGCAATAAATCCTATGGAGTCAAATAACATATTCACAATACTGCAGACCACAAACATCCTCAGTAAAACTGCAAAACAGTAGAGTCAATCTTATTTTGAATGATATTAGAACGTGGCTTTCAAATTAATGAGATTATATGTTCATTGTGGAGCTTTGGCTTTAGTCATTAATAGACAAGTAAGCCCTACTCTTTGTAAACAAAAATCATTAAAGGCATAGTTCACCCAAAAATGAAAATTCTGTCATTAATTACTCACCCTCAGTGATTAAGCCACTGATGTCACATGGACTATTTTACCAATGTCCTTACTATGTTTCTGGGTCTGAAAACATTTCAGTTCCGTTGCCGTCTATGGGAGGGTCAGAAAGCTCTCGGATTTCATCAAAAATATCTTAATTTGTGTTCCGAAGATGAACGAAGGTCTAACGGGTTTGGAACGACATTAATGACAGAATTTTCATTTTTGGGTGAACTATCCCTTTAAAGATATTGAAAGAAGCAACAAAATTAACATTCCATATGACTGACACATTACAGTGGCTGACTATACAATGGTGTGAAAAAGTTTTTTTTTTGTTTGTTTTTTTGCATATTTGTCACACTTGAATGATTCAGATCAAACTAATTTTAATATTACACAAAGATAACCCGAGTAAATACAAAATGCAGTTTTGAAATGTTGATTTCATTTATTAAGGGAAAAAAGCTGTCCAAACCTGCCTGGCACTATGTTTAAAAGTAATTACCCCCTAAATCTAATAACTGGTTGTGCCACGCTGTCCAGCAACAACTGCAATCAAGCGTTTGCGATAACTGGCAATGAGTCTTTAACATCGCTGTGGAGGAATTTTGGCCCACTCTTCTTTGCAGTATTGTTTTAATTCAGCCACATTGGAGGGTTTTCGAGCATGAATGGACTGTTTAAGGTCATGCCGCAGCATCTCAATCGGATTTAAGTCCGGACTTTGACTTGGCCACTCCAAAAACCTTAATTTTGTTTTTCTTCAGCCATTCAGAGGTGGACTTGCTGGTGTGTTTGGGATCATTGTCCTGCTACATAACCCAAGTGCGCTTGAGCTTGAGGTACTCCTGGGAAGGTTCACCACTGTTCCAAGCTTTCTCCATTTGTGGATAATGGCTCTAACCGTGGTTCGCTGGAGTCCCAAACCCTTAGAAATGACTTTATAACCCTTTCCAGACTGATACATGACAGCTATTTTGTTTCTCATCTGTTCTTGAATTTCTTTAGATCACGGCATGATGTGTTGCTCTTTTCTTTTTAAGTGATTTCTTGATTCAACGGGTCTGGCAGTAATCAGGCCTGGGTGTGGCTAGTGAAATTTAACTCAGCTTTCTAAAATGGAGGGGGGCAAAAACCTTTTCACGGCACTGTATATAGTAAACGTATAGGATCTATCATATCAAACATCGTACCTCTTGCGTTGGCATGTTAGTGTGCTCAGAATGGATTACTAGCGTATTGCTTGATGTATACTATGTGCAGTATACACTGCATTATTGTCTATTATTATAACTACTTTTTAAAAGTATTTTATAACCTTCAATGTTTCAGATACATTGTTGTCACATGACCTCACTGTCGGGATTATCAATAAGTGTTCTTTTGTGTTAATGTTGCAAGCTGTTCAAACTGTGGAGTTGGTTGGTTAGGCTTGCTTTAGACTGGCTGGCACTAGGATCTGGACAGATTTATGACGTTGTTATCCTGGGCCTCTTTGTGGAATTTGTCTCTTTGGGTTGTTCAACACCAATCTGATCAAATCTTAAATTGTCTGATTCCCTCTGATACCCTACACTGTCATTGCATGTTTCATTTAGTGACTCTAGTTCTCATCTCAGAAATAAAAAGTTTTAACCCGATTTTGAATAAAAACCGTGGCAAATCACCAGGTAGGTTTGTTTTCAGGTGAAGTTGAGTGCATTGCATTGAGGGATATAGTATTCCTCACAGTGGTTACGTTCAGAATGCAATACTACAGCTTACACTTACTGAACACTGCACAGTATGTACTGTAAAATGCATACTATTTTTAGTAACTAAACGGCCTTAATGAGAAACATCTCAAAAGATGTTAAATGACCTCCTCACATCCAGTTATCAGTGTGTATACTGAACCTTCTGGCATTTTTTTTTTGTTGTAACAAAAATTTTTGTTTAAATTTTGTTTTTATATTACATTTTATGTTAACATTTTTAGGTTACCATATACAGTATAATGTCAAAAGCCCTATTTGGTAACAAGTTATTTTAAGGTGACGGAATTACACAATATGCATAATTACAAGAAACTAACCTAAATCAAATCCTAATCTTAACCCTACAAATCAATCAATAAATAGGTAGGTTTACCTATTAGGATTTCAAGTAAATTTCACAAAAGAAACGGCAAGTAACACTGAATTAAACTGAAATAATATTTTCTTGTAAAATGTACTCCAGTAATCTTTGTTTTATTTTATTTCAAAAAATACATTTTAGTGTATAGTCAGTGCATGTAGTTAATTATTATTATTCAGTACTTATTTGTGTAGTTACATTGTAATAACGTCACCTTAAAAATAAACTGTAACCCAGTATTTAGTGCATGACTAAGTGAAGCCTGCACTAAGGTCAAGTTAATCAGTCAAGTGAAATCAAACCAAATGACGTCCCTCCCCAACATCCGCTGGCGTAGATTCCCAAAGCTTTCAGACACAATTCCCGCAGTGCTCTAAAGAAGAGCGTAACATCAGGATGCACTGAAAGCATCCTCTCTTAAAGCAGTGCTCCACAAAGCCTGGTCAGAGGACGCTTGAGCCCTCAAAGAAAGGCAGCGGTAATCCTCCTCCTCTTCCGCTGAACGTGACACCACACAGCGATGACTAACCGGCGGTGGCTCTAGTGCTGGCAGTGCGTCTCACTCCACAGGCCTGCAGAGCACATAACTCATGCAAACCCCTGTGTTTCTGACACGCGTGACTGTCGTGCGATCAGGTGAGATGAACGCCCGCGGGTGTGTGTTGTGCCAGTAGGTGAGCGCTGGTATTAATCACCCATCTACTTCACACTCCACACTCTCCCATACAGCCCTGCACCAAAGTCAAGATTGATTTTTAACTAGCCGAGCTATTCAGATGTAGATCATGTTTTAATATGGATTATGATGGGGAATGAATGAATGGTTGAACGTCACGCATAGAAATCGTGATCGCAATTACTGATGTGGCCTTCACGCCTAATAAACATCAGCCGTTTCTCCGTCACCCGTTCACAGCCAATACTATTCAGTGACTATTCAGTGATTTTGAATAATTGAGTCACTGATTTAATCAATTTGGTTTATCTGAACCACCAAAATAAACGCTTATACAATTATTTATTAGTGTAGACCATCTTAATGTACTCCTAAAGTTAAAGTGATAGTTAAATACATATGGCACTCCAAATTTACATAGTTCCCCAGAAATTTTCAATTTTCAATTATCAATTTTTATTTTTATTTTGATGATGATGATGAAATCCATGTACTGTATTATGTACAGAATACAGAAATAACAGAAATTAGTCATTTACTCAGTGGCATAATTAGATGTGCTAGCTAGATGAATAGCTGTGGTTGCTATTGGAGTTGGAGTTGTTTTGGTAAAAAAATATCTATGGAAACATCCAACACACTTTTGCTATTTCTTCGCTTACGCACTTTCGAAACTTTTCTTTGCTTACAAACTATGGTAAATCGCTAAGAAGCGACCCCTTCAGAAAGATTGTTTAAGGAATTTGCACCCACAAATACATTTTTTTCTAACCCTCTGTCATAACCGCAGGTCTTTCTATACATCCAAATTATAGTTTGGACCAACGTAAAAAATTAAAAATAAAAAATTAATAAAAAAAAACATGGTTTGGTTTAAACATTAAAATTGTATTCAATATCAATCAAAATAATTTGTTTTTCATTCATAAAGTAAATTATACTTAATCTGTATATTTTCTTACATAAGCCATATTTATTTATTTTGGCTTTTTACATTTTAACTTCACCATAAACAAAAGCTAAATTAGCTACACTATGAAAGTAGATTTTTCACGTAAGATAAAATTAAAAACATTTTGTTCAATGTTTATTAAACATTTTGGTAGTCAATTTAGTTTACTTACTAAATAAAGAAACATTCGAAAGACCATTTTTGTACCAATAAAAAGGAATAAAAACACTAGAAAAATAAATAAATAAAATGTACTCCTAAAGTTAAAGTGATTAAATACATATGGCACTCCCAAAGTTACATAGTTCCCCAGAAATTTTCAATTTTCAATAATCAATTTTTTTTTTTTTTTTTATGATGATGAAATCCATGTATTGTATCATGTACAGAATACAGAAATAACAGAAATTAGTCATTTACTCAATGGCATAATTAGATGTGCTAGCTAGATGAATAGCTGTGGTTGCTATTGGAGTTGGAGTTGTTTTGGTAAAAAAATATCTATGGAAACATCCAACACACTTTTGCTATTTCTTCGCTTACGCACTTTCGAAACTTTTCTTTGCTTACAAACTATGGTAAATCGCTAAGAAGCGACCCCTTCAGAAAGATTGTTTAAGGAATTTGCACCCACAAATACATTTTTTTCTAACCCTCTGTCATAACCGCAGGTCTTTCTATACATCCAAATTATAGTTTGGACCAACGTAAAAAATTAAAAATAAAAAATTAATAAAAAAAAACATGGTTTGGTTTAAACATTAAAATTGTATTCAATATCAATCAAAATAATTTGTTTTTCATTCATAAAGTAAATTACACTTAATCTGTATATTTTCTTACATAAGCCATATTTATTTATTTAGGCTTTTTACAATTTAACTTCACCATAAACAAAAGCTAAATTAGCTACACTATGAAAGTAGATTTTTCACTTAAGATAAAATTAAAAACATTTTGTTCAATGTTTATTAAACATTTTGGTAGTCAATTTAGTTTACTTACTAAATAAAGAAACATTCGAAAGACCATTTTTGTACCAATAAAAAAGAATAAAAACACTAGAAAAATAAATAAATAAAAGAATTCCGCACATGATGCTAAAAGACTATTTAAACAAAATTGATTGAATGGTTTTCTATGAGAAGTGTGATTTGCTTTTAGGCAAGCTGAATAAAACAGGTTTCATAACTCCACATCTGTAAAGAAAAACACCATAAACTATAACAGTAGTAGTCAATTCAACAACTCTGAAGTCATGTGAAAGCTTTGTGCAGGGAATACACTGATATTTCAGTCATTATTCACTGATTATCTTCCCCTCCAAATATGAGAGTCGTTGTATGAAGCTTAATTGCATGCATTCAACTGAATTTCTGCCTTCACGTTCCTCATAAAAATTTATTTGAAGTGATAAGAGACTGAGCAAATAATGACAGAATTTACTTTTGAGGAAACTATTCCAATTAAACAGTATATTCATATACAGCATCATGAGCTCACTGTATACAGCTAAATGCGTCTCTGTGTGGACGGGGCCTAAGAATTACAAATTAAAGCGTATCAATTGTAATAGCAATAAGCAGCCGTGTGATATTGCTGTATATCAGCATGGTTGAGATTCAGCTGTAGGCAGTCAAAAGTACAAAGACAAAGCATTAAAGTTAAATAAAATATAAAGTTATAAGAATTTGCCCTCAGCCTAAACTATTTGCTCTGGAACAAATAATAGATTAATGAGACCAAAGACTGCCCGTTAAATTTACCCGAAACCAATATCATGTTTAACCACATCAGAGCCAGTGGCAAATTCCAGAAGATCTGGCCGAGGTGAGGCGCTCTCGGCGGGTTTATGAGCGCAGAATGGCTGCTGACTTCTGGAGCTCACATCTCCGAAAACGTCGAAGCTAATTTTGAAATAGACATTAACAAACCACACATTTGAAGTCTAAGCAATTATATTATCACCTAAAAAACTCTTAAAACTACATTCTGTGACAACGGTTCCTACAGGTAGTGATACTGGGTGAATATCTCATGGGTGGAAAGACCTCTCAGCCAATCAGATTTGAGGACCAGAATGAACTGTTGTGTATGATATGATATGATATGATATGATATGATATACTGTATCTAGTTAAATCATATATTCATTAAAGATATTGCATATTCAACACAGAGAATGATATACAATAAAGTAAACTCAATCACATTTGCATCCTGGTTTTCCAAACAATTCCGAAATTGTATGCTGGATGGATTGAATTTTCATTGAGAAATGGCTCAATATAGAATAAAATGCTTCTAATTTTCAGTATGTATGTCAATGTCTGTATGTACATACCAGAAAGCAATGTACATTTCCACTATTTTGATATTAGCACATGACATACATTGTCCTTTCACCTCACAGCGAGAGTAGAGTGTGTGAGTCTTACAATATAGATCATTAAGACAAAACAAAGTGCACTCTGTCTCAGTTCCAGACTCCAGTACAGTGCTGGATTGAGTTACATCATGCAACGTAAAAGATCGTTTGCTTCACATCACTTAGCAGACAACCGAAGGAAAGGTTTCTGTTTCGCAGTTTCTTATAAATATCATGATCAACCAGTTATGCTGATGTTCCTTCAGAGATTGTTTGTTGACATATGAGTAAGATAAAGAATTACAAGTATGCAAAGCAAATATGTCACTCAAAATATATGCTCAGTGACACAAATCTATCTGATATTTAATGAGGAAAATGTGTCTATACAAATAAGACCACTACATAACAAAACCACTTTCTTATGAAGACATGTCCATGCGTTCTTCCTTGAAAACAGCTCATTTACACTTGTCTCAAGAAAACTGAAGTTTCCCAGCAGCGCACAGATAACAATGAATGTTTCGAATAGTACAGCCTTTGTACAGCAAGTCCAACCCAGAACCATATGGACTGTAGTGCAGTGCCATTTCACATAACAAACCAAGCCCACAGAAGCTTCTGGAGAACAAGCCCAACAGCTCGTGACCTGCGAGACATGTTTACCTCTCACAACATCCACATTAGCACGGATGACTATTTGAGCAGCATGCTAACACAAAGTATATGGCTGCTTGCTGTACAACACTAATGCAGTAGCAGTACTTGTAATGTAGTAGTTCTTGATACAGAGCAAATGACTGTGCATTGGGGAAAAAATTGTTTGAAAAAGTATAGTAGGATCACAGAAAACCAAACTATAATCTTCTGAACAACTGAACTTCAATCATTCAATATGCTCATTTAATCATCCCACCATACTTTCACTGAAAAAAAAGATTTGTATTTTTGTCTTGTTTTGGATTTAAAATGACTTAAGATATCAAGTCTTGTTATTTATCAATAACACTTACTATTTAAAAAACTTAAGCAATTAATTTTCCTTCTCAAGTAAATGCATATTGATTTAAGAATGTTAATTTGTATACTGAGCAATCATTATTATTACATTGTAAAAACGTTTTTTTTTTTCCCTACATTTTCAGATATTAAAGTAACTGTTTAATATGACTACATAAACCTTATTACAATAGGTCACTGTCACTATAAGCTCATTTCTAAGAGTCTGGTAACAACTGCACTACACCAACTAATAAACTCACGCGCTGTACAAGCTCAACTCTTCAATCAGAGCAATGTCTGCAAAGCGATCCAGCCAGAAATAAAATCACGAGTGACCCACCAGTCTGGAAATGTGCTCTTCGCTCAAACTTTCCAATCGCTTGCTGATGGTATTTTCCAGCGTCCTTCCTTTTGCGCACTTGTTCTCCTGTTCACTCGCGCTGGAAAGTTCCTCTCGCCTCCCGTATGCTAATCATTCTTCACGAGTTTAGGGAAGACAGAGGAAGAGGAGAGACGCGGAGACAGCCGAATAAGGGAGAGAACAGATAACGGTGGAAGGCAGGCAACCAATTGGCCTGGAGCTCTGAGAGAGAGAGAGAGAGAGAGAGAGAGAGGGGGAAGCACCAATGAGGCGGAGCAAAAGGATGCGAGGACGCGGCCGCCATAGAGAAAGACAAGAAAGAAAGAAAAAAAAAACAGCTGTACGTGAGTCAGAGCCGAAATGCGAAGCGCTTACCATCAACGTGATGCCTGCATCCTCAGCTCAGCGCCCAGACCTCCACCCATCCCGGTGCCACAGGCGCGAATGATTAGGATGCGTTTGCCTTCTCTGTATCATGGACTAAATTTGCTCTATTTCCCTTCCTTGCTCTGTGTGTGGTGTGTTCGCGTGTGTAGCTCGCAGCATCACTGCTTCCCATAGGCCGTGCGCTCTGAGTGTGTGTGCTTTATTTGGGCTAGTATCAGGGAATCTCATGCAAACGTCCATCATTTGCCTGCAGAAGAGAGCGGGACTCGCTGGACTCATTAATGTCGTCAGGGCTGTGAGCGCTGGCAGAGCACCAGCAGCGTGGAGCGCTAAGATAACTGGCTTAAGAAGCAGCCAACCTCCCCTGCTCCGGCAGATAGATCTGTCTCCTCCCAGACAAAAGCGATGCTATCCATATATCCGCTCCACGCACATCCACACAGTCCATGTGTTGGGCTGGTAAGTAATATCCCAGCTAGCAAAAAAAATAAATAAATAAAATGTTTTGAAAACGTTCCCGTTAAGTTATGGAAACATTCGTTCTAATTTTCTCTGAACGTTCAAAATGTACAGATTTCTAAATGTTTTAATAATGTGATATAATGTTTTAATATAATGTTCTCTGAACGGTTTAAAACAAGTACCTAGTAGTAACATTTACAAAACGTTGATGAATGTCCAAATAAAAACGTTTCGGGAAAAGAAAAAAAAACAGTACTTGAATTGTGTAAATATTTTAGGAAGGTTATTAAAGACCAGATCACTTTTTTTTTTTTTTTTTTGGATAAGACAGTAGGCCTATTTTAAGACGGGACGCGAGGTGGGATAGAGAAAGGGGGGATGGGATCAGGTAAGGTCCGCGAGCCGGGACTCGAACTCGGGACGTCTGAAGCGCAACGGCGTTTAACGTTTATGTTCTAAAAATATTTTGATAATGTTCCCATTATGAAAACATTTGTTCTGAATGTTCCCTGAACCTCCAAAATGTCCAGTTTTCTAAAGGTTTTATATGTTTTATAGTGAAAACATTAAAGGGGTCCTATTATGCTCTTTTACAAAGTCTTGATTTAGTTTTGGGGGTGTACTAGAACAGGCTCTCATACAAGGTTGTTCGAAAAAACACATTATTTTTCACATATTTTACATTATTACAACACCTCTCTCCCATGCTCTTTATAATTTTGCAAACAATATAGGAATGTTACTTTCAAATGTTCTCTGAACGTTTTAAAACAAGTAGTTAGTAGTAATGTTTAAAAAAAAACTTTAGATGAACATCCAAATAAGAAACATTCTGTTAACATTAGAGCAAGATCTTTGTTCATATCTTTGAAAGAACGCTGCCAGAACGTTAGCCAAAGTTCTGAGAATGCTGCCTGTTAGCCGGAATTCTAGTCTGTGATGGTATTCTGCTTTCTGTGCAACAGGACATAAGAAACTTTATTTTGCCCAAATTTTAACACAGAAGTGTATGTATTTTAAACACACACAAACCCTAATTTAAGATTGCGGATAATACAAGAGAAATGACAATCACAGAATATTCACATAATGTTTAAAAGTTTAGGCTCAGTACAATCTATCTATCTATCTATCTATTGTAAGGATTCTGGACTGTTCTGTGTCGTGTTTTGCTCCTGTTTCTGTTCCTGTTTTTCCTTATTTGGTCATGTTCCTCTCCTAGTTTAGTTTGATTAGTCATCCCATGCACTTGTGTTTCCCCAATCATCCCCTGTATTTAAGTCCCAGTCTGTGCAGTATGTCTCTGTCAGGTCTACTTGTTTCTACGTGTGTTTGCCCATCTCCTATTGTGGATTATCCCATGTTTTCATCATTAAAGACTTTGAATGCTACTCCGTGTCTCCTACGTTCTTCACACTGCAGCGTAACGTGACAGAAGACCTGACCAACACAGTTACCTCCGTGTGTTCCCTCCGTTTTTGTTTCCGCCTTTTACCCAGTGTTTTTGTTTCCGTTGTTCCCTCGTGGATGCCCTCCTTCGCCCCGGAATATCTCCTCCTCTGCTGGAGCAGAGGAGCTCCAACCCCTGCACCGCGGCTGAGGGTGAGCTGATATGGCGCGGCGAATGTGCCACACCGAAGAAGAGAGGGCTCCAGTTCCCGAATCCAGTCCAGAGCGCCCCAAGTGTCCGCTCCTCCAGAGCGCCATCCTGTTCCCATGTTCAGCCTAGAGGGGGGGCTCCCGATCTAGAGTTTAGCCCTGAATGCCCGGAGGCTCACAAATGCCCGCCCTCCCACGGGCTCCAGCCTCCTCCACCGCTGTCGTCTGGCAGCCCCTCTGCTTGCCCTCAGCCCACCATCAATACGGTGCAAGGTCCGCGGGTCTGCCATCCTCCAGCGTCGCCATGGCTGGAGAATCCTTCACCTCCGCCTCCGAGGCCCGGACTCCGCCTCGGCCCGTAGACCCAGCGGCTCCATCTCGGCTCCTAGCTCCCTCGCCTCCACGCTCCACCGGGCTCCATCGTCCCTCCGGCTCCGCCTTGGTCGGGCGTAGTCAAGACCATCGCCTCAAGACTCCGCTCCTCCGGCTGCACCTCGTTGCTCCGTCCCACCAGCTCTATTGGGCTCCTTCCTCCCGCCAGCTCCACCTTGGTCCTCAGTCGCTCCGGCTCCACCGCGGATCTCCGATAGATAGATAGATAGATAGATCTATTTATTATAGATCTGTATTTAAGTCTCCGCCTCCGCCTTGGTTGCCAGAGCCTTCGGCTCCACCCTGGCCCCCTGGCCCCCTGGATCCTTGGCATCCCCCTGGCTCGTTGGCTCTCCGTCTCCGCCTCAGGCTCCTCCGCCACCTGCTCTGCCGCCGTTGGTCGGCCCCCTGGAGTCGGCGGCCATTCCACCTCCATGGCTCCTCCCTCCGTCGGCTCCAACGTGGGTTGACATTATGGCTGTGGCCTGGGTCCTGCTGGGCTCCTCCTGCTGCAAGCCCCTCCTGTCTCCTCCCTGGCTCCTCCCTCCATCGTCACCTCCCTGGTCTCTGTCTGCCGGCCCCCTCCCGGGTGTCTGTCCTCCTCCGGAACCTCCTCGCAAGTTCCCACCCGCCCCTCCCCATGTAGTTTCGACTGCGCGAGGACGCGCCTTCCGGGAGGGCGTAATGTCAGGATTCTGGACTGTTCTGTGTCGTGTTTTGCTCCTGTTTCTCTTCCTATTTTTCCTTATTTGGTCATGTTCCTCTCCTCGTTGCTTTGTATTTTCAGGCTTATAAGATCAATTTTGTCTGCTTCCTTTGGAATCATTTGTTGCACTGTGGTTCTTGTGTGTGCTGTAATCTGCTGTCTATGTACAGTAGAATGTTCCAAATCACTCAGAGATTTCATTTCAGCATTTGTTTCCATTTTAATTCTGTGGCTAAATTGCCATTCTATTGTCAGCTCAATTGTCATTTGATTTAAGTGATTATGCGTTACATTGATTACTGCTTTATGTGCTATTATTCAACTCAAGAATTCATTTTTTCTTCTGACAATCCAGTTTATTTATCTTTAATCCACTGATGCTGAAAAGAAAAAATTATTATATGAGATTAGAAGGTGATTAGAAAACATGATATCCGTGAACACATGACTTCAAATAACTGACAGGGAAGTGATTAAAGATAAAGTGCTTGGTTTTGTGTGAGATGGAGTGATTGTGTGTGGATGTGATCACTGGGCTGTTCATCATCCTGACACTAAGTTGTGTGGTAACTGTGAAAGACGCATGCAGGAGCTCTGCGTCAGCCAGAAAATGCCAAACATTATATATATATATTTTTTATTTTTTTTTATTTTTTAAAAATAAAAATATAAAATTTGCCCCTTGGGGTAAGATGGGCCACCAGAATTGCCACAGAAGGCTTTGAGTGACATGTTGTTACTAGAGTTTCTCTTTTTAAAGTTAACACTTGTAATTAATGGGGTTATTATTTAGTATTTCCATGAATTTCATGTACATTTCAGACATTAACGTTTCATTTAAACCTATAGGTTAATTGAGTGAACCCATTCCATTTAAATTCATAGTGTTGCTTTTAATTGGCATATCTTCAATTAAAACATGGTCAATTGAATATATAAATATTCATAGAAGTCATAGAATAAATTTACCTTTAAAATCAATCTCTTTTACTGGGATTCTGCTCTGTCTCTCATTTAATTCTTCACCTAAATTGTCAAAATAGCATTTTAAATAGAATAGTTGATTTAGTATTTTACATTAATGACAGTTCATATATATAAATATTAATAAGAATTACATAATTTATATATTCTGTGAATATTTACCCAGGGGAGTGTCTTGCCCCAGCAGTGGCCTCTTTGAATAATTTTACATTTTGTAAAATAAGCAACTAAATTAGCAAATCACTCATATCTGAGTGATTCCACTTATTATTCCATTTCAACGATTGCATCACTTTTAATTCCATTGTTTACTGATAAAAAAATAATAATATTAATAATAATACAATTTGGCTATCGTGGCATGTTTATTATATGTAATATGTTCTAAGAATGCTTTAATAACGTTCCCATTCAATTAAAAAAAAAAAAAAACATTATCTGAACATTCAAAACATCCAGTTTTTTTTGTTTTTGTTTATGCAAACAACATTAAGGCAAAGTTTCATTTTGCAAACATTATGGGAATGTTATACTTTTGAATGTTCTAGAAGTAACATTTAAATAGCATTAGGTGAATGTTGAAATAAAAAATGTTTCACAAAAAAAGAAAAAAGAAAATCTTCCTTGAATGATGCATAAATAACATTGTGGCGATAACATTTTGGGATTGACAGACCAGACAACTTTGAACAAACCTTCTGTTTCTGGAAGATCTTTGTTCTTAACTTTAAAGAGGACCTAATATGCAAAAGTCCCTTTTATATTGTTTTTTTAACATAATTATGTGTCTGCAGTGTGTGCACCCTATTGTGGTGAATATCCATCCTCTCTGTTTGTTATTTTCCCCATAAATCACAATAGTTGTCTTAAAATGAGCAAATCAGGAATTTGCTCCAATGTGACATCACATAGGAACAGGCCTGCACATGACTGGTAACAATCTCTGCCTTATTATCTTAGCTCCTCCCCTGAGTGTGGGGAGGAGCTAAGATATGAGATATGAGAAAAAACAGAGATATGACATTCTGTTTTTATTTTGTTGTTTAATTCAAATGACCAGCACAGTTAGCAGCAGGTTCTGTATATTATGCTGCTGTCACACAGATCTAATATACACATGCGATTTCTTTCCCAGCTGTTTACGTTCACAGTCATAATTATTTGACATAACTTTGAGTGTATTTGACACTTTAAGTGCACACACAGAGATGTGTGCTCACAAACCCATATTAAACTGATGAGCGTGAGCGCGATAGACATTATAATCAAGACCAAACAGTTGTTTTGTTTTGGCATAGTATCCAAGGCACGAGCTGTAAATGTACAGCCCTCTTCTGGAAAAGTGGGTGGGGAGCAGCAGCTCATTTGCATTTAAAGACACATACACAAAAACGGCATGTTTTTGATTCTGTTAAAAATGGTCATTTTCAGCATGGAATAATAAATGATCTGTGGAGTATTTTAAGATGAAACTTCATAGACACATTCTAGGGACACCTGAGACTTATATTGCATCTTGTAAAAAGGAGCATAATAGGTCCCCATAATAGCATAATAGGCCAGAACATAAGCCAAATTTCTGAGAAAAAAAGTGGCAACATTAACTGTATTTTCATTGTTTGCCGGTTTAAAGTTAGCTATGTTGTAAAAGAACGTTTTAATAAATGTTTCCATCAAGTTACTAAAACATTATTTCTAAATGTTCTCTGAACATTCCAAACATTTTTTAAATGTTTATTTATTTATTTATTTATTTATTTATTTTATGCGAACAACATTGAAAACATTAAGGAAAGATTCCATTTGATCATCTGCAAACATAATGGGAATGTTAATTTTGAATGTTATCTTAATGTTAGTAGTTTAAAAATGTAACAAATAAAAACGTTTCGGAAAACCATTCCTTGAATGATGCATAAATAATGTTATTGTGCTAACGTTTTGGGAATGCTATTAATGACCAGGGGACCTTGCATTAAAGGTTTAGAGTCTTACAAGTTAGTCATCTATTTTTTTTTCCTTTAAGACTGGTCATTATATATATATATATATATATATATAACCTCTCTGTCTATATTATGTATTCTAGTATTCTATTAACATTACTGGAAGATCTTTGATAGAACCTTGCCAGAACATTAGCCAAAGTTCTGAAAAAAAAAAAAATATCATTCATTTAAATGTAATTGTTTACAGGTTAAAATCTGGCTATGGTGGCACCTTCATTCTTCTCTATATATATTCTTCTCTATATTTTTGCATTGGTGGACTGACGCCAAAGGTTTCTGATTGCTCATGGAGTGGACAGTGCCTGGTGCTGAAAGCTGCAACCTCAGAGCTGTGATGCTAATGGGCAAGACAGTGAGAGGAGGAGCCCTGGGTAAAGGAACATCAGCTCACATTCACCAATATTATGCTGAAAAATAGCTGAAACACAGCTGGAAGTGGAGGCTGTTTGAGAAATACAGCAGATGAGTGTAATAGGCATTCTGGCTTTGATATGAGGAGGGCTGTACAGCTACAGCACACATGTATTTTAGGAACTAGGTCAGGTTTTATAGCCCGCCACACAACAGACAGCGCGCAAAAATAGACATTTAGTTCATATGACATTCGTGCCACTTACAGCTGAAATCAAATACGACTGCTAAAGATTAGTGAATCGAACATTACCGGATTCAGAACGTAAATTTACCATAGCAAAGACGATTAAATGATTTCATGCTCACAGAAACTGGGAAATGCAAAGTACTGAAATAACAAGCAGTTCATTTCAAGACTGGCAATCAGAAAACCTGAATAATTCCCATAATTCAAGAGTGTCCGCCTCAGCATCCTATTGTGGGTTTGAATGAATAATGCACATGTATTAAAATTCCTATATGCTTTTCGTGCAAGCATGGCTGATTTGATACAGAGTAGGAGTTGCATGCATGTACCAGGAACGAGAATCACCCAATCAGAATTGGTGTTTTAGTATAGTGATATGAGGACCCCCATCAGAATCGGTGTTTTAATATAGTGAAATGAGGACCCCGTTTAGCCCTCTTGCTAATCGCTGTTGCGACTACAGTCAACTCACCAGAATAAACATCTGTGCTAATAATGTTTCACACTCCTACTCGTCCACCCCCCTAAACAAACACACACACTCACACACACACACAACCTCTCTGTCTCTCTCCTTTGCTGCCTCCAAACCCATGGCATATGACCTTCTGTTAAATAGATAAAGAATGTGCTTATCAGTCATGCAAATGAGGCTGAATTCATTTTGCACAACAGATGGTCTCATAGATAATGATGATGGAGGAGAGAAAATTAAATGTCTCTTGTGCGGTGGTCATGGCAACGGAGCCCAGAGTAATATCAATAACAAGCACGGCGCATAATAAGGTTGTCAGTCCTGCGAATCAAAGTCTTAGCCCAAAGTCTTAGCCCTCGCAAGTTTACCACTGGTCCTTCTGATGCTTCTCTTTTAGACAAAATAGACGGCATCTACTCTGATGCTGCTGTTAAATATGGAAATCATTGTTGTTTTGCAAGAAACTTCTATGTTGATTGGAAAAAATGATAATGTCTTGGGTCAAGCATTCAAAGTAATTGTGCATTTAATGTGAAACTATATGCTTAATGTTTTAAATTAAAATACAATTCCATTATAAAAGTAATGCAAATTATTTACTTGACTAAAAGTAATCAGTGGGCAGAGTTTAGTTTTTTATTCTTTTGTTTTTATTCCTTAACACACAAAAAATCAATTAATATCACTCATGCAACTCACTCTAAAAAGACAAAAATGCCATTTCTGACAACATTAACCTTCAACATCTGCCCTCCTCTTTGTTTGCACAGATTTTTATCTGGATTTTCTAAATGTCTAACAGTAAATTGTCTGTTTGTGTGGAAACATTGCTCGTTATGGCATTCGCAACCCATTTTAATGTCATAATATGAGTGGGGAAAAAATGCTTTTAATGAGAAAAAATGCAGAATCTGTCTTTATTTTAGGCAAATTACTGCACATTATGTTATTGAAGGGATTTTTTTGTTTAGAATAATGTGTACTCATGACTGGCTGATTTAAAAAGATTAAAATATATAATTACTATAAATATAACATATAGCACCAATACCAAGTCAACTAATTAATAAACTCATAATGATGAATTAATTGACTGTTAATGCATGACTGATGAATTAACAACAATTTGTTGACAGTCATACATCAGTGTATTCGAGTATATGAATTAGGGAATTTAGCAAGTGAATAATCAGCTCATTTAGGTTCATTAGCTAATAGCAGAAGTGTAGTTAATTCCAATATAATGATATATTGTAAGACACATATGATAGAAAACTAAGGGTAACTTGTAACTTACTTTTGTAGGTGTTTGGTAGTGCACATTTTCTTTCTTCTCTTTTTGTTTTTAGCTTTTTCTTCCACCTGAAAAGATCAAGAACCTCTGCTTTGAGGCAACTGAAATGTCTATGCCAAGCATTTCCCCAAAACCTTCATCATCCCCCTCAGTTTTTTCTCTCAGAAATAGAATTAATGCAATAAGCAAGGCCCTGCTGCCCCCTACCTGCTCATGCGCTTCCTGTTGTGTCCAGTCCTCAGAGCACTTCCTGTGAGATGAGTCAGCGCTTTGATGGAGTGACGCATGTGTCTGCCAGTCTGGCTGCTTGCGTTAGTTCAGCACTGGCCGCTAACCTCCGCTCAACCACACCATTAGATGAAGGGCGGAAGAACGGATTTACTGTGAGATGTAGAAGGATGGAAATGACAGTGAGGAAATACAAATGATTTAGAAAAGTAATGAGAGAAAGACTGAAGAATAGTACAGATACAAACTCCACAAGGACACACTGGAGGATGGACTTTAATTACGATCAAATGTTCAGGCTCTGTGAGACTCTGTGGCACTGATATATCTGCTACACAAAATAAATACAATATAGCTAGATTTAAATGTCTAGCAGTGCCATCCACTAATATTGGCACCCTTGGTGAATATGAGCTCTTTAGCTCTTTTCTTACAGCCACTTTCTCTTTTGTGTAGCTCAACAATCTTGTTCTGCACATCAGAACTATATTCTTTGGTTTTACTCCTTGTGATGGATGATTAAGGGAATTTGGTTTTTGTGTTCCTCATATTTATAATCCTGTGGAACAGGAAGTCATGGCTGGACAAATACATGCTCCTAGTCACCCTGGTGTGCTAAAAAAAATGTAAATATGAATGGGAATATAGTTCAGAGATATTTTACTCATAAGAATTTCTAGGGGTGCCAATAATTGTGGCCAACATGCATTGGAGAAAAACATTTATTTCATCATGAGATTTTCTCCCCACTTTCAATTGTTTTACTTTAATGAAAGGTTAGAATTTTTGTGAATTTTTTGAATGAAAGAAAGATCAAAACGATCAATGATGCAGATTTATTTTCACAGCCGCCTTTGCTCATATTCTCATAAGTCATTATAGACGTATGACTTTCATAATATGACTTTCTGTAAAGCTAATTTTAAACTTAATGTGAAATTTCAAATTGAATTTGAAATTTGATGTGTGATGAAAAATGCTATAAAAATAAAATTGACTTGAATAATTACCGCGATGTGAATAGTTTACACTCATCTTCAAATCACAATTGAAAACAATATGAGAATTTTAAAAAATAATAATTAATTAGGTAAAATTCATTTTCTGATTCAAGTATCAGTGGAAGGTGTTCAGTCAGACCTTTTAGAGGTTGTCAAGGGAGTTCCGCAAGGATCTGTGTTGGGACCATTATTATTCAGTATATATATAAATTGCCTTGATTTTAATATTGATAAAGCACGGTTCCATTTTTACGCAGATGATACTATTGTATACTGTTCAGCTCCCTCTAAACAACAATCTGTGGCTGCATTACAGTCTGTTTTTGATATTATCCAAAACAGGTTTCATGCTTTGAAGTTGGTTTTAAATGTTGAAAAAACTAAATGTATGCTATTTTAATTAAATGCAGTACAACCAAAAAGTATAATTTCCTTTCTGCAAAATAGATGGACGAATGGACGGATAGACAGACAGAGAGAGAGAGAGAGAGAGAGAAATTTACAAAAATATATGTGTAATCTTAGTCAGAGAGAATGATTTATGTACAATAAACAGATGCAGTTACATACAGTACATACTGCATTCCTGTGATAGAACGTGGTCTCTCTCTCTCTCTATCTCCTTCTCTCTCTCTCTCTCTCTCTCTCTCTCTCTTTCTCTCTCTCTCTCTCTCGCGCAGTGCATGCTGGGAGTGTGTGGGAGTTGAGCGCGTCGGTGAGAGTGATTGTGGAAAACTTTGTTTTCAAACTTTTTTTTCCAAAAAGTAAATTGAATGATAAAGGATCAACTGATGCTATTTCAATATTGAAGGGATTAATAAAATCCCGTATTAGTATAGAGTATAGTTATTATAAGGTGATAAATGATCTGCAGATGTTCAAATATAAATGGGAAGTTAATCAATGCATTTGTGAAGTTGACTCTGATGAAGGTTTGCAAATTTATATTTGAGTAATGTTTGTTTTATAAACTTGCACCAAAAACTGATTTCTTTCTTTCTTTTTTTTCTTTTTTTTTCTCCTTTGATGTCAATCTAAATTTTTTAACTTTTTGTAATAAAGAGACCATAAAAGTCAAAAAGTCTCTCTGTCTCTCTCTCTCTATCTCTTTCCTTCCCAGAGCCATCAATTATATTCCATACATCAATAGCGGGCGAGCTGAGAATGCTGGTAAATGACTGAGCGTGTGAGAAACAGCAGCTCCCAGATGGCCATCACGAAGGCTTCTGTGTCCTACTTTAACCGCTCCTGTAAATAATACATTTTCTCTTCGATTGAAGGGAAAAATAAAGAGAGGGATAAATACCCATAATGCAGTGCTCCCTGATGTGTCTTCCAGCACAGATGAGAGGATGCGCTCCGACTGGAACCGTACAACCAATGCTGAATTACAGCCGCATATACAGTATGGCATCTATATAATTACAATAATAACATTAATTTCATTTTCAACCATTGTCATTGTATTATTTTGAAGTGCCGAGATTCATCTTAACTCATCACATTCAATTCAAACTGAAAACTCATTTTTTTAAACATACTATTTATATCATGTGCATACTGTTTTAGTTTTGTCTGCATCATCAGTCTGTTCCATATTCAAATTAATTTCTTTATTGCATTTTTAATGGTGTTTAGTTAGTGAGATCAGATTGCATGCATCAGATGTGACAGGCACTGCAGTGCACGCAGGCTCAGGTGGATGGAGTGCTTAAGTAATCTTAGTGCAGTCATTCAGTGCATTGTAAGTCTTTTAGCTTGACTGCAGGTAGGTGAGCATCATCTGGAGGAGAAGATTCAACATTCATCAACACTGGCTGACTAGTCCTGGGGGAAACAAGACGGATGTCTTTATGAGCTTTTTTGGGAAGATCACATCAGGAGATGAGGGCAGAACGGCAGCTGTTTACAAACCCAACACTGCTTTCAGGAGCTGTGAGTCTAAACCATAGCCAGATTAGAAAGAAGATGAAACAAACAGTCTATAAGGATTTTTTTTTTAAAAAGCAAAATTGAGGGAAGAAATTCTTCATTGCGATTAAAATTTAAAAGGCTTATAATTGATGTATATGCCTTTATTGTGTCAGCTTACTAAAAGGTTGCAGTGAATCAAAAATGAAATCTTTCTCACTACAAAATGTGTTACACCTGATATGAAACCACGAATGACATGTCTCAGTGAACGAATAATTAAAGACACTAGATAAAGCAGTCCAGCAATAGAGAGTATTGACAAAAAAAAAAAAAAAAACCAATGAACAAAAAGACATTTACTATTAATTGTAAGAGGAAGATAATAGGAAAATCCTCAACATACATACATACATACATATGAGACACATGATTTGTTAATATTTCTTAACAGAAATTCCATTATACACACTGCATTTAAAAAAAATCAAAAATACAGTAAAATAGCAACATTGTGAAACACAAACATTACAATTTAAAATAACTGTTTTCTATGTGAATATATTGAAAAATGTAACTTATTCCTGTGATCAAAGCTGAATTTTCAGCATCATTACTCTGCAGGCTTCAGTGTCACATGATCTTCAGAAATCATTCTAATATGCTGATTTGCTGCTCAATAAACATTTCTGGTTATTATCAATGTTGAAAACAGTTGTGCTGCCGAATACTTTTGTGGAAACCTTTTTTTTTCCATATATGTATATACTGTATATATAAGTGCTGTCAAATGATTAATCGCATCCAAAATAAAAGTTTTTGTTTACATAATGTATGTGTGTGTACTGTGTATATTTACATAATAAATATACACAATACACACACATATATTGTAAAAAAAAAAAATTTAAAAAAAAACTTATTTTGGATGCGATTAATCATTTGACAGCACTAATATTTATATATATATATATATATATATACTCATACAGTATATACAGTTGCTTTGACACAATCTGTATTGTTAAAAGCGCTATATAAATAAAGGTGACTTGACTTGACGTTAGTCAAGCTCGCATCAGCTGACTCCCAACTGATCCACGTCTACTTATAGGGATGCGACGCTTATCACAGCACTCATATATAACGTCCTTCAGTATTATCACCAGCTTTCGCATTGCTCAATAGCTAATTACCAACCTCCATCCCCGACTCCGCCTCTTGTCAATCAGGATTCAGCCTTCTGATTCTCCTTGAATCAGACCAGTTTCTAAAATGTTACATTAAATTATTGAGCCTTAATGATATCTGCAATACATTTATGTTGGTTCTGTTCTGTTTACACTGGGGGGTTATTGCTGCTCTCCCTGCTCTTATTCACGCTAGCCTGCTTGGATGCGCACGGAGTTCTTGCCCAGAACAGAACCATACCATCAATCCAAACTGTATGCTAATCAGTCACCTTTGACGATAGTGGTCTTGACAGAAATATGTATATGTGTGTGTGTATATATACTGTGTGTGTGTATATATATATATATATATATATATTTCTGTCATGACAACTCTCGGAGTGATTTGCATGCTAATATACATGACAATGTTAATGAATTTGGTTTTCGCGGAATTGATCTGCTGTGGCAGAGCAATTACAGAGACTTGCTACTGCCAATACATCCACAACATGATGCTGTGAGCATGTAAGGAATATTACTGCTGCACATATAACATGAATAACCCCAAAGCATACATGATCACCCCGTAGCAGATCTATATCTATATATATCTATATAGGTGGAGCTGGGGAAGGTGGAGGGTTTCTGAGTGCACTGCTACTGCTACAGCAAACACTGCCAAATATTTGAATGTTGAGCAGCGAGCTCATTGGCTACCGATACAGGAGAGAACCAATCAGCTGTGCCATGTGATAATGATGTCATTATTGCATATTGAGTTAGATCTATCAGACTGCGCCATCTAGAGTTTCATGCCAGAACTTTGTGTGTGTATATACAGTATATATATATATATATATATATATATGTTTGTATCATTAGAAATGTCTTTACTGTCAGTTTTGATCAATTTAATGCATTACATAATGTATCTTTTAAAAAATAAACTTTACTGACCACAAACTTTTGTTTCTGCAAGATCTAATGATTTGAAAAACTAGCTGATAATCATTTTAAATATCAAGCAAGTTGATAAATCAGAAGACTTCAGTAAGTCAGTAATATGTATGGAAAGGTTGCGCAAAATAAATCTGTCTGTTTTAGATTGCCATGTTCTTTGGTTGGCCCGTGTTTGTTTGTTTGCTCTGATGCAGCTGAGTAAACAAACAGCATTTTGCAGGCTCTCAGCATCGTCCAATTAAAGCGTTTCATCAGCCAGAACAGGAAAATGGATGGTTGCAGTAGAGGGGTGTAACAGCCGGGCTTTTC
This sequence comes from Sinocyclocheilus rhinocerous, assembly GCF_001515625.1. Classification (NCBI taxonomy): domain Eukaryota; kingdom Metazoa; phylum Chordata; class Actinopteri; order Cypriniformes; family Cyprinidae; genus Sinocyclocheilus; species Sinocyclocheilus rhinocerous. The sequence goes on from NW_015640510.1 coordinate 439,392, forward strand.
CATGCACGCAGACACTTTCATCTTATGAAGGACTGCATTTCGCCCCACACTCACAATCAAAACATGATTTCGGTAAAAACAAATAATCAGCCCTTATTCTGCTGTGGGCTGATGTTGTCACTCAACAGTAGATGACCCAGAACCCCCAGTGTGTCCTTAAAGCGACGGCAGCGCTGGGATGTGTGGCACGCCTCGCTGACCCCTGCCTCACAGCAGGTCACAGCATCTGCTGAAAGCAGCCCTCTAATGAACCCACAGCTACACACACACACTCACACATACACTCACAAGGGCAGGCAAAGGTGTAAGCCAGCTTCTTCCAGAGCCCCTCATTTACTGCCAGCCAGGGGTGCTGCCCATCCTGGACAAAACCTCTTCACGTGGAGAGAGCTCATGCAGTCACACTGCACAGCAAAAACAAATGATGGGATCTGGCACAAATACAAAGTCTGTTGACCATAAAATCACACAATGTAACTAAATTATCACCTAGTTCTTTATTAAATCAGTTATATATGTATTTCCAACTTTAAACGCATACATACAGTGTCACATACAGCAATTATACTATATAGCAAAACTCAGCTGCGTGATTGTTTATATTATTGCAAAAAAGCGTATTATCTTTATCATCACAGTTCTATATTTTATATTTATAAGTTTGATATATATTATATGCATGGTATACTGACATAAAGTAATATACAGTTTAGAAAATCTCAACTTCTTGATTTATAAAATCGCAAAATATAATCTATATAATCGCACAGCTCTTTATATCAAGTTGTGTATATGCATCCATATGTGACCCTGCAGCACAAAAGCAGTCTTAAGTCACTGGGGTATATTTGTAGCAATAGCCAAAAATACATTGTATGGGTCAAAATTATAGATTTTTTCTTTTATGCCAAAAATCATTAGGATATTAAGTAAAGATTGTGTTCCATGAGGATATTTTGTAAATTTCCTACTGTAAATATATCAAAACTTAATTTTTGATTAGTAATATGCATTGCTAAGAACTTCATTTGGACAACTTTAAAGGCGATTTTCTCAATATTTAGATTTTTTTTGCACCCTCAGATTCCAGATTTTCAAATAGTTGTATCTCGGCCAAATATTGTCCTATCCTAACAAACCACACATCAATGGAAAGCTTATTTATTATTTATAATGTGTATTGTGAAAAGCCCTATATAAATAAACTTGACTTGAAACTGAGAATCCAGAACTATAAGGGGGGGACATAATTTGCTACAAACTTTGAAATCTCTTCATGCACCAGCTTTTAAAATTACTATGATTATGATGGTGATAATTATGATAATGATCAAGTGATCAAGGTGACAATTAAGATGTAAATCGATGAAGACAAAAGATATTTCTTTTTGAAAGGAGGTGATAATCTACATTCTCAAAACTATTGCTTATGCAAATTTCAGTTATTAACAAGTAAAAAAGAAAATAACTGAAGTGATCAGCCTGTTGATAATGAAAGATAGACTATGTCACAAACACTTTATCTTCATTGTCATCACTATACAACTGTTTACGTAACAATGTTAAGGTATGCCATCTATTTTTTTTTTTTTTTTTTG